>NW_020837968.1:25247694-25573480 GCF_003676395.1 Aethalodelphis obliquidens
ATACCACATCTTCTTTATCCATTCATCTGTTGATGGACATTTAGTTTGTTTCCATGTCCTGGCTATTGTAAGTAGTGCTGCACTAAACATGGGGGTACATGTGACTTTTTGAATTACGATTTTCTCAGGGTATATGTCCAGTAGTGGGTCATACTGTAGTTCTATTGTTAGTTTTTTAAGAAACCTCCATACTGTTCTCCACAGTGGCTGTATCAATTTACATTCCCACCAACAGGGCAAGAGAATTCCCTTTTCTCCGCACCCTCTCCAGCATTTAGTTTGTAGATTTTCTGATGATGGCCATTCTGTCCAATGTGAGGTGATACATCATTGTAGTTTTGGTTTGCATTTCTCTAATAATTAGCGGTGTTGAGCATCTTTTCATGTGCCATTTGGCCATCTGTACATCTTTGCTAAAATGTCTATTTAGGTCTTCTGCCCGTTTTTTGATTGGGTTGTTTATTTTTTTGATATTGAGCTGCATGAGCTGTTTGTATATTTTGCAGATTAATCCTTTGTTGCTTCCTTTGCAAATATTTTCTCCCATTCTGTGGGTTGTCTTTTCATCTTGTTTATGGTGTCCTTTGCTGTGCAAAAGCTTTTAAGTTTCATTAGGTCCCATTTAAGTTTCATTTTTGTTTTTAGTTTTATTACTCTAAGAGTTGCCTCATAAAAGATCTTGCTGTGATTTATGTCAAAGAGTGTTTTCCCTATGCTTCCCTCTAAGAATTTTATAGTGTCCACTCTTACATTTAGGACTTTAATCCATTTTGAGTTTATTTTTGTATATGGTGTTAGGTAGTGTTCTAATTTTATTCTTTTACATGTAGTTGTCCAGTTTTCCCAGCACCATTTATCAAAGAGGCTGTCTCGTCTCCATTGTATATTCTTGCCTCCTTTGTCATAGATTAGGTGACCATAGGTGCATGGGTTTATCTCTGGGCTTTCTATCCTGTACCATTGATCTGTATTTTTGTTTTTGTGCCAGTACCATACTGCTTTGATTACTGTGGCTTTGTAGAGTAATCTGAAGTCAGAGAGCCTGATTCTTTCACTTCCATTTTTCTTTCTTAAGATTTGGCTATTCAGGGTCTTCTGTGTTTCCATACAAATTGTGTAATTTTTTGTTCTAATTCTGTGAAAAATGTCATTGGTGATTTGATAGTTATTGCATGGAATCTGTAGATACCTTTGGGTAGTATAGTCATTTTCATAATATTGATTCTTCCAATCCAGGAACATGGTATATCTCTCCATCTGTTTGTGTCATTTTTGATTTCTTTCATCAGTGTTTTATAGTTTTCTGAGTATAGGTCTTTTGCCTCCTTAGGTAGGTTTATTCCTAGGTATTTTATTCTTTTAATTGTGATGGTAAATGGTATTGCTTCCTTAATTTCTCTTTCTGATCTTTCGTTGTTAGTGTATAGGAATGCAAGAGATTTCTGTACATTAATTTTATATCCTGCGACCTTACCAAATTCATTGATTAGTTCTAGTAGTTTTCTGGTGGCATCTTTAGGATTTTCTATGTATAGTATCATGTCATCTGCAAACAGTGACAGTTTTACTTCTTTTCCAATTTGTATTCCTTTTATTTCTTCTTCTTCTCTGATTGCTGTGGCTAGGACTTCCAATACTATGTTGAATACTAGTGGCGAGAGTGGACATCCTTGTCTTTTTCCTGATGTTAGAGGAAATGCTTTCAGTTTTTCACGATTGGGAATTAGGTTTACTGTGGGTTTGTCATATATGGCCTTTATTATGTTGAGATAGAGTCCCTCTATGCCCACTTTCTGGAGAGTATTTATCATAAATAGGTGTTGAATTTTGTCAAAAGTTTTTTCTGTATCTATTGAGATGATCATATGGTTTTTATTCTTTAATTTGTTATTCTGGTATATCACATTGATTGATTTGCATATATTGAAGAATCCTTGCATTCCTGGGATAAATCCCACTTGATTATGGTGTATGATCTTTTTAATGTGTTGTTGGATTCAGTTTGCTAGTATTTTGTTGAGGATTTTTGTGTCTATGTTCGTCAATGATATTGGTCTGTGATTTTCTTTTTTTGTAGTATCTTTGTCTGGTTTTGGTATCAGGGTGATGGTGGCCTCATAGAATGAGTTTGGGTGTTTCCTTCCTCTGCAATTTTTTGGAACTGTTTGAGAAGGATAGGTATTAACTCTTCTCTAAATGTTTTATAGAATTCACCTGTGAAGCCATCTGGTCCTGGAGTTTTGTTTGTTGGAAGATTTTTCATTACAGTTTCAATTTCATTACTTGTGATTGGTCTGCTTATATTTTCTAATTCTTCCTGGTTCAATCTTGGAAACTTGTACCTCTCCAAGAATTTGTCCAATTCTTCAAGGTTGTCCATTTTATTGGTGTATAGTTGCTTGTAGTAGTCTCTTACGATCCTTTGTATTTCTGTGGTGTTCATTGTAATCTCTCATTTTTCATTTCTAATTTTATTGATTGGCATCCTCTCCCTTTTTTTCTTGATGAGTCTGGCTAAAGGTTTATCAATTTTGTTTATCTTCTCAAAGAACCAACTTTTAGTTTTATTGATCTTTGCTATGGTTTTCTTCATTTACATTTCATTTATTTCTGCACTGATCCTTATGATTACTTTCCTTCTACTAACTTTGGATTTTCTTTGTTCTTCTTTTTCTAGTTGCTTTAGGTGTAAGGTTAGACTGTTTATTTGAGATTTTTCTTATTTCTTGAGGTGAGCTTGAATTGGTATAAACTTCCCTCTTAGAACTGCTTTTGCTCTGTCCCATAGGTTTTGGATCATTGTTTTTTCGTTGTCATTTGTTTCTAGGTATTTTTTTATTTTGTCTTTGATTTCTTCAGTGATTTCTTGGTTATTTAGCAGCACACTGTTTAGCCTCCATGTGTTTGTGTTTTCTACAGTGTTTTTCCTGTAATTGATTTCTAATCTCATAGCATTGTGGTCAGAAAAGATGGTTGATACGATTTCATTTTTCTTAAGTTTTCCATGATTTGTGACCCAAGACGTGATCTGTTCTGGAGAATGTTCTGTGTGCACTTCAGAAGAAAGTATATTCTGCTTTGGGGTGGAATGTCCTATAAATATCAACTAAGACTATCTGGTCTATTGTGTCATTTAAAGCTTGTGTTTCCTTATTTATTTTCTGTCTGGATGATCTGTCTATTGGTGTAAATAGGGTGTTAAAAGTCCCCTACTATTATTGCGTTACTGTCTGTTTCCTCTTTTATGGCTATTAGCATTTGCCTTATGTGTTGAGGTGCTCCTATGTTGGATGCATAAATATTTATAATTTTTATGTTTTTTTCTTGGATTGATCCCTTAATCATTATGTAGTGTCCTTCCTTATCTCTTGTAACAGTCTTTATTTTAAAGTCTTTTTTATGTGATATCAGTATTGCTACTCCAGCTTTCTTGTGATTTCCATGTGCATGGGATATCTTTTTCCATCCCCTCACTTTCAGTCTGTATGTGTCCCTAGGTCTGAAGTGCATTTCTCATACATAGCGTATATACGGGTCTTGTTTTTGTATCCATTCAGCCAGTCTGTGTCTTTTGGTTGGAGCATTCAATCCGTTTACAATCCATTTATCAATATGTATGTTCCTATTACCATTTTCATAATTGATTTGGGTTTGTTTTTGTGGGTCTTTTTCTTCTTTTATGTTTCCCACTTAGAGAAGTTTCTTTAGCATTTGTTGTAAAGCTGGTTTGGTGGTGCTAAATTCTCGTAGCTTTTGCTTATCTGTAAAACTTTTGATTTCTTGGTCAAATCTGAATGAGATCCTTGCTGGGTAGAGTAATCTTGGCTGTAGGTTTTTCTCCTTCATCACTTTAAATATGTCCTGCCACTCCCTTCTGGCTTGCAGAGTTTCTGCTGAGAAGTCAGCTGTTAACCTTATGGGGATTCCCTGGTATGTTATTTATTGCTTTTCCCTTGCTGCTTTTAATATTTTTTCTTTGAATTTATTATTTGTTCATTTGATTAATATATGTCTTGGTGTGTTTCTCCTAGAGTTCATCCTGTATGGGACTCTCTGCACTTCCTGGACTTGGGTGCCTATTTCCTTTCCCATTTTAGAGAAGTGTTTGACTATAATCTCTTCAAATATTTCTAGACCCTTTCTCTTTTTCTTCTTCTGGGACCCCTATACTTCGAATGTTAGTGTGTTAAATGTTGTCCCAGAAGTCTCTGAGACTGTCCTCAATTCTTTTCATTCTTTTTTCTTTATTCTGCTCCATGACAGTTATCTCCACCATTTTATCGTCCTGCTCACTTATCCATTCTTCTGCCTCAGTTATTCTGCTATTGATTCCTTCTGGAGAATTTTTAATTTCAGTTATTTTGTTGTTCACCTCTGTTTGTTTACTCTTTAGTTCTTCTAAGGTACTTGTTAAACATTTCTTGTATTTTCTCCTTTCTGTTTCTGAGATTTTGGATCATCTTTACTATCATTACTCTGAATTCTTTTTCATGTAGCTTGCCTATTTCCTCTTCATTTATTTGGTCTTGTAGGTTTTACATTGCTCCTTAGCCTGTAACATATTTTTTGTTGTCTTACTTTTTTTTTTTTTGATGGACGGGCTGTATTCCTTTCCTACTGTTTGTTTGGCCTGAGGCGTCCAGCACTGGTTGAAGGCAGTTGGGTAGAGCCAGGTCTTGGTGCCAAGATGAGGACCTCCAGGAGGCCTTACTCTGATTAATATTCCCTGGGGTCTGAGTTTCTCCATTAGTCCAGCAGTTTGGACTCTGTGCTCCCACCACAGGAGCTCAGGCCTGAGCCCTGGCCTGGGAACCAAGATCCTGCAAGCCAAGCAACACGGCAAATGAAAAAAAAAGGAACACTACAATAACAAAGAATGCAAAATAATATAAAATTAGAAAGATACAAAATATATTAAGGAAAATAAAAATATAATTGAAACAACTACAACAAGGTAAAACAGAACCACAACAGAAAAAAGAAAGAAAAAAAAGACAAAAGGGGCAGAGCAATAACAAGGTATAAAGAATAATATAAAATTAGAAAAATAAATGATTTATCAGAAAAAATAAAAATATAAATGAATCAGCAACAACAAGGTAAAACTAAACCACACCCCAAAAGAAGGGAAAAAAAAAGTAAAAAGCCAGAAAAGTCCTTGGCTGTGGGGAGTGGGGCTTAGGTGGGGACGTGGTTTAGGGTGGGGGCGGGGCCTAAACTTAGGACCTGTGCAGCAGGTGGGGGAATGGCAGCATGGCCTGAGGGGGGCCTCAGAGCATGGTGTTCCAGAGTTTGGAGGTATGGCCCTTGGTGAGGGTGTGTGGGCAGGGTTTAGGCCTAGCACAGTTGGAGAGGGTCTCAAAGTGGGTCTCGGAGTGTGGTGTGTAGAGGTGGGGCCCTGGGTGGGGCTCTAGAGGTGGGGCTTAGGGTCTGCACTGCCTGCCAGAGGGGGCCTCTGAGGGCAGGGGAAGGGAAAGTCCTGGTCATGCTTGCTTCTGTTCCTCTGCTCCCCCAAGGGTCTCCCCCATTGTTGCTGGACCACTAAGCATGGTGGGCCCCACCAGGTGAAAGAACTCCTCCCCTCCCCCAGCCACCCCTCAGGGGTGCCAGTCCCATCAGTCCAGCCTTTACTTTTCCTCCCCTTTCCCTCCCTCCCACTGCCTCAGGATCCACATAGCTGGAGGGGGCCTCAGTGAGTGGAGGATCAGGCCTGGGATCTCAGCAGGCTCCCCGAGGCCCAAGTGGGCAGGGGAAATGCTGGCCATTCTCCCTTCTGATCCTCTGCCCTCCCAACAGTCTCCCCTTTTCCCCCTCCCAGCATGGGATCCCTTCCCCTCCTCCAGCCGCCCCTCAGGGGTACCACTCCTGTCCTGCCTCCACTTCTCCTTCCCCCTCACTCCCCACCACATCCTGTCTTGCTGCTGGAGGTTCCTCCCATCCCCTTGTGTGTCTGTGGTCTCCCACCAGTGCCTGGTAAGTGCCCGGTAAGTGCCCTAGTTGTGTGGAGATGCGAACTCCCATGTCCTCCCAGTCTTCCATCTTCAATTCATTGCATTATTCTTACCTCCCTTTAATCTACAGTAGCCAGAATTGAGAATGAGTATAGTAATACCAGAATCCAAGTTTCACCCAGAGTAGGAGTATTTTCTAGTTTAGAAATGTCCGCTCTGTGGCAGTCGGAATCAGCAGAGAGCTGTGAAGAATTGGGAGCTAAGGTTAGAGCAATCAGTGTTTGGATTTGACAGCATAGATGAGTGGCCGGGCACAAGAGTAAGCCATGAGTGGAATCACAGTAGTTGGCTTGGTAAATTCAAGCACTCAGGTTTAGTAAACTGCAACATTGGAGGAAAATGGCAATACTGGTCTTATTTATTTTTCATAATCCTGAAATACTGGCACTAATATTAGTGGTATTACTAACAGCATTTCATGAAAAAGTATTGTATGGTGCCATCATATTCTGCACTTTGTCCTGAGAAAATATTGAACCCAAGAGAGAGCTGAGCCAAGAACTGTTGTTCTTGTGCCCTTACAGCCTAAATCACTTTAGAAAGGGTAAGCCGGGGAAAATGTTAGAATAAATTATCCATGGGAGAACTGTCTGTTTCTAAGAAAATGAATTTGGTCCTCTTTTTAGAAAGGTCATCTCATCCCCTCTCCTCCCTTTTCCTGCTATCCTACCTCATTTTCCTTAGGGTCTCTTCCTGACTTTCATCCCAACTCTCACTCCCATTCAAATTCCATCAGGAACTTCTGGAAATTGATGGGACCCAAACTGCCTCTGGGGAAAATAAAAAGCTGTGTTAAAAGGAAAGAACTGTGCTGCCTCACCAGTAATTTAGAAAATAGGAATTAATACAACTAAAGGACACTCTGAACAGGTTTTAAAAGGGAAGTGAGGGCTTCCCTGGTGGTGCAGTGGTTGAGAGTCCACCTGCCAAGGCAGGGGACACGGGGTCGTGCCCCCGTCCGGGAAGATCCCACATGCTGCGTAGCGGCTGGGCCCGTGAGTCATGGCTGCTGAGCCTGCGCATCCGGAGCCTGTGCTCCGCAACGGGAGAGGCCACAACAGTGAGAGGCCCGCGTACAGCAAAAAAAAAAAAAAAAAAAAAAAAAAAAGGGAAGTGATGTAGTCAGAATGCTTTCTTGTCAGGTAACCTCTATTTAATATGAAATTTAAACGCAATATATAACTCTGGATATATCTCACAAGGTACATAATTCAGAGTTTAGACTTTTGAAATACTAAAATAATGGTACCAAATCAAGAAAAATACTAGGAAATACTTGGTTCTTTAAAAATAGCATGATATTCTGGCATATCAGAATTTTGCAAAACTATATTTCAATCATTTATTGGGTCAAGGCTGGAAACACTAGACAGGGCAATGTACGAGTGTGTAAAACCACGCTGACATATGAAGAAACCCATAAACTGGGGCTGAGTAGCCTGTCATAGTGAAAAGGCCTGAATTTCGAATCAGAAGACTTGCTGTTAGGTCTTGGACAAGTTCTTCCACCCTGTGGGGCCTTAGTTTCTTCATCAATACAATAAGCATAGAAACACTGCTCTGTCTCTTCCAGAGGGCTGCTACATATAAACATTTATATAATATTAAATAAAATAGTGGTAACAAAAGCTGTAAAAGTAAGACCTTAGGCTCTAAGGATAGAATTATCCTTTACTTAAAAATTTTAATATTAGGAGACAAACAATGTCATTTGATTTTGCTCTCAAACTCTACATAAAGGCAGCTCCTCTAATACATTCCTCTTTCTTGAATGATCCCCCACTCTTATTTAGATGTAAATTGCAAGGAAATTTTGAATTATAGGATGAGAAGTTTCCTTCCCCACAAACAATATGGGCTGGTACTTCTCATGAATATCACATTCAATTTTTGGTCACTGTCATCTTTATTCAGAATGAAGTATCCTGAATGAAAAAAAAAATTTTTTTTTATACTGTACTGTTGGGAGTTAAAGGGCCAGTTTTTTAAAAAAAATATATACACTATGGATCCCCCTCCTATTATTTTGAAGCAAACCCCAGATATCATATTAACAGGCTTTGTGAATTTGATGTTTAATTTGAACTATCTTTGATTCCTGGATATCTGTTGGCTCTATACCCTGTGGCTGAGCTAGTCTTGAAACTTCACTGGGCATGGGAGCCTTGGGTGGCTTGTTTGCTTGGAAAGGAAGCTTGGCTACTTCCTGGCAATTATCCTGCACTCTCCTTGCTTGGTCCTACCTTGCTCCTGCTCTCTCACCTCATCTTTGAACTCTGGCTCTACTGGAAGTTCGAAGTTCAAGCTTCTTGCTGGTGTTTGTCTCCACTGAGCTGGGTTCTCACTCTAAGGGAAGAGACCCTAGCTTGAACTTGCCCTTCTAAGCTTTCCTGACTTTTGCTTCCTCAGGCAGGCCACAACCTAGTTCTAACCCTTCAAATCCCACCCCGGCAACACTAGTTCACTGCCAGCCCCATTAAGGAGGAGAAAAAGACATGCAAATATGTGGCTGCTTTCTCTCATGTTGTGGCATTGCTTCTAATTCACCTGGTTCCTTAAAGTATCCTTTGATGGCACTCTTCCAGGCAGAATTAGCAAGTCCACATTTTCATGTTGCAGTCATAATAATTGATGGGAAGAAGATACTAAGTATCCTCTTCTCATTTGTGTTAAACTCTGCCATTGGGCCACTATTATTTTTTTTTGTGGGAGGGGTTATTATCCCAGTTTTCTACAGCACTTTTAGGTCAGCAACTTATTCTCTTGACTTGTACAACTCTGATTCTGATTCCAATTCTAGTGTGTGAATTTTCCAACAACACCAAGCAATTCTTCAAAACCGGCTGGGTGTCCTACAATTGAACTCAGTTGTGACACTCTCTACCTGGAAATAGCATCAGATCCCTCAGGTTAAGGGCTCAGTCCTATAAGACTGCCCCCAGGTCAGATGCCAGTCACAAATTCAGGTTGTTACATATGCTTCTGTCAACTGGCTATACATAAGAGTTTCCCATGACCCCCTCCTTTTGCTCCATAAATTCACTAGAATGGCTCACAGAACTCAGAAACATTTTACTTACTAGATTACTAGTTTATTATAAAAGAATATAATTCAGGAACAGCCCGGTAGAAGAGATGTATAGGGCAAGGTATGGGGAAGGGATATGGAGCTTCCAAGTCATCTCCAAGCATACCACTATCCCCAAATCTCCATATGTTCACCAACCCAGAAGCTCTCTGAAACTCAGCCTTTTGGGTCTTTTTGGAGGCTTCATTACATAAGTATGGTTGGTGAAATCATTGATCATTGGCAATTAAACTAAATCTCCAGCCCCTCTCTCCTCCCTGAAGGTTGGGGTTGGGACTAAAAGCTCTGTTACTGGAAGGGCAACCCTTACCAGGACCCAAGCGTGGGCTCTTGTCTAACACTTGGAAATGAATTGTCCAAGGAGACACATGTGCTGACAAAGCAAAATACTTTATTGGGAAGGAGTGCCCAGGTGGAGAGCAGCTGGGTAAGGGAACCTAGGAGAACTGCTCTGCCACATGGCTTGCAGTCTCAGGTTTCATGATAATGGGGTTGGCTTTCCAGGTTGTCACTGGCCAATCATGCTGCTTGTGGTCGTATTTCATCTGATTCAAGGCCCTTCCTGGTGGTGTGTGCATCTCTCAGTCAAGATGGTTTCCACCACAAGGGTTTCTGGGAAGTTGGCAGGACCTATTATGGACTGGCATCTCTTTCCTACTTTTGGCCCCTCCCGATTTCTTCTGGCTGGTGGTAGCTTGTCACTTCTGTGTTTCTTATTGAGACCTCCTATTGTGAGATAACTCACACAAGCAGCTATTATCCTTTCTGGCCAGGGCAGTTGGTTTCAGCCAATGGTGCCCTAACAGTTCTAACACTCTAATCACATGGTTGTTCCCTCAGATGACCTAAGGACATTCCAGAAGTTGCCTCATTAACATAACAAAAGACACTTTAATAGCTCTACTTAACTTAGGAAATTTCTTGGGTTTTAGAAGCTCTGCCAGGAATGGGGATGAAGACCAAATACGTATTTCTTATTATTTATCACAATATCACAACTTGCTTTCTAGGATCCATGCAGCCTCCTTTACCCAACAACCCTAAGGAAGAACTCAGGGAACACAACTTCCTGGAGCTAAGCTGGAAGACATTTGAGTAACACTGGGTCTGCAGCATCCAAAACCATTCCACACAGACCCCCCAGACTATTTCTGGAATGCCCTGTATCCTCTTCCATCTGGGTGAGTGGCTTCCAGATGTAGCACATGATGCTGGGGAGGTGGAAGGGTTCTTATTTCCCAAGTGCCCTGGAGCCAACAATTAGCTCCAAGACATTCAGTCCTCCTGAAACCCTGTAACCCAGATTGGGACATGAACCCACGGTCTTTTAACTGATCACACAATTGGTCTCAGGAATTAATGAAGCTCAGGTTCTTGATGTCTCATCGCAGAAAAAATTCAGTGAGAGACAAAGTGATATGTAAGAAGTGGATTTATTTAGAGAGAAACACACTCCACAGACAGATTTTGGGCCATCTCAGAAGGTGAGAGCAGCACCAGGGTATGGGTTTGTCAGTTTTTATAGTGGTGGGTAATTCCATAGGCTAATGAGTAGGAGGAGTATTCCAGCTATTTTGGGGAAAGGGTGGGGATTTCCAGGAATTGGGTCACCACCCACTTTTTGATCTTTATGGTCAGCCTTGGAACTGTCATGGCACCTGTGGGTGTGTCATTTAGCTTGCTGATGTGTTACAGTGAGCGTATGAGACTTAAGGTCTGGTGGAAGTTGACTCATCCACCATCTTGAACCTATTTTGTTCTAATTAGTTTATGTTGTGTCCTTGGTCTATGTCATTCTTTTAAATGTTGTGCCCTGCCCTCTTCCCTTCTGTTTCACCCCCCCCATCCTTGAGGCTAGGCCTATAGGCAGACAAAATGGCCAACAGGCCTACCCCCTACTTAAAACATCACATTGTAGATCCTGCTCTGCTAGGGATCTCCAGCCCTACTGTGGTCTTTGATGACATAGCAAAAGTCTGCAGTGGAGATTAGATGGATTGAACACAAAATTAGGATGAATGAGGTTCAGTTCCATTTCTACCTATCTCATTTATGTTAGTGGTGATTATTCTTATTTCTTCATCTCTGACACAGAAGTAGTGATTATTTCCTAGGAAGGTGTTAGAATACACTTAAGAATAAGCTTTCTGTGTGTAACTATTCTCCCTTTCCCTAATACCATGTTTAGATACTTTTCTAAGGAACTTTCCATTCTATACTATTTTGGATTTGAGTTACATTTGCCTTTGGACTAAATCAGTATTCATTGGAGAAAGGATTTTCTCTCCAGGCAGAAAGTTGTGTGGGTTTGTTTCTATTTTCTGAAAACACATGTGAAGCTGCTCCTACCAGAGGATCTAGAGTCTCAGAATCCTAATTGGTGATGGAAAAAGCACGTTATCAGTTGCCCAAGCTATTTTCCTTTTTCTTTTTATTATTGTAAGCAATAGGGAAAATGTAAGAACTGACATGGATAAAAAATTGACAGTTGTAAAATGTGAAGTTTGGTTTTCCTCTCTCCTGGTTAGGTTACTTGTGTTTATTTGGCAAACAGCATAGTAGAATGGAGAGCAAGTAAAACCAAGCAAGACCCTGTGGGGCTCCCAGGTACAAATCCTTTCTGGGTCCCCCATTTCTTGTTCCTTCCTGAATACCAAAGAGAAGATTCAAACAGTTGCTAATCAGGGAAGTAAGGGAATGCAGAAACAAAGGAGGAGCAATCAAGAAAAGATAGTGAAGTGATTAAAGCAGGATCCTGGTTCCTCCTCAAGGGATATACATAACAATATCTTTGAATTCTTCTGCAGGAACTAAGGCCCCCACCCAGGTGGAGAATGGTAATTTCAGGCTGAGCACAAGATTCCTGGAGCACTGGCCCTATTACCACCAACCAATCAGAAGAAAGTCATACACCCTGCAGCCGTCACCCCAAATTTTGCCTATTAAAAATTCTCCCTGAAAATGATTGGGCAATTTGAAGTTTTTTTAGAGCATGAACTACCCATTCTCCTTGCTTGGCCCTGCAGTAAATTTTCTCTGCTCCAAACTGATGTTTTTGTTTGTTTTACCTCACTAAGCATTGGACACACAAACAAGATCAGTAATACAAGTATGGGGGGAATGTCAGAAAATGTTTTGAATATAACATTTGCAAGATAAGAAAAAAGTGGGGTGAATGCTTAGGTGAAAGGAAGCTAAAAAAATATAAATGCATACATACATACTGATGACAAATTAAAATTATAATGGAGTAATCACACTTCAGGCATACAAAATGGAGTCAGGCAGCCATTGAGGATTTAGTCTCAGGCACATCCCTGCATTGAGAACGTGAACATTCTTTGAACTGTACTGGACCCAAAGATACCACCAGCCATATTCAAAACAACACCTGCCAGCTGCAACTTAATGGTTAGTCTCAAGGTCTTACCTTGTAAATATGCAACAATTCAGAGCCCCCAAAATCCTTACTTAACAAGTACCCTTACTTCTTGCCAGCTCCAATTATAAATCTTGATAATAACTCATGTAACCTTGCAGTTTTATTGCCTTTATGTCTCCTCCATTTTGTAGTATGGCGGAACACAATTCAAGTGTTTCTTAAATCTGTGTCTCCTGTGTTTCTTGAATCTGTGTCTCCTGCAATCCTAACAAAACTCAAATAAACACCTTTTTATTCAATCAGATCTCCATTTCTAAAATTTCGGTTAATAATACATACATTTATGTATTTACTTATACATCTATCTATATACACAAAGTATACATTAAATAAATGTATGTGTATAATAAATATATATGGATAATAAATATTTTGCTAAGTAGTTTTACATGACCTATTTAATTTTCATGATTACTTTAAATAACAAAATTTTAACTGAGTAAGTTTTAAATATCTAATTGGCTTTATTGAATTGAAACCAAGCAAGACACTGTGGGGCCTCCCAGGCACAAGCCCATCTGTGTGCCCCACCTTTTGTTTGTGAAAAAACCTTTGGTCTCCTAGTTCTCCCTGAGTTCCAAAGAATAGGCTCAAGCAGTTAATCATTTAAGAAGGGGCAGAAAAGAAAACAAAGAATCAGTCAAGCAAAGAAGGAGATGATTACTTTTAGCAATAAGTCAAACTGGGATGGGGTTATAAGACCCTAGTTTTCCTTGAGGAAAACAGATAACAATGTCTGACATACATTCTTAGGTTGTTGTTACAGAAATCAGATCCCCACTGTTACTGAACCAAAATTTGTGTGTCTGATAAACAGTGAGGCCAAAGAAACTGAAACATTGGAGTTTGGAGGGAGAAAAGTTTATTGGAAGGGCCTAGCAAGGAGAAAAAGTGGCTCATGCTCAAAACTCCCTGATGGTTTTCAGGGAACAGTTTTTAAAGGCAACATTTAGGGTCATGGCTACACAGTTTATGACTTTCTTCTGATTGGTTGGTGGTGAGATATCAGGGTGGTGTTCCAGGAATCTCAATCATCAACTTTCTGGTTCTGACCAGTCTGGGGTCTCAGCACATAGTTACCATCCTCCACCTGGGTAGGGGCCTTAGTTCCTGCAGAACAACTCAAAGATATGCATCAGATTGTTATGTATATCACTTGAGGAGGAACTAGGACTTTGTTTTATCTCTACATTACTATATCATAACTGCTTTTCCTTTGCTTCTGTATTTCCTCACTTCCCTAATTGTAACAGAGAAGAGCCAAATCTGATGACATGTTGAATCTGTTTCTTTTACTTTAAATTTTGCTTTCTGCTGCTTTTGTTCACTAAAAGGATACTGTCTATTCATAATGGCCTGCCTCAGGGAACCCTGCCCCTCTGCCTGAATGTTAAACCAAAATGCCTTTGTTCAAGGAAGGATCCTGACCCTGACCACCTGTGGATGGCTGCAAGAAAGAAGAAATTAACACATCCCCTCCCTGAGGCTGGCCATTCCAGAGAACATTTGGAAAACTTATGGCCTTTTTACTTTACTTCCTCTTCTCCTCCCCTTCTCTGTTCTATAAAAGAAACTGGCATCCAAACCCCAATAATATGGTTTTGGGGAAACATTAGTCTGCCATCTTCTCAGTCTGCTGGCTTTCTGAATAAAGTCATATTCCTTGCCTTAACACCTTGTCTCCAATTTATTGGCCTGTCATGTGGCAAGCAGAGCGAGCTTGGACTCAGTAACAAATTTGGCAAGCCAGCCAGGAGCCTTGCTGCTCATGACTAGCCAGCCCCAGTCAGGGAATTTTGGAGAAAGGCCCTAGCAGCTGCTGGGACCATTTGTCCTGAGAATCTTCCCTTCAAATTTCCCTGAAGAGGCACCAGCTACCCCAGCACTTGGCAGTTGAAGCAAGGAACTGACAAACTTCTATGTGTCAACAGACTCGATTTTGGAGGGTAAGTCCCTCCAGTGTGCAAACTGGGAACATATCCCACCCTCAATTTGAGCTTTTCCTTTAGGGGACAAGCCAATTTGGTTGGGGTACCCTGCTGGAGAGGGGAATTGTTGTTGTACTCTACCTGATTTTGGGAGCTAGTTCATTGGTTTTGTAGGGTAAGTCTACCTGATTTGGGAACTAATTAGTTGGTTTTGTTTTTTTTTTTTTTTTTTGGTTCTGTGTGCATTGATGCTAGAATTTGTTTGTGCCTTTTGTGTTGGAATTGTCTATATCTTCTGCATTTTGGTGTTATCAAACTTATAAAAATGGGAAATACTCCATCTAACCCAAAGGAAAGCCCTTTGGGGCGTATATTACATAAATGGGCAAAACATAGCTGCAAGCCTATGACTAAGGCTCACAGTTTGCAATAGTATATTATGAAAGACATAATATACTATTGTAATAGGGTGTGGACACAATATATGTTAGGATCAGAAGAGCAGTGGCCCCTGAATGGCTCACTCAATTATTATACGACCTCACAGTTAGAGGTGTTTTGCAAAGAGCAGGGAAAAGAGATGAGATTCCACATGTAGAAGCATTTATGCTATTGCATCAGGAAGAAAAGAAGTCAGAGGACTGCCACCTTATGGTGCAGCAATCTGAAAGGAAACCCAAGGAGAAACCTGTTCTACAAGGGGAAGAGGGAGACAATGAGAGTGGGAACATGTTATTTCAAAACTTAAAACCCCTGCAGCCTATCCAGCTCCCCCAGTGGCCAAGCAGTCTGCACTGGCAGTTGTTCCAACTGCCCCCCATGACACCAACATATTCACCACCTCTTGTTTCCCTTACCCATGGGGATCAAATAGAAGTTTCTACGGTCACAGGTCCCTGGGGGCACAGGGACCTGGTTTAGTCTCACCATCTAAGATCCAACAGAGCACCCAGTTTGGACCGGGAGCCACTTCCACAGCAGGGCGATTTCCCTTGTGCCAACATGCTGTAAGAAGCCTGGGGACTCCCTTAGACTTGAGGCATTCGATTCTAATTTCCCCAGAGGAGTCCCAAGTAACTTCAACAGTGGGGAACAAGTTGATTGACTTTCTAATAGATACCGCTCCCAAAACCTTCCCTAGTTATCTTAAGAGGCTTGTAAATATTAAACAAAGGGGAAACAAAGTCATCCTAGGAAAAACTTGCCTGTATCTTTGAGATGCAGATGTCCTATTTGGTCTTCTCAGGAGGCCTTATCTCTGCCATCTTTTTAAAATACAAACTTTGAAAGGAGGGTAAAGTAATTTAGAAATTGACTTGTCAAGGATAAATAAAAATCCTAAGTGTCTTTTCTGTGAAAATTTAGCCATTCAGACAAGGGAGCTTGATTTGTTCCCTCTGCCAGAAACCTAATTTTAATCCAACATCTTTTGTAAACTGATGGGTTTTACATTGCTGTACCTGACTCAGGGCTGAGATTTTAAAATGAGAACTACAAGGTCTCTGTGTGCTTGTATGTGTCTTTGTCTTCGGATAACATTGCTGAGGTTGATTTGTGGATGAGCTCTGTTTAATTGGCCTAAAGAAAAGTAAGTGCTTACAAACCAACAATTCTAAATACAAGAGAAATTGAGCTAAATGATTTTCAGGTTCACATGAACTGGGAAATATTCAGTATTAAATTAATACCTGGTATTCATATTTTTTTGTTGATCTAATTAATATAGACATATCTTTAAATTCATCAACATTAAGTATAATACTTTTATTGTGCCTAGGTTTAATATAAGCTAAATAAAATCTTGTTATATCTGTTGCAAATTTGTCAGCAAGGAAAGTAGTTTGATGAGAGGAAAGGTTTAAGGAAAGAAAATGCAAATGAGATAAGAGCTTTGGGTGAACTTTTAGAAATAATTATATTTTAGGAATGTTTATATAAAATTAATCTCTCCAGTTACTCAACAACTCGAAAATTAGAATTTTTGTGCTAAAATAAGTTAAGTGATGGAAGCTTTGTGGAAAGTGGACCCTGAGAAAAGAGTTTTGTGCATGGTCAGGACTGACTAAGTTTAAAATAAGTTTAATTGAGTAAATGAATTTTAAAAGTAAACTGGTGCAAAACTTGGATTTGGCTTTTCTCTCTGTTAAGAAGACAATGTTTCTTAAGATGTTGAACTGGCTTTGATAATAGATTTTAAGTTTCTTTACATCTTAAGTGATCTGTTCTGTATTTGCCTTTGAAATCTTTTATTGTTACTTTGGCTAAGTGAATAACTATTGTTTCACAGTGACCTGTGATCCAATCTGACTATTTTAAACCCTTTTTGATATTTTTTTGACAAAACTTCCCAAATCAAATTATAATGAAGTTCCTTTGACCTCTAGCTAAATTTGGGATGTTTCAAAGGGCCCCTGAAACACCCCAAAGAGAGATATTAACTAATTATGTTTACTTGGTATGTTGAATTACATGGGAAGTTTTGTCAAATAAATAATAAATCTTCTTAGGTTATATTGTATGGCAAATGATACAGGTATTCTAGAGATTATATGGAGTTCCTAAAATTTGATATGTCCTGGTAAAATGTTATCAGTCATAATTCTAGTTATTATCTGAAAGTGTTGCATGTCACAGCAGTAACCGAGTTACTTTGTCAATTGCATTGTAATCAGATTTAAACGTGCCTTCTTAAGTCTTTCATCATTATAGACAGTTACGGCTTCACTCTGATGCCTTTGCAAAAATGCTTCCTCTTCAAGAAGATTTATAGAAAAGACCTTTGGAGAAACAAGATTCTGGCTTTCAGACCATAATGCTGAACTGGGTAAGAAATTGAAAAATTCTAATGGGAAAACCTGTCAGCTTCATAAAGTTATTAACAAAGAGAAAGTTAGACTGAGTGAACTGGTGAATATGGTTATATAATTTTTATGGTTTCTATCTGAAAAAGTACTGGTTTAAATCTGTGTTTTCCAGGAGTGAGGAAAACTATCCCATTAAACTAATTACAACTTACAGTAATTTGGTAAATTATACCTTTGTAAACAGAATTAAAACATTTATCTTTTTCTCTCTTCCTGGTTGATCCTGCCAATAGCATATGCTTGTCTCAGAGATTAAGCCATGCATGTCTAAGTATTCATGGCTAGTACAGTGAGACTGCAGATGGCTCATTAAATCAATTATGGTACCTTTGTTCAATTATTATTGCAACTGGATTATAACTAGTTATACTAATCATTGTTTTAATTTGTTCTTTGTTTCCAAATTGCTTGTGCTTTGTGTCTCCCTGCTGCGCTATATCTTTGTCAATGTTACCAGCTACATTACTTATATCCTATTTTGTAATATTGTTGTCCCTTACAATACCCAATGTGTAACCAGGCCTCCAACAAAACTTCTATGGCTAAACATCTTGAGAAAATAGATCACATTTATAACATAAAATAATTGTAATATTGTGATTCTAGGTATGGGAAGAAGCAACAAGGGGAAATGTCTCCTGGATCATAATTAGATAGAGGATCCAGAGAATCTTTAACTATTAAGTAGGGCTTACTCCAAAAATTAGCATCTGGAGTGGCATATCAAGAATTTTAGCCTGATCTGGGATGAGCCTCCCAGAGCCATGGGACAAAATTTGATCATGAAATGTCTCCCAAATATTGGTCAAATTCCTGACCAAGAGGAGAGGATCTGGGAAATGGAATATTTCCTGCCATATCAGGCATCAGCAATTGCAGCCCTCAAACGTGAGGTGGTGAACCCTGAGGAAACTCGGGAAGGAGAAGAATACCTGCCATCTAGCAGCCATCAGACTACAGTCACTCCTTATGGTAAGCCCTGAGAAATCTCAGGATATGAAAATATGGGATATAGGCCCCAGATAGCTGAGGTGTATATTAAAGGAAAGATTTCAGTGAGCCCAGACTCTTGCATCTTCCCTTATATAGAACGCTAAATTCCTTAACTTGAGATGCTGCCTCCCAGGCTTGAAGCCCTCAAAATTCCCACCGAATAAATCATAACTCTCAATTTTTAGGTTGTGAATATTTTTAAAGTCTACAGGTATAAAGGAGACACTTTCCAGAGAGGAACAAAAATAACAACATTTGGAAGACTGACACTGATGGCGGACACTCCCAGAAAGATCCATCTGACAAAGCAGTTAAAATGGTCATCACCCCTTTTTCCACAAGATTGTGGAATGGACATTGACAGTGGGGAATTGTAACAGGGAAGAGCCAAATCTGTTGGATCTGTTTCTTTTACTTTAACCTTTGCTTTCTGCTGCTTTTGTTCACTAAAAGGATACTGTCCATACATAATGGCCTGCCTCAGGGAAACCTGCCCCTCTGCCTGAATGTGAAACCAAAGTGCCTTTGTTCATGGAAGCATCCTGACCCTGACCACCTGTGGATGGCTGCCAGAAAGGCAAAATTAACACATCCCCTCCCTGACGGTGGCCATTTCAGGGGACATTTGCAAAACTTATGGCCTTGTACTTTACTTCCTTATCTCCTCCCCCTCTCTGTTCTATAAAAGAAACTGGCATCCAAACCCCTATAAGAGGGTTTTTGGAGACATTAGTCTGCCATCTTCTTGGTCTGCCAGCTTTCTGAATAAAGTCATATTACTTGCCTCAACACCGCGTCTCCAACTTATTGGCCTGTCGTGTGGTGAGCAGAGCGAGCTTGGACTCGGTAACATAATTAGTAACTGCCTGAGTCCACCCTTTGGAACTCAAGGAAGACTAGGAGGCTGAAGCCTTTCTCCTACAATCAAGGAACAGAAGACCCAGCAAGGCTTTTGTACCTGGTAGTACCCTGCAAGGTCCTGCTAAATTCCATCACCAGGCAAAAACTACTGACCCCAAACATGTAGACATTGACTGGTTGGAGTCAGAATATTGACAATTGAGATTCCTGAAACACCACCCTGCCAATCAGAAAATTGTCCACAAGCTGATCATGCATGCAACAACCCTCTCCCCTAACACTGTGAAAACACTTGCCTGAAACCAAGAGAGAATCGGGACTTTTGAGCATGAGCTGCTTAGTCTTCTCGTTTGGCACCCTGCATTATATGCTGAATATAAGCAGGACCTTGTGGGGCCCTCCCAGGTACAAACCCTTTCTGTGTCCCCCATTTCTTGTTTGTAGGAAAAAGACTTCATCATCCTAGACCTTCCCTGAGTTCCAAAGGGCAGATTCAAAAAATACTAATCAGAAAAGTGAGGGAATGCCGAAACAAAGGAGGAGCAATCATGAAACAATAGTGCAGTGATAAAGCAGGGTCCTGGTTCCTCCTCAAGGAATATACATAACAATACCTTTGAATTTTTCTGAGGGAACTAAGGCTCCCACCTAGGTGGACCATGGTAACTTCAGGCTGAGCAAAAGAGTCCTGGAACACCGCCCTGTTACCTCACCACCAACCAATCAGAAGAAAGTCTGCACACAGTGGAAAATAAGACTCTGATCCCCACTCCAACCAATTAACTGTAATTAGCTTCCCCTTTCTCCCTTTAAAAACTTTCATGGTCCAGCAGAATCTTCAGAGTTGGTTCTTGGACACAAGTCCACCTTCTCCCCAGGTTGCTAGCCTCCTGAGTAAAGCAGCCTTTCCTTTCCAATCAACACCTGTCTCAAGTATTGGCTTTCGAGCAGTGACCAGCTGAAGCTGAGTTCAGTAACAATGCTGTACTTTCCTTCGCCACAGTCCAGAGTGAGTAGATAGGCTTTGCTATGCATCGGGTGAGCAGACCCAGGCTCTGTTCAGTAACAGAATGATTCGTGAATTGGATAGTACCCTTTCTAGCAAATAGAGGAGAGATCCAAAATGAGAAAGGGAGAAATTTTTAAAGGCAAGCAAGAAACTCATTTAAAAAAAATTATTTCATGCTTAGGTAACCTACCTATAGGGTATGAAAGGGGACTATGTGGCAGATTATCTCACCTTTCTTTGGGGGATGTAAAGGATTACCTCATTGGTGCTAACCAAAAATTCCACATTGACTGATTAGGATAATAGTCCTGGGGGACGTTGTAAATGCTGTTAAGTTAGGTAGTAAGTCCTGGTTTTAGCACAAGTGACTCCATTTTGGGTTCATTGTTTCTTTTTTTAACATCACTATGAAGTGGGTACTATTGGAGAGGCAGAAATTTTTCTCTATGCTTCTAGGTTCTTCTGGCTGGTATAAGGAATAGTCATGAGATAGATTAACAGGAGAAAATCAAACAAAAGTTTAATAACACATATACACGGGAGAGACCCAGGAGAACTGAGTAACTCCCCAAAACGGCTGAAGCCCTCAACTTAAATACCATCCCCAGCTGAAGACAAAAGAGGATATTGAGGGTGGGGAGAGTCAGTTATAGGAGGCTACCAGGAAAATCACAGTAAACAAGAGTATGGTTGTTATGCATATTTAAGTCATTGCCTTCTCCATTGATAAGAGTTCCTAGAGGTTTGGCCATCCTCTTCTTGGTACATCCAGGGAGACATCCTTACAAATGTAAATGTTTCTTACAAAAGTGTAACTCTTACTTGGTTTTCAGAGTTTTTCCCATGTCTGCTGTTTCTTAGAAAATAACCAGTTTGCAATAATTAATATACCAAAAAGACATATTTTAGGATGAAAAATTCTGCCCCCCTACAGTACTGTTGTAATTTTTATTTTGTATATGAGTGGACTTGCACACAGAAAACTTAAAGAACTTGCCCTAAACCATATTTGTGTGGAGCCAAGATTTGAACTAGGGGAGATTGTTTTTAGAACCTGTGTTCTTTACTTCAAAGATAAATCTGATTTAGCTCTGAATTGTGAAGAGTGAGAGTTTAAGGAGTTTCTTTGGAGACTCAGTGCCACTCAAGATGACTGGGGGTGGCTGGTGGGATATTCAGACTGGAGTAAATCCAGATGGTTAGTCTCCTCTAAAAGAACCTGCAGCAGAGCAGAATTTGTCACCCTAAAATAGGTCTCTGGCATTTTAGTTGTTTTAAGCTGGATATTTTCTCAGAAGCAGAAAACATGGAAGGGCTCTGAAAACCAAGTAGGATTTACCCTTTTGTAAGAAACATTTTCATTTGTAAGGGAAATCTCCATTTGTAAGGACGTCTACCTCTCTGTACCTGGGAGAGGAAGATGACTAAATCTCTAGAACCTCTTATCCGTGGAGAAGGGAATAACTTAAATTTGCATCATAACCACCTTTGTTTACTGTGATTTTCCTGATACCCTCCTATAACTGACTCTTCCACTCTCAAAATCCTCTTTTTTCTTCCACTGGAGATGGTATTTAAGGTGAGGGCTTTAGCCATTTTGGCAAGTTACTCAGTTCTCCTGGATCTATCTCTCCCATGTATGCATGTTATTAAACTTTTGTTTTATTTTCTCCTGTTAATCTGTCTCATGTCAATTTAATTCTTAAGCCATCTAGAAAAACCTAGAAGGACAGAGGAAATTTTTCTCTATCCCAACAAACCAGAGACAGTCCTGAAACCCCAGATCTAGAACATATTTTTGGTATTGGCCTGGAAATTTGAAGAGAAGAAGAAAGATTCTATTTATTAGAATATTTTATGGACATTATGTGATTGTCACGTGGTACAGGCAAATTTGAAGCATATATATTTTTTATTGGTTTGACTTCTGATCCAGTTTTGCAAAAACCTGCATGCAGTATTTCTTACCGATCTGCTATCATCTTCAGAAGTGCATAAATAGTAAAATTAATGAAATCCCTTGTCTTAACTACTGTTTTAGCATATACTTTTCTCCATACATGGCCACCTATCTATAACACTGTTCTAATAAAAAGTTCTTTGTTCTATGTAGCAGAAACCTTTTATTTTTGTTTTCTTCCCAATATGTTCATCTCTTTCTTTCCAAGACTGACTTAGTCAGTATGGCAGAAAAATAATGTTTCCAGACAGTGAACAGAAATGCAGAAGTTAAATTTACTAGCCAAACACCACATCTGAGTCACTACACCACGAATAAATTATGTGTATGTATGTGTTACCTAACTCAGGTTCAGCCGCTTGCTGCTCAAAAGCCAACACTCAAGAGGGAAATACTGGTAGAAGGGAAAGTTGCTTTAACCAGAAAAGCTGACAGTCTTGGAAGAAGGTGGACTCATGTCTCCCAAAACCAACTCCCCAGATTCTGCTCAGCTAAGAAAGTTTTTCAAGGAAAAAAGGGAAGTAATTTCAGTTAATCATTGAGATGGGGATCAAACTTGTAGCCATCTCCCACTGCACTCAGGCTTGTCAACTTCTTGTGATCTTTCTTTCGATGCTATCTGTTCACACAGTTTGTTCGTGACATTATTGAAGGAGAAGCTAGGGAAGTGATCTGGTCATCTGTTAATTACTTATTCTTCACTTCTACTTCTTTGATCTAAGAAAAGAACCAACAGGTTAGGCAAGGTATTGTGTTATCAAAAGATTTAAAAGTGTGCTTCACAGATGAGTAGAGCATGGAGGTGCCTGGTTTAAGGTAAGTTACATTATAGCCTTGCTAAAGTGACAAGACAAAAGGGGCCTCCTGCAGAGAGCTTTTTCTTTACTGCAAAGTGCTCTCTCCTGCCAAAAGCTGCTTACAAATGAGCAATACATTTAACTTGTCCAATTTGTTCCAACATCGTAAGACATTTTAAGGAAATGGTAGGGAGTTTTTAGCTTAATTCTATTCATTACAAAATTTTATTTAGCCACTTTTCCTCTGTCCTTTCTTTCAGTGTTTGGACTTTTTTGTAGGAAAAAAAAATTAAGTAGGATATGATGTTTCTTTTAATATTAAATGTCTTCTTAAAACATGTTGCCATAATACAAATTGTAAATAGTACAGATGGTGTATAACTAAATCAAAACTTATTTTGACTTAGATGCCACATACAATCATCTCTTATTTAATAATGTAAAAGTGGGAACTGATTGTATATGTAGAAATTCTTTTTTTTGGTCTCTTTCAACTCTATCTATCTATATTTCTAAATCTTCCCAAAACTTATATGGTTGTTGTCTTTTAATGTGATGTGCATTAACTATAAAAGTTGGAAAATGGCTTTCATTTACCTTAAAAAAAGTCTTCCTTTCTGTGCCCAACTAATATGATGCATATAACTGACAAAAAGAGGTGTTAATTTGTCAGACTTGGAAATTTTCCTGTGTCCTGGAAGTACCTGTACTGACTTCCATCTTAGCACTTCTAGCACTTTGGCACCCATATCTGAGTCCATCTGTGTTTCTTCTCCTAGGTGATGATCTCAAGGACAGAGATCATGTCTTATTTTCCTCAATATCTCTCGATTTTTACATAATATTTGTTAAGCAAATTAATGTCATTCTCTCCCTTACCTAAATACTTATACATCAATTAAAAAACTGGTGTCTCACAGCATTGTAAATCAACTATACTTCAGTTTAAAACAAACAAACAAACTGGTGTCTCTAAGAAAAATATGAATGTAAGCAGCCCATAAATAGTTAGATTAACATTTGGGGGCACCCATAATATAATAATATTTACACTAGGTATTTAAAGGACATAGAAAGAAAATACTGGACATGGTCTCTTCCTTTAAAACATTTTTAGATTAATGGAAGGAGAGAGTACAAAAACACATACAAAAAATATTACAAGCATCTATTACAAAAATGATGCAGTCATCCTGCTCACATGCAAATACAAGCCACACAAATACAGTCCACTTAACTGTAGCTTGAGTATGCAATATTTGTGTCATACATTATCCCTGAGATATTTCGAATCCTTGCTAAAATTTCCACTGTTGTCTGGCATACTTCTAGCTATTTTCCCTCAACTCTCTGGCTGTTATATGTTTGGTGGATAAAAAACCTCTTCAATATTAACCTATAACATAATTTGGAAGATATTTCTGCTACAAAAGTATCATAATACATATTTCAAAGCCAAATAAAAATCATGTGTGGGTTTTCAGATTTTCTCTACCACTACTTATCACAACAGCTTGGCTAATTTCAATCTGATCTGAATATTTTAGTCTTGTTTTTCCTTAAGCTCACTCCTGATGGCGTGTAATTGTTCTGTTCAGCTCATTCTGTGTTTTGTCCAGCTCTTTCCTTGACACACATTCACACTTTCCTCTCTTACCTAACTTTACTGTGTTTTCTCCTTTCTTTTCAGCCTTTTGAAGTATAAGATAATCTGACAAACTCATCTCCAAGATGTTTTCACAGAAAAGGGATGAAAGTCCGAGGTTAAGGGTACATGTCAGTTTCAACATTTAGGCATCCAGGAACAATGTTTTCATTGGAAGATCCAGGAGAGTATCCCTCAAATGCCACTAAATAGAAGGTTGCTTTCTCAACCTATATCTGGATTCAGAAATGATTGATTGATTAGATACTAGAAGGCTAACAACCTGGAATAATACTACACAGCTTTATAAGTGGGAATGATTTGTTTGATGAGAACATGCTCACTGCAATCACCACTCACATGTAACCTGACTGAGACCCTCTTGTCTTGGCCTGCATAATCTGGCAGGGAATCTGAATAATCATTTCAACAGGTGATTTTTTGACAAAGAGAACATTCTCAATTGTTACAAGATGTCTGTCAGCATCCTTCCTTTTTGGGTAAGGGAGACTGATTGAGGTATAAAATCAGACCCCAAAGCCTTCCATGTTGTAGAGCCTTAGGCTTAGAGATTTCTTTACAGATCATATAATCGAATCCATAGTCTGTACAGGACTACCTCTACAGCACCACTTGTTGGACAATAATCTGTCAAGCAGAGACTGGGATATATCAGTAAGGAATATTTCATCCCAGGTAAAATAGGGCCTAATGAATAACCTCTTCTCTATTGGATATGATTTGTGGCTGTCAGCAGTCTGCTTCCTTGGCCAGGATAAGCATTAACAAAGTGTTTTTTACTGGCTTTCTCTGCGTACTAACTAACATGCCATGTAGAAGTTATGGTTGCCTTATTTCATTTGTTCATCATATTTACAGATACCTGTTATGTTTATTTTGTGTATGTTTTCCATAAATGTAACATTGATGTCTTCCATTATTATGTTTTCAAATCTAAAATTATTGGTTTGAATAAATTTATTGGTTTGGGGTAGGTACTTATTTAAATTTCAATTGCCATATACATATTTATTTCAAGGTTAGTCAATGAATGATCACATAAATCCTTTTTGATTTTTGCATAGGACAAAGGAAAAGGGAGGGAAACATCTGTAAGTTGTTGGTACTATGCTAGGCACTCTATGTACTTTAATTCTTTTATCCTTCCACACAAGCTTGTCAAGAGGAAGATTCTTGTCTGAGGATATAGAGCAACTCTTGCAAAGCTTGAATAATTTGCTCAGTCATACAGATAGTAAAAGAGCCAGTCAGGATTTGAAACCAGGTCTCTCTGACTCCGTGATCTCTATTCTGTCTGCTGCTTCCTCTCCCAAAGCTTTATTTGAATTTAGTCTCCCCACTGTGCTGTTTCTGGGAATCTCTGTTCAACAATTCCTTTGATAAGGTGAATGATGGCTACCATCTCTATCCCATTCCAAAACAAAAGGAAGAATAAAAAGAGAACCCACTCTCTCCACCTTGTCTGCCCCTCACTCACAATTCCATTTCTGTCTTTCTCTTTATGGTAAAACAGCCTGAAGTAGTTGCCCTTACTTCCTGTCTCTGTTTCCCTGCCTCCAGCTCACTCCTGAATCACTGGAGCTTCCTTCTATCCCCACCGACTCCACCTTTTAAGGTCTCCAAACTCTTCTTAGTTCTCAGAACTTACAGTATACCTTTCTGCTCTTAAATTATTTGACCTTTGGAAATGTGCAGTATTGATCAGTCCTTCCTTCTTGAAACCCTCTCCTTCCTTTTCCCTGTAAGCTGTCTTCTTTCCTGGTTCTCCTCCTGCTGACCCTCCCCTCCTGCCCCTACTCATCCCAGGTTCTTTCACTACCTCTTCTTGTTTCACCTATGCCTTCAATGGAAGAGATTCCATAGAGTTTTCACTCTTTTTCTTTCTTCTCACTTCTCTTTTCTCTTTATATTCAATTTATTTTCCGTGTGAAGTCTTATTTGTTGCTATAGCCTCAACTCCCTAAATATGTGTCCCCTGTTCCAGACCTTCCTTTTAAAGTACGTATTGGGTATCTCCCAGTGTGTGTATCAAGTCACTAAAATTTCAACTCATTAACTTCTCTCCCCTCTCTCCCCATCGCCTTGCTCAGTACCCTCCCCAGCTCTCAGTCAGTTGCTTTGTACTTAGTCACTTGATTTATTATAATTATTTATGCATTATTATTTGTGTTCCTTCTGTGACTGATTAGCTATCAAAGAGCTTATCCGAAATGCTTATAATAATTTCTTCCATTTTTAGCATAGTTTCTGTCCAAAAGTAGAGACTTAGTAAATTCTTGTTGAATAAATGACTAAGACTGCAGATATGCCTTTAAAGATTCAATTGAATCATTTAGCAACAACTCTGGAAGCACAATAATAAAATCCACCTTTATGGCTCAATTTTCTGTGATCCATACAGATAACCCAAATTCCTGAGATAAAAATATGGGCTATTTTGTTGAATATTCTAAGCATGTCACTAAGGAACACTCCCCAGTTCTTGGCAAGAGTTAGTCTTAGTATCTCATGCCAGTGTAAAGAGT
This sequence comes from Aethalodelphis obliquidens, assembly GCF_003676395.1. NCBI lineage: Eukaryota > Metazoa > Chordata > Mammalia > Artiodactyla > Delphinidae > Aethalodelphis > Aethalodelphis obliquidens. Next base: position 25,274,839 of record NW_020837968.1, read on the forward strand.
TATATAATCTTAGCTTTGACTCAGATGACGTAATACCAAAGCCCTTCAGAACACAGTAGAACATTCTAACTCAGATCCCTATCAGTTCAGTCCCAGTGCTCAAATGTACTGATCATATGGCTGCATTGCAGAAGCATCTACTCCTGCTTTGCCACTGTATGGTCAGGCCACACAAGATGGTTCTTTTCTTGCTCTCTGTACATCCCCTGCTTGACCAGCCCCTGCTTCACTCACATGACTATCCAATCCTGTTAATTATAAGGCTTAGCTATTCCCCGGTACTGATGAGCCCACCTGATGTCAATTCCCCCTATAGATGGTAGCTTCCTTCTCCCCTGAGTAGTGAAGACTGCTGCCATGTCTCATCTGCCACACACAGTGGGGTGTCACTCCAGGACACTTTATGTAAGCTTCCCCCTGTCCAATAAACCACTGAAGTCTCTGGGACTATCTCCAGGCTCTTTCTTTGGTCTTGAAGCTGGGCAACTATAAGGCTTGCAGGCGGCAAGCACCCACTCCATTCTCTCTCCTTCTCAACCCTTTGCACATGGTTGGAATTATTCCCTGCAGATTTGACTCAGTCTGTATGGCACCACTTTAGTAAGTTTGAAAGCTCTTAAGGCTTTAAGGGTAGCACTAAGAAATTACATAGATGAAATATTTCTTTACAACCTTGTTTCTTAAAAGTATAAAACTACCATAGAGATATTTTCTTAGTCACATACAGAATAAGACTGAATTGGATATGATTGAACAGGTATTTCTGAGTCAGTTGATAAACATTGATTAAGCTCTTAGAGTGAAAATGATAAGGATGCCTTGACCTCACCCTAGATATAGCTGAGTCAGCACTGTTGGGTGGGTGAGCCTGGGAATCTGCATTATATTAAAAATAAACCATTCTCAGCTGATTTTAATGTAGCTAATGGGCTAGCTTTTGGAAATCACTGGTCTATATTTCACCTGAGTAAAACCCATAGAGATATCTAGATTTGGAACTAACTAAAAGAACCATGTTAATTTAACTTTCCATTTTTAGTGGCAAATTTTTAGAAATTCAGGCAAATTTTCAGTTTTATAGTTGTGTAAATTGAAAGCTCAGAGAAAAAAAAAGTAAATGTTTGTTTTACCCAAAATGAAATGTTTATATTATCCAGTTTAAATGATGCTTTATATATGATTGATTTGTCATGCTGGAATGGTTCATGATTCAGCTTTGCTAATGAGTATGAATAGGAAGAGCATATGGCGTATTGGAATAGAAATAGTTATGGCAATCAGAAATTCAAATTAAATAACAAATATTATCAACTGCTTCCTATGTGCTGGAATAATATGCAAATCATGAAAACATTTTAAACATTGAGGAAATTAACTACTAAGTAAAGTCAGACTATGGGAAAATACTGATTTGTAAGTAGTAGCATAATATCAGGGGGATTATCATAATAATCCCTCCAAGTCAAGGGCAAATTGAATTAAATTCTGTAGTGTTAGAGTTAATGCCGTTGATGTTGTTATTAATTTCATATTTCTAATATTCATCAAAATGGACTCAGATTTTCTCATGTTGTATACATTCAGCAGGGTATTTATTAATTTTCAATGCTAAGGAAGGTGAATTTACTAATTTTTAAGGCAGCTGAAAGAATATAAAGGGTGGAATAGTAAAGGTATTTTTTCTGGGTCCAGAAGAAAAATTAAATTACTCATTTGGCAGAGTATGAGGTGTGGGAGAGGAGAAGAGAAAGAAGAGTAATAAAGGAGGTTGGTTTTAGTAGAAGTTAGGTGTGGGGAAATGAGGAAAGCCTTTAAAGGAAGGTAGAAGAAAATGATATTTGAAATCCGCAATTGCATGGTTCTAGACTCTAGAAAGATACTCTAGAAAGATATGGTAATCCTTTAAGAAGATAGAGGGGCAAAGTGAGGGAGGGGAAGAGGGATTGGAAAAGGGTCCGATCAATATCTGGTATTATGAGTGTTTGAAGGCAAGTTTGACTTATTCTCTCTTCAGTACCAAACAAAATACAGTTTTGAAATTTCAGTTGAGAACAACTCAGAAGTTAGATAACACTTCCTACTGTTGGGGAAGAGAAAACTCCCCCCTCTACCCATCTTGAGTCCTTGTGGCTGGACTAATGATAAAATTGACACAAGACAGATTGACACAAGTAAAAGAAACAAGTTTTAATCATGTCACGGAGGTCTCATAGAAACGGAACCTAAGAAGTGCCCAAAGCAGATAGCTTTTATACTTTTTAGACAAAGAAACAATACATTTGTGAGGAATTGGCAGGACAAAGAAACTTAGGTTTGGATGCTCAGTTAGTGAAGAATCTAAACAGAGTCTGGGCTTGGGGTAGTAAATTTTAAAGTAGCAAGGGTGGTTTATACAGGTATGACACCTTTATTTCCAGAGATAGGGAATTGGGGGCTGAGAAGCCTATATAAACAAAACTTGTGCTCCTTTAATTTACCACCCCAAGCCCAAACTGTTTAGATTCTTTACTAATTGGACACCCAAAGCCCAAGTTTATTTGTCCTGTCCATTCCTCAGAAATTTATTGTTTCTTTGTGTAAAAAGTATAAAAGCTGCTTGCTTTGGCCACTTTTTAGATTCTATTTCTATGAGACCTAGGTGCACACATTGAAAATTTGTTTATTTTTTTCTACTAATCTGTCTTATGTCAATTTTATTATTAGTCCAGTCACAAGGAATCAAGAAGGTTGGGGACAAATTTCCCACTCCCTGAACTTACCATAATTTTGGTAATAAAAAAAGAAAAGGTTTTGAATTCTTACTCCTTTTCTATTTATCCTGGATGCCTATTTATGTTAAAGGATCTAAGGTTATTCTCTACACTGTAGAGTTTCCAGGAGTCCCATTTTGGAAGGAAGCACTTGTGAATGAAAAATGTTGCCTGCCATATCAGTAAACGAAGGATGTTGTAGCAACCAAGCCACTACAGCCAGCCCAGACGTTGAGCCCTGAGGGAACTCAGGATGGAGACAAAGGGGCTGTCCACTGCCAAGCCCTCATCCACTGCTGCCACCCCCAAAGTTGCACCCTGAGAGCACTCAGGATGGGAAGAATACGATACTGGCCCTAGATAGCTAAGGTGCATATCAAAGGAATGATTTCAGTGAGCCCAGACTCTTGCATCTTCCCACATATAGAAAAGCACTAAATTCATTAACTTGAGATGTCTGGTTTTCCTTAATTAACAGAAATATTTTTGATGTTTCGACTCCCTGTTCTGTTGCAAAACCCCCTATATATTCTGGCTCCACCCTTACCTCTTGGAGTAGTCCCTCAGAGCTATCTGAGAGGCTGCCTCCCAGGCTTGAAATCCTCAGAAAGTCTGCTGAATAAAACATAATTCTCAACTTTTAGGTTGTGCTTTTTTTTTCAGTTGATACACTTGTCAGGGAGGAAGAAATTTTCCTCAACACTTCCAGGTTTTCCTGGCTTGTATAAAGATTTAAGTGGCATGAGATAGATTAAGGGGAGAAAAATCAAACAAAAATTTAGTAATACGTGTGTATGGGAGAGACCCAGGAAAACAGGGTGACTGACCAAAATGGTGTCTGTTTTATTCAGCAGACACTTAGGACTTCGAGACCAAAAGACAGCATCTCAAATAACCCTGAGAATGGGAGGCAGAGCCTTGAGAGTGGGCTATGAAAGGTGCAGAGCCAGCAGGACTAAGCACAGGCAACAGAGCACAAAGATTAGAGCTAACAGAATATTGAGTCAGGTTTGTTCTTCTCTGTTATTTACTATTATACTTGATATTTCTCATTTCATTCCTTAACAGAACAATTCCATTATGTGAAGGGCAATTCAATACAGGTTTTGTCCCTTGTATCACATCATTCTGTTTGAAAACTACATTTTTCAACTAGTTTATTTTGGTAACTCATTGAATTGCTTTTACAGAATTGTACTTTGGCTTTGTTGGACCTAAATCAAGAGACACTGTAATAAACAGCCAAACAGAAATGACTGTTATACTTATTACAGGGATACAGAGATAGTAGCATCATCTCTAGATCACACAGGGCATTTTACAAAGACTCAAGGGAAAACTGTCAGGCCTCAGGGTTAGGAAAGGCTGTTCTATCAGAGAACTGATCTGCTTTGATCTTGTTAATACCATAATTCCTATACAGGATGTTGTTTTCTCTTTTCTCTGATGGCTTAGATAGTTTAGAACCAAATTTGTATTCTTCCCTTAGCAATGGTCTTAGAGCATCAACACATATTATATTCTTGTACAAGTAGTGCTCTGGCCTAGATTGTTCAAGTAATTTATTTTAACTTTTTATATTCTATGTATTTTTGTAAATTAATTTAGCCCTTTGGTGAGATAAGTTCTAGTGTGGATGGTATTGAGCCCGTGTACAAAATGATAGCTTTGTTTTAGTCCTCCTGGTACTAGAATAATTTATACTTTCCTAAAAGAAAGCAGCTTTGAGGAGGTAATTTGTAAGGATGTTCTATATAATATGGAGCTAGCCATAAGTATCAAATTCTAATATTTTACATTTTTTATGTGTTACTAATATTTGCTAATCTATTTGGCTGCTAATAATATGGAACATTGAAGCAGTGACTGGTAGGCATATTCAGTTTTTGTTTAGCCTAAACAAGAGGAACTGAAGGGGCTGGGAGTTCTGGAGACCTCCTTACTGGTGGTGGCTATGTGGTTGAATTAAAAGATTGTCATTAGTAACTCACATTGTCTCTGTGTTTATGAATATCCACAGTCTTTGCCCACTACCAATGTGGTGTAAATGTCAGTGAGGGACAAATTATTTCTTTTTCATTTTCATCAATTGGAATGAGATGGTTATAGGACAAAAGCCATGAGACAGGTCAGATCTTACAGGGCAGCTGCACCATGCCATGCACAGTAAAACAATACATGATATCAGCACATCACTCAATTGTTTTTTAACACACTGAGGCATGCAGGACAGGCAAAAGTTCTATTTTCCAGATAAGAAAATCAAGGATCAGGAAGATTAAGTTATCTGATGTTGTAAGAGAGAAGAACAAACCTGACTCCATATTGAAACTATTCAATATGCTCTAACCACTGTACTCTGTTGCCCCCACCCGAATCTGCACAATTCCCAGAGCACAGTTCCCTACACATCATGAGCTAGTGTACTCTAGCAGACCAGACCTAACTGACTAACCCTTGGCTGAGTTGGATTTGGAACTGTTCACTGGTAGGAGCAGTTTCATGGACCAAGATAGGCAATGTGCTGGGTACGTGGTAATAACCCTAGAAAGCATTATTGAGGTGACAGTTTTGCCTCCAAGGAGCTCAGCTCAAAAGGCAGAAACCGTTGTTCTGACAAGAGCTCTCTTTCTTGCTGAAGGAAAGTGAGTAAATATACATACAGACTCCTGGTATTCATTCTCCATGGTACATGCACTTTGGGCAATCTGGAAAGAAAGAGGACTCCTTACTTCAAATAATAAGGACATAAAACATGCTTCTGAAATCTCGTCACTGTTAGATGGAGTTCATAAAGCCCTCATAAGTGGCCATAACGCATTGCAAAGTGTTATGGCCACTTAACATTAAGCAGAGCAGTCATCATCCCTTTTCCCATGGGAATGGATTGTAGAATGGACATTGACAGTAGGGAATTATAACAGAGAACAAACGACTTCATATTGAATCTATTCAATGTGCTCTAACCATTGTGCTCTGTTGCCTGTGCTTAGTCATGCTGGCTCTGCACCTTTTGTAAAACAATATTGCCCATAGCCTGAAATATACAGGATAGCCCATTCTCAAGGCTCTGACCTTTAAAGGTATAGCACTTCTCCATTCATATAGAGATTAAAAGATACAGAACAGAGAATAACATTTGTCGTGTTGGAGGTTTATTGGAACATTGTGACCAGACCTACGTGGACAGCTGCAAGAACAAAGGATCCTGGCACCAAGAGGTTTGCAACAACCAGCCACACCCCCTCCCCTTTTAGTATAAAAGAAGCCTGAATTCTAACTTGGGTAAGATGGTTCTTTGGGACACTAGTCCACCATCTTCTCAGTCTGCTGGCTTTCTGAATAAAGTTGCTATTCCTTGTCCCAACAACTCATTTCTCAGTATGAGCTTGGACTTGGTAACAATGTCATACAGCTTGTGAGCCAGAACAGACTGGGCTCTTAACAGTGATCTCCTCATTTCCAAACCCAGTGCTTTCCCTACTCATCATGTATATAAAGTTGCAACAAATTCTTATTCTAGAACTTGGGGACACAGCAAGATATCTACTCACAGTCCTTACTCTCAGAAAGCTTACCTTCTAGGGAAGAGTAACAAATAACAACAACAAAAAAAGCAAATTAATATTATGAACTGGTATTAAGTAATATACAGAACAGGTAAGGAGGGTAGAGAAACAAGACATAGAACTGGGGAGACAGGTAGGGGAGGTGCTATTTCAAATGGGGATGATCAGAAAATAACTCTTATAAGGTGACATTTGATCAGATATCTGAAAAAAAAAGTGCCCTGGGGAAAATATCCTCATTTTACATCAGATATGCTGGCTGAGGTATATAATCTTTTTTGACACTTTGCTTATATTGAAAGGATATGCTTTGGCCTGTATATTTTAGACTTATATTTGTCTATGTAAAATTTCCCATTGGTGATTATTATCACATTGGTAATTTTTGTCAGATGTTCCCAGCTTGGTGAGAGTAAAATCTGCTAGCCTGGAATAAATCTAATTTAAAATGTGCTAAGATATTGCCCAAAATATCCTAGCCACACACAGAAGGTTGGGTGGACTTGGCTTCAAAACTGGGCTCAAGAGCAGATGGGATTTCAGGATATTATAGGATAAGATAGCCAGAATTTTATGGCCAAGATTATATCTTCCACAATAAATGAATCCAAGAATCCATTTCAATTAGATTATGAAAAGTATAAAATTTTCCTACATTTAAAAACTTTACAATTTAATTTGACTAAAAACAAACCAACAAAAGAACAAAACAAACAAAACACATGATGTATAAATGAATAATAATAACAAATGTCATATATCCAAGCTTGGCTTCATTGGGAATTAGTAGACTCTTTGGACACTTTCCTGAAACATTCATAGTCTGAAACTGCTCTCGTTAATATTTCTTTCTCATTTTGTCCTGTATCAATGTATTATATCCCTTATTCCATAATCTTGTATTTTCTCTATTAGGTAGAGCCACTTAGTCATGACAGGCAATTCCTCTGGTCTCAAAACATTTTACCATCTCCTTCACCATCCTAGTTTACTACTTTTAAACTCTGGTTGCAAGTGAGGAGTGATCACCTAGGGAGATTAACAACAACAACAATAATGATGCCTGGGCCTCACTCAGGAGATTGGAATTAACTGTAACCCCTCTCTTCTTATTAGTTATTTTCTGCTGCTGTAACAAATTATGACAATCTTAATGGTTTAAAATAACACAAATTTATTATCTTACAGTTCTGGAGGCCAAATATCTGAAACGAATATTACAGGTCTGTGTTCCTTCTAGAAGCTCCAGGGAAAATCTGTTTTCTTGCCTTTTCTAGTTTCAGAAGCAGCCTGTATTCTTTGACTTGTGACACCTTCTTCCATCTTCAAAGCATATTACACCAACGTCTGCTTCTCTTGTCAAATCTCTTTTTATCAACTTTGATTCTCTTGCCTCCTTCTTATAAGGACCTTTGTGATTTCTTTGTGTTCATCTACATACCAGGATAAACTATCATAAAACCCTTTATTTTTCCATATGTCAGAATTTATAATGTGATAAATATTGCATTTTAAATCAGTAAGGAAATTACAGTCAATTTACAAAGTTAAGACAACTATTGGTTATATCTTTACCCAACACTACACAATGAAATAAATTACAGATATACTACATTTAAGTTTATATAAAAAAGAAAACCCTTAAAAAAAAGAGTGAATACAGTTTGATAATTTGGTAGGAAAGGTCTCTTTTTAAATCTGAATTATAATTAACATACAATATTATGTTAGTTTCAGATATACAACATAGTGATTCAAAATTTTTATACATTATGAAATGATCACCACACATGTAGTTACCATCTGTCACCATACAAAGTTATTACAATATTGTTGACTATATTCCTATGTGTACATTACATACCAATGACTTATTTTTTTATAACTAGAAGTTTGCACTTCTTAATCCCCTTCACCTAATTCACCCCCACTCTAACCACTCTCCCTTCTGGCAATAACCTGCTGTTCTCTGTATCTATGAATCTCTTTTTGTTTTGTTATATTTTTTCATTTGTCTTGTGTTTTACGTTCAACATATGAATGAAATGATACAGAATTTGTTTTTCTCTGTCTGACATATTTCACTTAGCATAATACCTTCACAGTCCATCCATGTTGCTGCAAAGAGGAAAATTTCATTCTTTTTTATGGATGAATAAATTGTTCTTCTTCCTTAAGATTGTTTTAGCTATTTGGGGTCTTTTGTGGATCCATACAAATTTAGGATTCAACTTCTGTGAGAAACTCTATTGGTATTTTGATAGGGATTACAGTGAATCTGTTAATTGCTTTGGGGAGTATGGACATTTATTCCATTTTATTTTTACTTTTATTTTTATTTTTTGGCCATGCTGCATGGCTTGCAGGACCAGGGATTGAACCAGGCCATGGCAGTGAAAGCGTTGAGTCCTAACTACTGGACCACTAGGGAACTCCCATGGACATTTTAGCAGTATTGATTTTTCCAATCCATGAGCATGGTATATCTATGCATTTGTTTGTGTCATTTTCAATTTCTTTCATTAGTGTCTGATAGTTTTTAGAGTACAGATCTTTTACCTCTTTAGTTAAATTTATTCTTAAGAGAAATGCCACAGATCTGTATATTGAATATGTATATTGCATATTTACCAAATTCATTTATTAGTTCTAACCGGTTTTTGTGGAGTCTTTGGAGTATTTTTTTCTTTAATCTAGTATCATGTCATGTGCAAACAGTGAGTTTTACTTCTTCCTATCCAATTTAGAAAAATTTAGCCTTTTATTTTTTCTTTGCTTAACTGTTGTGGATATGATTTCCAATACTATGTTGAATAAAAATGGTGAGAGTGGGCATCCTTGTCTTGTTCCTGATTTTACAGAAAAAGCTTTCAGCTTTTCACCATTGAGTATGATGTTAATTGTTGCTTTGTCACATATGGTCTTTATTATGTTGAGGTATGTTTCTTCTCTACATACTTTTTTGGGAGTTTTTATCGTAAATGGATGCTGAATTTTGTCAAATGATTTTTGCATACACGAGATGATCATATGTTTTGCATCCTTTGTTTTGTTAATGTGGTGTCTCACATTGAGTGATTTGTGGCTATGGAACCATCCTTGCATCCCTGGGATAAATTCCACTTGATCATGGTTTATGATCCTTTAATGTGTTGTTGAATTCAGTTAACTAATATTTTGTTGAGGATTTTTGCACACATATTCATCATAATATTGACTTGTAATTTTTTGTGATGTCTTTGTTTGGTTTTGGTATCAGGGTGATGCTGGCCTTATAGAATGACTTTGGAAGCATTCCTTCCTCTTCCATTTTTTTGTTGTTGTTGTTTATGAATAGCTTGAGAAGGCTAGGCATGAACTCTTCTTTAAATATTTGGTCACCTCCTGTCAAGCTGTCTGATCCTGGACTTTTGTTTGTTTGGAGTTTTTAAAAATTACTGATTCAATTTCATTACTGGTAATTGGTCTGTTCATATTTTCTATTTTGTTCTAATTCAGTCTCGGGAGATTGTATGTTTCTAGGAATTTGTTCATTTCTTCTAGGTTGTCCATTTTATTGGTGTATACTAGTTATCTCTTATGATCCTTTGTATTTTATTGGTGTATACTAGTTATCTCTTATGATCCTTTGTATTTCTGTGGTGTCATTTGTAATTTTCTCTCTTTCTTTCTGATTTTGTTTAAATACAGCCTCTCTCTTTTATTCTTGATGAGTCCAGCTAAGGTTTATTAATTTTATTTATCTTTTCAAAGAACCAGCTCTTAGTTTCATTGATTTTTTTGTCTCTATTTTATCAGTAATTATTTCTGCTTGGTCTTTATGATTCCTTTCCTTCTACTAACTTTGGGTTTTGTTTGTTCTTCGTTTTCTATTTCCTTTCATTGTAAGGTTAGGTTGCTTACTTGAGATTTGTCTTGTTTCCTGATGTAGGCTTGTATTGCTATAAATATCCCTCTTAGAATTGCTTTTGCTGTGTCCCATAGATGTTTGAATTGTTGTATTTCCAATTTCATTTGTCTCCAGATATTTTCTTTTAATTCCCTCAGTGACTCATTTGTTGTTTAGTAGCATGTTCTTAAGCCTGCATGTGTTTGTGTTTTTTGCAGTTTTTTTCTTGTAGTGATTTCCAGTCTCATAGCTTTGTGGTTGGAAAAGTTACTTGATATGATGTCAGTCTTCTTAAATTTATTGAGACTTGTTTTGTAGCTTAGCATGTGATCTAGCCTGCAGAATGTTTCATGTGCACTTGGAAATAATATGTCTTCTATTGCTTTTGGATGGAATGTATATAGAGATCTATTAAGTCCATCTGTTCTAATGTGTCATTTAAGGCCAGTGTTTCCTTATTGAATTTCCATCTGGATAATCTATTAATGTAAGTGGGGTGTTAAATCCTCTACTATTATTGTATTACTCTCAATTTCCCCCTTTGTTTATTAATATATGCTGTATTTATTTAGGTGCTTCTATGTTAGGTGCATATATATTTACAATTGTTATATCTTCTTGATGGATTGATTTCTTTATTGTTATGTAATGTCCTTCTTTGACTCTGATAACTCATTATTGACTGGGGGATTTTTGCAGAAACTATGCCTGTGGCCAGTGATTTTTATTTTAGCTGGCCAAAAATTAATTCTGTTATTTCACTAACTTTGTGGGTTGTTACATTAAGTAGTTACACCTGACACACCTGTAAAGTCTTCTAATTTTTGTGAAATGTTGTCTTCAATCCACTCTTCTGTAGAAGCAAAGGGGCATTCTCCAACACCATGGGTTTCATTTTCACTTTCCATATCAGAATCAATCACTAAGATTTTTTGTTGGTCTAATATTCACAATGTCTGAATCAGAACTATATTCTAAAGAATTATCACCTTCTGAGACACTAGTACATATGTCACTCAGTCGATCAAAGAAAGTATCTGCATAGATTCACTGAAAAATTCTTCTTCACTCAAAATTTTGTGATGCATTATTTTTGAAAATTTTATGTTTATAGTATACACAAGGTTGGAACAAAAACCTAATGGAGAAAAATGTGAATGATAATGACAATCATAAGTTGTATACTGAACCCTCGGTCAATTTTAAGCTCTGACAACTTTGCACAGTGATGTTAATTGTATCACTCTCTAAAAACGTATTGATACATCTCCAGTCAATAACGTTCAGGTAACAAAAGATGTATTAATATGTCTCCAGTCAATAATGCGATAACAGTCTGTTTTAAATTCTACATTGTCTGATATGAATATTGTTATCCCAAGTTTCCTTCCTTTTCCATTTGCATGGAATACATTTTCCATCTCCTCACTTTTGGTCTGTGTGTGTATTTAGCTCTGAACAGAGGTTTTTGTAGGCAGCATATATGTTGGTCTTGTTTTTATATCTATTCAGCCACTCTATGTCTTTTGATTGAAGCATTTAGTCCGTTTACACTTAATGTAATTATTGATATATCTGAACTTTCTCTGTTCTGTTAATTGTTTTCTGGTTGTTTTTACAGTTCTTTATTTTTCCTTTCTTTTTCTTTTGCTCCCTTCCCTTGTGATTTGATGACTATCTTTAGTGTTATGTTTGAATTCCTGTGTGTGTGTGTATGTGTGTGTTTGTGTGTGTGTGTGTGTGTCTGTTATATACATTTCTGGTTTGTGGTTATCAAGCGGTTTATATATGACTAAATAGAAATGTTAATATATAAATATACATAGTATATATATGACTATTTTAGTTGATGATCTCTTAAGTTTGAACCATTCTAACAACCCTGTACTTTTTCTCCTCCCCCACCATTTTATGTTTTGACATCATATTTTACATCTGTTTGTTTTGTGTATCCCTTAACTATTCATTGTGGGTAAATGACTTTACTACTTTTGTTTTTTAAACTTCCTACTAGATTTGGAAGTGGTTGATCTACTATTATTACTGTATATTTACCTTTAACAATGAGATTTTTCTTTTTGTAATTTTCATATTTCTAATTGTATTCTTTTCTGCTTAGTAAAGCCCCATTAACATTTCTTGTAAAGCTTGTTTAGTGGTGCTGAACTCTTTTAGCTTTTGCTTCTCTGTAAAACGTTTAATCTCTCCTTCAAATCTGAATGAAAGCTTTACCGGGTAGAGTATTCTTGGTTGTAGCTTTTCCCTTTCATCACTCAAAATATATTGTACCACTCCCTTCTGGCCTGTTGAACCATCCTTGTTACCCTTGGAATGAATGCACCTTGATCATGGTGTATGATCTTTTTTATGTGCTGTTAGATTTGGTTTGCTAATATTTTGTTGAGGATTTTTGCATTAATATTCATCAAAGATATTGGCCTGTAATTTTTTTTGTAGTGTCTTTGTTTGGCTTTTGTATCAGGGTAATGGTGACCTCATAGAATGAATTTGGGAGTATTCCCACCTCCTCAAATTTATGGAATAGTTTGAGAAGGATAGGTATAAGTTCTTCTTATATGTTTGGTAGAATTCCCCAGTGAAACTGTTCAGCCCTGGATTATTGTTTGTGAGGACTTTTTAAAATTACAGTTTCTTTTTTACTTCTAGTGATCAGTCTGGTCAAATTGTCTGTTTTTGCTTGACTCAGTGTTGGCAGGCTCTATATTTCTAGAATTTGTCCATTTCTTCTAGGTTGTACAATTTTTTGACATATAACTGTTCATAGTATTGTCTTATGTGTTTTGTATTTCTGTGGTATCAGTTGTTATTTCTCCCTTTTCATTTCCTATTTTGTTTATTTGTGTCCTCTCTTTTTCTCAGTGAGCCTGGCTAGTGTTTTGTTAATTTTATTTATCTGTTTAAAAAACCAGTTATTGGTTTTATTGATCTTTTCTATTTTTAAAAATCTCTATTTATTTCCTCTCTGATCTTTATTATTTTCTTCCTTTTGGGGCTTTTTGTTTGTTTGTTTCTCTTCTTTTTAAATTATTTTAGGTGGTAGGTTAGGTTGTTTATTTGAGATTTTTCTTCTTTCTTGAGGAGGGCCAGTATCACTATGAATTTTCTGCTTAGAACTGCTTTGGCTGCACCCTATACATTTTGTATGGTTGTTTTTTTCATTTTTGTTTGTCTTGAGGTATTTTCTGATTTCTTCTTTGATTTTTATCATTGACCCCATTGGGTATTTTAATAGCATGTTGTTTAATATCCATATGTTTCTTCTTTTCCCATTTTTCTTTCTGTAGTTGATTTCTAGTTTCATACTCTTGCAGTCAGAAGATGGTTGACATAATTTCTATCTTCTTAAATTTGTCAAGTCTTGTTTTGTGACCTACTATGTGGTCTATCCCAGAGAACATTCCATGCATGCTTGAAAAGAATGTGTATTCTGCTTTTTTTGGATGTAGTGTCCTGTAGATATCAACTAAGTCCAACTGTTGCCTTATTGCTTTTCTGTCTGAATGATTTGTTTACTGATGTCAGTAAGGTGTTAAAGTCTCCTACTATTATTGTATTATTGTCAGTTTCTCCCTTTCTGTCTGTTAGTATTTGCTTTATATATTTCAGTGCTCCTGTGTTGGGTGCCTATATGTTAGCAAGTGTAATATCCTCTTCTTCTACTCATTCCTTTATCATTATATAATGTCCTTCTTTGTCTTTCTTTATGGCCTTTGTTTTAAAGTCTATTTTGTTTGATATGAGTGCTGCTACCCCTGCTTTCTTATTGTTTCTGTTTGCATGAAATATCTTTTTCCATCTCTTCACTTTCAGTCTGTGTTCATTCTTCATCCCAAAGTGATTTTACTGTAGGCAGCATATTGCAGGTTCTATTTTTTTTTTCCAATCAGCTACTCTATGTCTTTTGATTGAAACATTTAGTCCATTGACATTTTAAGTAATTGTTGATAGGTGTATACTCGTTGCCATTTTAATCCTTGTTTTCCAGTTATTTTTCTAGGTCTTCTTTGCTCATTTCTTCTTTTCGTTTTTCTTTTTGTGGTTTGATGATTTTATTTTGTAGTATCCTTGAGTTTTTGTTTGTTTTTTTTTAGTGAACTTAGTGTATGTTTTTGATTTGTGATTACCATGGGGGTTCATGTATATTGACACATATCTATATTTTCTTGCTTTAAACTGATAGTTATTTAACATCAAACACATTCTAAGAGATCTATATTTTTTTACTCTCCCTTCCCCCCACATTTTCTGATTTTTATGTCCTATTTTACATCTTCATGTTTATCCTTTCACTGTTTATTGTAGTTATAATTGCTTAAAATGTTTAATTTTTTAAAATCTCTGTACTGACTTATTTAAGTGATATGAAATCCTTACTATATATTTGCCTTTCCTATTGGGATTTCCCCTTTCCTAAATGTTCTTGCTTCTTTTCCATTTAGAGAAGAGCTTTCAACATTTCTTTTAGGATAAGTTTAGTATTGCTGAATTCCTGTAGTTTTTACTTGTCTGAGAAATTCTTTATCTCTCTTTCTATTCTAAATTATAATCTTACTGGGTGGAGTCTCCTATGTTGCAGGCTTTTCCCTATCAGGACTTTGAATACACCATTCCACTCCCTTCTGGCCTACAAAGTTTCTGCAGAGAAATCAGCTGATAGGTTTATAGGGGTTCCGTTGTAAATAACTCTTTATTTTTCTCTTGCTGCCTTCAGAATCCCCTCTATCTTTTAACCTTTGCCATCTTAATTATGATATGTTGTGGTGTGGGTCTGTTGGTCAGTTCATCTTGTTTGGAACCCTTTTCATTTTACTTAACTTTCTCTGTCTCTATGAATTTAGGGGAAACAGTTATCTACTGTGGTTTTGAAGGGGTTTTCTTTTGGGAGCATTCATCTGTAGACTGTGTCTGTCCGTTGTCTTTGGTAAAAGAGCTAGTTTTGATATGGACACCAGCTACATCTTTCCTCAGGGTATGCTGCCCCACCCCCATCAAGAGGGTGTGGTTGGTGTTGGAGTATCTAAAGCCTGTGTAGGGTGTGAGGCGGGACTTCCTCTCTGCTCTTTGTCTGTAACTACCCTGTCAGGGGTGGGGAGTTGAAGTAGATGTTGTTGGAGTGTAAGCCCTGAGAGTTGGGCTTGATCAGACTCCATTCCTCTTGAGTGCTTGCCCTGCCCCAGGAGGAAAGTTCTGAAGCAAAGTAAGCCCATGTGCTCACAAAGCACTGATGCATCACCTGTGTAGGCATCCATGGTCCTGCTTAGATGCAGCCCAAGTTCGGTTTCCTTTCCTCTGTTGTGTTAATTCTAGATCTAGTACAAGGCTTTGGCATGGAATGGGTGGGGCTGGAGTGTTTACTAGGCTGGGGGTGGGGGTTGGGGTGTTGTGGCTGCAGAAATTAAGGTGGCTGAACTGACACCATAGATCTGGGCTGCCTCTGTGGCAGTCTTCTCCCAGGACCTGTATGCCCCAGATCTAGGGCTAAGCTGTGGCATGGTGTGGGTTAGGCCCAGGCTCTCTCTCAGCTCAAGAAGGTTCCTGAGGTATCGCCCAAGTAAGCACTGACAAAGACCACTGCAGCCCCACCTGGACCATACCCCAGCCCCCCTGGGATGTCTCTGTGTAGCTAGACCAAGTCTTTTCACAGGGCTAAGCTAGCCCAAATCATGCACCAGGCTGTGGTGTGGAG
This sequence comes from Aethalodelphis obliquidens, assembly GCF_003676395.1. Classification (NCBI taxonomy): domain Eukaryota; kingdom Metazoa; phylum Chordata; class Mammalia; order Artiodactyla; family Delphinidae; genus Aethalodelphis; species Aethalodelphis obliquidens. The sequence continues at coordinate 25,290,754 of NW_020837968.1, forward strand.
TGAGCAGGGCCAGGTGTTCACCCCATTTGGATTTTGGGGACTACGATGAGGTGACAGCAACCAATGCAGAACTTTCTCTACCCTGACTGTTGGCAAGCTAGCATGCATGCACTCTTTGCAAGTAGAGTCTAGGCTTCTCCAGCCCTTCTATCTGTCCCAGCAGTTCTCTCAGTAGCCAAGTGGGCTTGTCTCCTCTGTGTAGGACCTCAGGACTGGGATACCCAGTCTGTGGCTCAATCTGCTCACTCCCTAGGGTGAGGGTCCACCTGTGTGGACCATTTCTTCCTTTTAGATTCCTCCTAGATTCAGAGGACCTGACCTTATGCCTTTTTTTCCATCCTATCCAGTTATGTGGAAATCTTTCTTGCAGCTATGGTTGTATAAGAATTCTTCTGCCAGTCTCCAGTTAGTTTTCCATGAGAATTATTCTACATGTAGATGTATTTTGATATGTTTGCAGGGGGACATGAGCTCCACATCTCCTACTCCACCATCTTGATCCAACTCTCTAAGTATCTTTATAATCATTACCTGGACTCTTTATTAGGTAGATTGCTTACCTCTACTTTTCTTAGTTCTTCTGGAGTTTATCTTGTTCCTTCATTTGGATCATATTCTTCTGTTGCCTCATTTATTATTCTCTGGTTTTATTTCTATGTATTAGGTAGGTTGTTTACATTTCCTGATCTTGGAGGAGTGGCCTTATGTAGTAGACATCCTGTGGATCTCTGCAACACACTCCCTTCTGATCACCAGAGCTATAGGTTCTAACAGTTCCCCCTATGTGCACTGAGTGGGTCCTTCTGTAGTGACAGGGCCAACTACTGCTGCCCCCACGCAGTTGGTCACACACAGCGGGCTGGCAGTCTTCATGACTGGCTTCATGGCCCAAGGAGTCCTGGGGCTGGTACTGTCTACCTGGTAGGTGGAGCTGTTCTTGGAGAGTGTGGCTGTGGGACCTGAGGAGTCCTGAGGCCAATGCTCACCTGCTGGTGGTTAGGACCAGGTCCCAGTATGGCTGGTTTTGTGGCTTATAGTACTCCAGAGCTGATGCTGATCCATTGGTAGGCAGGGCCATTTCCCAGGACGGCTGCTTTTGGGACCCAGGCATTCCTGGAACTGGTGCTAGCCCATTGGTGGTCAAGGTTGGGTTCCCACACAGCTGGCTACTTGGCCTGGGAGGTTCTGGGACTGGTGCTGATCAGCTGGTTGTTCAGTTAGCCCCTAGCACTAACAGGCTACAGTGAGGATTCCAAAATGACACTTGCCAGCACCAGTGTCCTTGTGTTAGAATGAGCTCCCCCAAAATGACTTCTACCAGTGTCTAGGTCCCCAGGGACAGTCCTAATAACCTCCTACCTCTCCTGGAGTCTGTCCAACATCAGCAATTGGGTCTGACACAAGAGTCTTTCAAATTACTGTCTCTGCCCTGGGACTTGGAGCCTGTGAGATTTTTGCATGTGCCCTTTAAGAGTAGAATCTCTGTTTCTTACAGCTCTCTGGCTCTCCTATACAGGCATCCTGCTAGCCTTCAGTGCTAACATTCTGGGGGGCTCATCTGTTGCAGAACTCCTGGTCTGGGGAGTCCCATGTTGGGGTCAGGCCCCGCACTCCTTGGAACAAACCTCTAATCTCTGCAGCTGAGATTATCCTTCTGATTTTGGGTCGTCTATCCAGGTATGTGGGTCTTGACTATACCACATCTTCACGCTTCCTATCCATTTTGTTATGGTTCCTTCTTTATATTTATCTTTAGGTATGGAAAATCTTTTGTTAGTCTTCAGATCATTCTCACCAATAGGGTCTCTGTAAATAGTTGTAATTTTGGTTTGCCCATGGGAGTAGGTGAGCTCATGATCTTCCTACCTCTTGGCCTAATCTTGGTCACACCCCTGTTTATTTTTAAATTATCTGTATTTTAAAACTCTATGACATTACTGTTATTGCTTTATCCTGTTAATGTTCATTTAAGTTAACCACTTGTATACGATTTTCCATCTCTGAACTCCTATCCATTTTCCATCTTCTTAAATAATATCCTTTAGTGCTTTCTTTAATGTGTTTCTACTATGATTAATTTCCTCAATTTTTGTTGTCCAGAATCCTATGTGATTTTTAGCTATTTTCCCCTTGACTGAGAATGCTTAGCTAGCATTCATTTTATTTCAGAACTTCGAGGATACCATTCTATGTTTTCTGGCACTTCACAACCATTTTTTTCTGTGGAGAAGTTGGCAGAAGTCATTTTAATTGTGCTACTTTGAAGATATTTTGTCCTTTTTCTACTTCTGTTGCTTCCATAATTTGTTCTTTGTTCAATTTTCAGCAATTTTACTATGAAATGTGTGGATTTGCATTTTTTAATTAATAATTGTTTATTTTGCCTAAGGCCAATGGCTCTTCCTGATTCTGTAGGTTAGAGGCTTTATCAGGTTTTGAAAACTAACTGAATATTACTGCTACCTATTCTTTTCTCTCCTGGTACTACTGTTATTCTTCATATTACCTCAATTCTGCTTTTACCCTCTCTTGTTTTTCATCTTTCCATCTCTCAGTGCTTCATTACAGATAATTCCTTGTAACCTATATTTTTCAGCTCACTAATTTTCTATTTAGTTGACTTAGTCTGTTGTTATATCCTTTGAGTTTTTCATTTTTGTCATTGTGTTTTTTGGTTCTAGAATTTCCATTTAGTTCTTATCAACAATTTCTATTTCTTTGCTAAAATTCTAAATCTTGTGTTTTTGTTTTTTTTTTTGCGGTACGCGGGCCTTTCACCGTTGTGGCCTCTCCCGTTGCGGAGCACAGGCTCCGGACGCGCAGGCCCAGCGGCCATGGCTCACGGGCCCAGCCGCTCCGCGGCATGTGGGATCCTCCCAGACCGGGGCACGAACCCATGTCCCCTGCATCGGCAGGTGGACTCTCAACCACTGCGCCACCAGAGAAGCCCTAAATCTTGTGTTTTATCTCCTCCAATATAATAAGCACAGTTATTTTAAAGTCTATATCTGGAGTTCCCAGGTGTTGTTTCTATTACCTGCTGTTTTCTGTCAGTTGTCATTCTTGTTGTCTTGTGTCCTCATGTACCTAGTCATTTTTTGTAGTGTCAGTCATAGGTATATATTTGGAATAGTAAAGATGTAATGTAAGGCCTAAGATGACATCATCTTTCTCCACAGTATGTACTCCTGCTTCTGAAGGCTCCTGGGTACTCTAGCAATTTAGGATTACCTTAGTCCAATTTCAGGGATTAAAATATCTGGAGGCAGAACTGTAGTCCCAGTGAAGATCTGTTTAACTTTATGTCACTCATTTCTAATATGCAGGTTTTTGGAGCCTCAACCCGAAGCCAGAGGGGATTATACCTTGATGGGGTCTGGATTCCTTTCCCTGTCCCTTTAGCCCTAATTATCACTTCAACTCCTTAGCCACTTAACCTTCCATTCTTGAATCACCACATGCTTACAGGAGAAAATTAGCTTCAAAAGTTGAGCCTCAGTCCTCCCCTAGAATCTGGTACATTCATGCTTCACCATCCTATTTGTGATCAGATGCCTTCATAGAGATTTCTTTATTTTGTCCTTGTTTCTTAGTTGTCTTCAGTGGGAGTGATTGGTCCAAACTACATAGTCTACCATCACCTGAGGCAGAAATCATTACCTTATGTTTTAGTAAATATTTTAACTCCACGCTAAAATAAAATATTCTTATTTATTTGTCAACAAGTCAAGCCTTTTCTTAAATGATTAATTTACTCGGCCTCTCATTTGATAAGTGAGGGAAAAGACAAAATTTTTCTACATATTTTGTGTATCATTTAAAATTATTATAATCACATAATTAGTTATACTGCTATTCTTAGCATTATACTGACTAAAATACAATCATTTATTACATAATGTACAAAAATTCCAAAATATTTTTTTTAATTATGAGGGTCAAGAAATTGTATATTTCTGTTAAAAGAGGTTTGAGACAATTCCTCAGTCAAAAAAGGAGAGGGATGCTAATTTAGGGCCTTGAATGCCACATTAAAGGAATTGAGTGCATGGCAGGGTATTCAATATTGTCTCATTCTAGGAAATGTATGCCTAGGGATGAAATGGCCTTCTTTTACAACTGAGATTGAGAGGCAGGAAATGAGATCATTTTCATAAACTCCTTTGAATTTTCTTGTTACTTTTAGAATTTTTTTTTTTATAAAGAGTATTCTGGGGCAAAATGGATAAAGGAGGTTAAAAGTTTCAGACTTCCAGTTATAAAATAAATAAGTCATTGGGATGTAAAGTATAACACTGTGACTATAATTAATAATACTGTGTTGTATATTTGAAAGTTGCTGAGAGTAGATCTCTGCTTTTTGTTTGCTTTTTTTATTCCTCAGCAACCCTCAGGTGCCTGCACTCCAGCTGCTCCCCCATGTACTCCCCAGAGAGTAGATCTTAAAAGTCCTCATCACAAGAAAAAAATAAATGTAACTACATATGGGGATGGATGTTAATTAGACTTAATCTGGAGATCACTTCACAAAATATACTAATGTTGAATCATTTTATTGCACACCTGAAACTAATATAATATTATATGTCAATTATACATCAATTAAAGGAAAAAAATCTCCTGGCTTTCTTAGGTATTTAGGGCCAATTTCCCATAACTATATTCTGTTTTTGCAGGAGTCTCTTCTTTCATTTGAGTGAATGATACAAATTATTTTAAAAAAATTAAAAAACCTTAATGTTCAATATTTTCTGTTGGAACTTTAGTTTTGAATGTAATTAAAATAAGTGAAGAAAAAAGTTAAAAGAAAAAAAATCAGTAGGAAAAATGATTAGATTCCTATGAACAATAAAAATTAGTACATGTCTATAAATAAACATAAAAAAGTAAAATTTTTTATTCATATGAATAAGATCCATATGAATAAAAAATTTGCTTAGCTTCCCAAAGTTGTTGGGATTTAAGAATTATAGAACACTTCCTAGAATGTAAAGGCAGTATCAAATGTTCAGGGACCATTGTTTTTTCTTCCCATGTAGCCTTGTGCTTTGGGGAAAGTAGACTAACCCTTGACACAGGAATGCTTTTATTACTTAGAACCACAAATATTTTTCCCAAAATGATTTGGGTCAGCCAGTCTTCAGGCTTCAATTCTTGATACTTCCTCATGTCTTTGACTTATTTAAAATCTCATTTATTATTGATCAAATGTAGATGCTTTCATTTTTTACATGAGTATCCAATGGTGAAATTAATCATTTGATCAAAATATCAGAATCAATTAATAAAGGTATCAGTAAAAGATGAACCCCAGCAACTGCAGATAACCATTCAAGTTCTATTATCTGGAGTCATTTATAGTCTAAATGCAAATAACTTCTGACTTTATCTAAGAAACTCTGAGCATTTTCTTCCATATGACATTTCTCTAAATGAAAAAGACAAATAGCTAGAGGCTTGACTGGCACATTTTTCTTTTTAAAAATAATTCTCTTTATACTGCACATAGCATGACACATAAGTAATTTTACTCTTACTGCGTACATTCTGATAATAATTCTGGTTATAAATTAGGGTGAACAATGGGGGGCGGTGGAAAACAAGTCATTGATAACCATATTATTTTAGATCTACTTATGCTATTGATTTTATTTGTTTCTTTATGAGTCATTTTTCTGACAGTAAATAAGAAATATTCCTTATTCAGTAAGTGGATTTCCATGTATGAAAGAAGCTGGCCAACTGGATGTTGCTGCTTGCATGGTATTCAGAGATGAGACCATCTGAAGACCCTGAGTAATCTTTTCCATCAATAGGATGGCCTGAGGATACAGAGGTTGGTGACAATATCTGATAGACCCTCACTTTCATCCTGAAATAAAGACTGGAGTATCACTGAGACCTTGCCATTTGAAGTGCAGCTCAGGCAACAGCAGCCACTTCTGATTTTTCTCTCTTCACTTGGGTATAGCTGGGAAGAAAGAAGAAGTCAGGTTTATCTGTGGGACAAGATTTCCTTTCAGACTTCTCCTCCGTTGTACCTGTGAAATAAAGGACAGGTCAGTTAGTAACTGCATTATATGACAAACACAATTTTTTAGAGTCAATCTGTACCATTAATTTTTATGAAGATTTTAATCCTCCTAAAGGATTAAAGGAAGAAAGTTTAGTTATTTACTTAGCTACCCTGTGTGCCTCCTGGGTAAAAATGTGTTAAAAAAAAAATAGGAGGTGAGGCTCCAGCAGCTCATGGTGGAAGAGCAAAGGCTTTAGAACTACTTAACTCTGGAATTATCCATTCTTGCGATTCTCTGTCTAATCTGCAAAGGGTTGGGGGTTGGTTAAAATAAAAGAAAACAAAGAAGCTTGTTAGGTTGTTGTAATATTAATATCATGAGTCCATTGTCTTATAAAAAAATAAAATCAAGTGATGATCCCACAAATGAGAAAAATTGTTAGTTTTGAATTAGATATTTTTAGAAAACATGCATATAAAAAGTTAAGCTTGTTTGGTTTCAAAATTTAGATCAAGAGGTGTCTAAATTTGTCAGAGAGGAAGCAAGATGGTGGAGTAGAAGTACCTAAGCTCACCTCTTCTCATGAAAACATCAAAATCACAACTAACTGCTGAAAAACCATCAACAAAAAACCTGGAATCTACCAAAAAGATACTCTACTTTCATTTCAAAGACAAAAAAGCCACAATGAGACAGTAGGAGGGGTGCATCTGTGATACAATCAAATACCATACTTTCCACAAACTGGAAAATAATTAAATCACAGAGGTTTTCCCACAGGAGTGAGAGTTCTGAGCCCCACATCAGGCATCCCAGCCTGGGGGTCTGGCATCAGGAGGAGGATCCCCAAGAGCATTTGGCTTTGAATGCAAATGGGATTTGATCACAGCAACTCCACAGGACTGGGGGAAACAGAAACTCAACTCTTGGAGGGCAAACGCAAGGTCTTGTGTGCACCAGGACCCCAGGGAAAAAAGCAATGACTTCATAGGAACCTGGGCCAGACCTACTAGCTGGCCTTGGAGGGTCTTCTGGGGAGGTGGGGAAGGCTGTGGCTCACTGTGGGGACAAGGACACTGGTGGCAGAGGTACTGGGAGATATTCATGGACATGAGCTCTCCTGGAGGCTGCCATTTTGACACCAAGTCCTGGTACCACCCAACAGCCCATAGGCTCCAGTGCTGGGATGTCTCAGGTCAAACAAACAATGGGGCAGGAACAAAGCCCCACCGATCAGCACACAGGCTGCCTAACGTCTTCCTGAGACCACAGCCCCCTCTAAACACACCCCTTGACACAGCCCTGACCACCAGAGGGACAAGACCCAACTCCATTGACCAGAGGATAGGCACTGGTCCTTCCCACAAGGAAACCTGCCCAAGCCTCTTAGAACAGATTCATTCACCAGGGAGCAGACATCAGAAGCAAGAGGAACTACAGTCCTACAGCCTACAGAATGGAGACTGCAAACTGAAAGCTAGACAAAATGAGATGGTAGAGGAATATGTTCCAGATGAAAGAACAAGATAAAACCTCAGAAGAACAACTAAGTGAAGTGGAGATAGGCAACATACCCACCCAAAAATTCAGAGTAATGATAGTAAAGATCATGCCAGATCTCGAAAAAGAATGGAGGGGTAGACCAAAAAGATACAAGAAATGTTTAACAAAGAGCTAGAAGACATAAAGAAAAAACAAACAGATTTGAACAATACAATAACTGCAATGAAAAATACACCAGAAGGAATCAATAGCAGAATAAATGAGGCAGAAAAAATGGATTAGTGAGCTGCAAGACAGACTGGTGGAAATCACTGTCACAGAACAGAATAATAATTAAAAAAAAAGAATGAAAAGAAATGAGGACAGTTTAAGACATCTAGGAGAACATTAAATGCACAGACATTAACATTATAGGTGTCCCACAAGGAGAAAAGAGAAAGAAAGGGCCAGAAAAGCTATTTTAAGAGATAATAGCTGAAAACATCCCTAATATGTGAAACAGTCAGCCAAGTCCAGGAAGTGCAGAGAGTCCCAGGCAGGATAAACCCAAGGAGGAGCACAGTGAGACACATATTAATCGAATTGACAAAAATTAAAGAAAGATGGAAAATATTAAAAGCAACAAGAAAAAAGCAACAAATAACATACAAGGGGATCCCCATAAGTTTCTACAGCAGAAACTCTGTAGACCAGAAGAGAGTGGCATGATATAGTTAAACCTATATATAGGTTTAAAGGGAAAAAGGGAAAAAACTATAACCAAGAAAACTCTACCCAGCAAGGCTCTTGTTCAGATATGATGGAGAAATCAAGCTTTACAGACAAGCAAAAGGTAAGAGAATTCAGCACCACCAAACCAGCTTTACAACCAATGCTAAAGGAACTTCTCTAGGCAGAAAAGAAAAGGCCACAACTAGAAACAAGAAAATTACAAGTGGAAAAGCTCACCATTAAAGGCAAACATACAGTAAAGGTAGGAAATCATACACACACAAATATGATATCAAAACGAGCAATCATGATAAGAGGAGAGGACAAGTGCAGAATATTGGAAATGCATCTGAAATTTAAGAGACCAGTAACTTAAAACAATCTTGTTTATATAGAGACTGCTATATCAAAACCTGATGATAACTGCAAACCAAAAATCTACAATAGATATACAAACAAAAAAGAAAAAGGAATCCAAACACAACACTAAAGATAGTCTTTAAATCACCAGAGAAGAGACCAAAAGAAGAAGGGAAGAAAAAAGACCTACAAAAGTAAATCCAAAACAATTAACAAAATGGCAACAGGAACATACATTTCGATAATTACCTTAAACATAAATGGATTAAATGCTTCAGCCAGAGAACTTAGACTGGTTGAATGGATAGGAAAACAAGACTCAAAAATATGCATTCTATAAGAGACCCACTTCAGATCTAGGGACACATACAGACTGAAAGTGAGGGGATAGAAAGAGATATTCCATGCAAATGGAAATCAAAAGAAAGCTAGAGTAGCAATACTCATATCAGACAAAATAGACTTTAAAATAGAGACTGCTATAAGAGACAAAGAAGGACACTACATAATGATCAAGGGATCAGTCCAAGAGAAGACATAACAATTGTAAATATAGATGCACCCAACATAGGAACACCTCAATATATATGGCAAATGCTAACAGCCATAAAAGGAGAAATCAACAGTAACAAAATAATAGTGGGTTGGGGGACTTCCCTGGTGGTTCAGTAGTAAAGAATCTGCCTTCCAATCCAGGGGACAGAGGTTCAAGCCCTGGTTGGGGAACTAGGATCCCACATGCTGCAGGGCAGCTAAGCCCACATGCCACAACTACTGAGGTAGTGTGCCTTAACTAGAGAGCCTGTGTGCTGCAAACTACAGAGCTCACATGCTCTGGAGCCTGTGCACCACAAGTAGAGAAGAGAAAACCCGCATGCCACAACTAGAGAGAAGCCCGCACGCCGCAACAAAAGACCCCGCATGCCTCAGCGAACTAAGCGCAACTAACCTCAGCGCAACTAAGACCCAATGCAGCCAAAAAATAAATAAATGAATAAATAAATAAACAATAGTGGGGGACTTTAACACCCCACTTTCATCAATGAACAGATCATCCAGACAGAAAATCAATAAAGAAACACAGGCCTTAAATGACACATTAGAACAGATAGACTTAATTGATATTTATAGAGCATTCCATCCAAATGCAGCAGAATACACATTCTTTTCAAGTGCACATGGAATATTCTCCTGGATAGATCACATGCTGGGCCATAAAAACGCCTTCATAGATTTAAGAAAATTGAAATAATATCGAGCATCTTTTCCAACCACAACACTTTGAGACTAGAAATCAACCACAAGAAAAAAAGTACAAAAAAAAAATAACACAGGTGGAGGCTAAACAATATGCTACCAAACAACAAATGGATCACTGAAAAAATCAAAGAAGAAATAAAAAAATGCCCAGAGACAAATGAAAATGAAAACATGATGATCCAAAACTTATGAGACACAGCAAAAGAAGTTCTAAGAGGAAAGTTTATAGCAATAAAATTGTACCCCACAAAAGAAGAAAAATCTTAAATAACCTAACCTTACACGTAAAGCAACTGGAGAAAGAAAAACAAACAAAACCCAAAGTTAGTAAAAGGACAGAAATCATAAAGACCAGAGCAGAAATAAATGAAATAGAAATGAAGAAAAGAATAGAAAAGATCAATGAAACTAAAAGCTGGTTCTTTAAAAAGATAAATAAAATTGATAAAGCTTTAGCCAGACCCATCAAGAAAAAGAGGGAGAGAGCTCAAATCAATAAAATAGAAATGAAAAAGGAGAAGTTACAATGGACACCACAGAAATACAAAGGATCATAAGAGACTAGTACCAGCAACTATATGCCAATAAAATGGACAACCTAGGAGAAATGGACAAATTCTTAGAAAGGTAAATCTCCCAAGACTGAACCAGGAAGAAGTAGGAAGTATGAACAGACCAATCACAGGTACTGAAATTGCAACTGTGATTTAAAAACTTCCAACAAACAAAAGTCCAAGAACGATGGCTTCAGAGGTGAATTCTATCAAACATTTAGAGAAGAGTTAACACCTATCCTTCTGAAACTATTCCAAAAAATCTCAGAGGAAGGAACACTCCCAAACTCATTCTATGAGTCCACCATCACCCTGATACCAAAACCAGACAAAGTTACCACAAGAAAAGAAAATTACAGGCCAATATCACTGATGAACATACGTGCGAAAATCCTCAACAAAATACTAGCAAAGTGAATCCAACAATACATTAAAAGGATCATACACCATGATCAAGTGAGATTTATTCCAGGGATGCAAGGATTTTTCAATATCTGCAAATTGAACATTGTGATACACCACATTAACAAAATGAAGAATAAAATCCATATGATCATCTCAGTAGATGCAGAAAAAACTTTTGACAAAATTCAACACCCATTTATGATAAAAACTTTCCAGAAAGAGGCATAGAGGGAAACTACCTCAACATAATAAAGGCCATATATGACAGACCCACAGCTAACATTGTGCCTAAAGATGAAAAGCTGAAATCATTTCCTCTAAGATCAGGAACAAGACAAGGATGTCCACTCTCTCCACTTTTATTCAACATAGTTTTGGAAGCCCTAGCTAAAAATAAACTCAAAACAGATTAAAGGCCTACATGTAAGGTTGTATACCATAAAACTGTTAGAGGAATATGTAGGCGAACCAACTTTGACATAAATCACCACAGTATCTTTTTTGATCCACCTCCTAGAGTAATGGAAAAAAAACAAAAAATAAACAAATGAGACAATTAAATGCTTTTGCACAGCAAATGAAACCATAAATAAAATGATAAGATGACCCACAGAATGGGAAAAAATATTTGCAAACAGTGTGACTGACAATGGATTAATCTCCAAAATTTACAAACAGCTCATGCGGCTCAATATCAAAAAATTAAACAAACCAATCAAAAAATGGGCAGAAGACCTAAATAGACATTTCTCCACAGAAGACATAATGATGGCCAAGAGGCACATGAAAAGATGCTCAACATCACTAATTATTAGAGAAATGCAAATCAAAACTACAGTGAGATATCACCTCACACCAGTCAGAATGGACATCATCAAAAAGTCTACAAACAATAACTGCTGGAGAGGGCGTGGAGAAAAGGGAACTCTCCTACACTGTTGGTGGGAATGTAACTTTGTTACATCCACTATGGAGAACAGTCTGAATGTTCCTTAAGAAACTAAAAACAGAGCTACCATATGACACAGCAATCCCACTCCTGGGCATATATCCCAAGAAAAACATGGTCCAAAAGGATACATGCACCCCAATGTTCATTGTGGTGCTGTTTACAATAACCAAGACATGGAAGCAACCTAAATATCCATTGAAAGATGAATGAATAAAGATGTGGTACATATATACAATGGAATATTACTCAGCCATTAAAAAGGAAGAAATAATACCTTTTGCAGCAACATGGATGGACCTGGAGATTATCATACTAAGTGAAGTAAGTCAGATAGAGAAAGAGAAATATCATATGATGTCACTTATATGCAGAATTTAAAAAGAAAGATACCAATGAACTTATTTACAAAACAGAAACAGACTCACATACTTAGAAAACAAACTTATGGTTACCAAATGGGAAAGGTTGTGGGGAGAGAGAAAATAGGAGGTTGGGATTAACATATACACACTACTATCTATAAAATAGATAATCAACCAGGACCTACTGTATAGCACAGGGAAATCTACTCAATACTCTGGAATAACCTATTTGGGAAAAGAATCTGAAAAAGAATAGATATATGTATATGTGTAAGCTAATCACTTTGTTGTACACCTGAAACGAACACAACAATGTAAATCAACTATACTGCAATACAAAATAAAAATTAAAAATAAAAATAGGGCTTCCCTGGTGGCGCAGTGGTTGAGAATCTGCCTGCCAATGCAGGGGACACGGGTTCGAGACCTGATCTGGGAAGATCCCACATGCCGCGGAGCAACTAGGCCCGTGAGCCACAACTACTGAGCCTGCGCATCTGGAGTTTGTGCTCCGCAATAAGAGAGGCTGTGACAGTGAGAAGCCCGCTCATCACAATGAAGAATGGCCCCCACTCGCTGCAACTAGAGAAAGCCCTCACACAGAAACAAAGACTCAACACAGCCAAAAATAAATTAATTAATTAATTTAAAAAAATATGTCAACTTAATTAGAAAAGTAATTTGTTAAATTTAAATAAATAAATAAATAAATAAATAAAAATAAGGGAATTCCCTGGTGGTCCAGTGGTTAGGTCTCTGTGCTTCCACTGCATGGGTCACAGGTTTGATCCCTGGTTGGGTAACTAAGTTCCCACATGCCATGTGGTGTGGCCAAAAAATAAAAATAATAAAAATAAAAATTACTATATATTAGATCTTCCTCTTAATTTTTGATCAATTTTAGTAACTAGATAAATGACCACATTTTAAGTTAGGCTTATATAAACTTCCTAGAACTAGTAGAAGAGTTTTAAGGTTTGAGTTTTTTAGGCTGTTTGGTTTAAGAGAATGAGCATGAAATTTGGAGTAAAATGTTGGCCTCAGGTTATCACTTAATTTTATGTGATCTTGGCAAGTCACTTAACCTCCCTTCTGGCTCCACTTTTTTCCAATTCTACAATGGGTATAACACTTTGTGTGATTTTTGTGAAAATCAAAAGAATCATTTATAAAAATACTATGTAAACTGTAAAGTTTTGTGTTAGTTTTCCTACTAATATTGGGGTGGCCAAAAAGTTTCTTCGGGGTTTTCTGTAAGACTTTACTTTTACTTTTTGGCCAACCCAGTATGTGGAAAGCATTCTCCTTGACTTGGCTGGTAAGCCAGAAACTTATTGATGTCTTGGCTCCTTCAGGCAGGTACAATAATGTTAGGAAGCAAGGATGGCTACACAGCCCTCAGATATGTCATGTCATACTGCCTAGCTTTTAAAATTAGTCAGTGAACCTAAGTCTGACATTAGCTCTCAGAAAGTTTTACTTTTTCAGGCTCAGAGGTCTTGTTTGATTTTTCTGTCTGTCCAGGAAATTCATGATTTCCATCTCACTAAGATAAAACACATGCATCCTGGAATATTTGTAAACCAAGTAGCAACTGAGATAATTTTAGACCCAGAAATAAGAAACAATCCAAACAGAAATGGGATACACTATGGAATTCTAAGTACTAACTCACTCTTTCATGTTGAACATGGCTTCCCTTCTTCTTTCCTGGAATGCCATCTGAAAAGTCCCTTTGTGCCTCTGAACCAATTAGTGGAAGAAATCTTAGACTAGTGGGGCTTGGTACCTAGAAGCCATAAACAAGGAGTTAGACATACTTAAAGTGCTAACTTCTGTAATGTGAATTCAAGGGTGGGGGATAGGGAGTGAGAAGATTCAACTGCTTTAAAATATACCCACCTTCCCAGGAGCCCACTATTAATTCTGATACTTTACCCTTAGCATCATCTGTAGTTTAAGTGTTTGATACATGTAATAGGTATCAACATGTTCTTGGGAAAGAGAATTAACATTTTAAGAAACAATAGGTTAAGATTAAGTTGTAATATTTTGTCTTTGGTTTATTATTCTTGGTTAATTCTTTAATTTAACAGGTTATCTGGGTTGGAGACTTGAAGGATGAATAGGGATTTGGAGGGAAACAAGTGGTGGATGAGTTATGGGCAGAGGGGCAGCACAGGCAAAGTCACAGAAGAGGAAAGAACAGTGATGCTTAAGGAATGGTAAGTAATTTAGCATAGCTGGAGTATAGGGTACGTGGGAGAATGTGGTGGAAAGTGGGGTTATACAGTTCAGGCAGAGATCAGATCATGAGAGGTTTGTATGCCAGGCTAAAGGCATCTGGATTTTATCCTCTAGGTGATGAAGAGCCAGGGTAAAGTTTGAAATAGTTTTCTGTAGTATTGTTTAGTGTGGAATGACAGAGACAAGTGGTCAAGGCCATTGACAAACAGAACTGAAGACTTCTCTGGGATCGGACACAACATGTTTATGGAAGCATCATTCTGCTTGGTTATGTGATTTTCTCTAACCTTGCTTTTTAGCCCAGGGTCAGGGATGAGATGTCAGATTCCCTATTGTTCTGTAACCACTCTACTCTTAGATACCTCCAACTCACCCTATATATAGGCAGAGAACCAAAAACAATCCCTGCCTCTCTGTTTTCAGTCATGAAACCTTCCAAGGCATGTCTTCGAATCTGCAAAGCAGAGGAGTGAATGTTTAAGCAAAAGGGCACATTATATCAGTGGCAAAATTCCTGGATTCAAATTCTGTCACTTACTAGCTGCATGATCTTAAACAAATTCTTTCCCTGTTGATGAGTTATGAGGATCAAATGCACATAGTGATGTGCTACTTAAATGTGAGTTAGTGCTATTGTTTTATTATTACTAATAACAATATGTCAAAAAGAAATTAACAGAAAAGAAGTGAATTGATAAATATTACACAATTGAGAATGAAAAGGAATGGACAAAACAAAATTGCTAGTAGAAATCAGAGATTCCTTAGTAAAAGGTATTTTACCTCAAGCATTAACTCTTTGTTATTTTACCAACAAACTGAGAAGATAAAGGTGTGGTAAGAAGAGGGCATTCAGTTGTTTCAAGAGCTTTAAAACATTTCTAAAGACTTCCCCAAATTTATTTAATATTTCAGTTAAATTACTTAAAATTTTCTCTCTTCAAATTGGAAGAAAATATTAAAAGTGAATACCAATCTTCATTTTTAGGTTGTGCTATTCAACAAAATTGAGGAATTTTTATATGCTATACATGTATCTTTGCCCATAAAGAGCTTATGATTTATTGGTGGAGGTGAGAAGCAAGAGTAAGTATACCAATAATTCTAGTTCAGTGTAGAACATGGTAAGTGAACATGTTATGAGACACAAAGCAAGAAGAGATTGGGGCCTTTGGGAAAAGTGGAATTAACATTTATTGAGTACCTACGATGTACCTCATATATATTTTCTCATTTAATCCTCACAAGAACTCTTTGAAGGATTAGATTATTAGTTATTAGAGAAAATAACATCTAAGATTAAACCTAAGTCTGTTACATTCCACAGCCAGTCCCTTTCCTGCCTGTCAGCCTGTCCTCTGGGAGAAACTGAGTTCCGTTTGGACAGAAAGCTAGGGTTTATAAAAATTGTTTCATTTGGAAAGTGTTAAATATTTATTAAACATGAAGTTGATGCTGTGAAAGAATAATGACATAATGAACACTGCTCTGTTTTACAAATTGGAACAATACCCTCAACTTTGAGGTTTTCAGTGTGCCATTCCCAGTCCTTTTCATCTGCTCTCAAACATAATCTGAATGTTATATTCTTAATTCTCTTGCTTTTATTTATACAATTTTACCTTTTATGCTTTTTGCCAAAACAATATTTTATTTAGTTTTTCCTCTCCTCTATTTTTATCTAAATGAAATTGCTATGTATGTATTCTTATGCAAAACTTTTCTCATTCAATAGTATGTCTCAAACACTCATTTGTGTAGGTGAGTGCTATTCTAGTTCATTTAGTTTTACTGTGCCATAGTATTTCAATTTATAAATATGCCATAATTTAGTTACCAGTTATACTGTTGATGAGCATTTAGGCTGCTTTCAGGTTTTTGCTGTTACAAACAATACTGCTCTGAGCTCTCTTGTTCCTGCCTCCCAAACACATGCTCAAGAATTTCTACTCAGCAGAGTATGCTTATTTTCAACTTTACTAGATAATGCCTGTCACATAATTTTCCAAAGTGATTCTAGCAGTTTACACTATTTCCACTAGCAGATTATTGTTCTGATTGTTCCAAATGCACACCAATTGTCAGACTTTTTGATATTTGCCAAGTTGGTGGCTGTAAAATGCTATCTTATAATATTATTGATGTGCATTTCCATGATTACTAATGAGGCTGAGCATCTTTTCATGTATTTATTGGTAATTTTTTTTCCTTTTGTGAAGTATCTATTCAAGTATTTGACTCTTTTTTAAATTGGACTACCTTTTCTACTTACTGATTTTTTCCTATTCTGGATACTAATACATTGTCAGTTACAGAGTAGGATGGACTTTGACAGAGAGAGATCATGGATATGGCAAGGGTAGACCAGGTGGGCTATAGGGACAGAATACTGAGAAAAATGTTCAGGAAAACAACAATTAGTCTGATTTACAGAGGGTTGGGCAACTGTAGGTTAGAAATGGGAGATAAGTTTGGTTTGTATTGTTGAAAATCTTGAGGAAATCCATTTTAATTAATTAATGCCAGACCTTAGCCTAAAGACTCATGCTATATCCGTTTTTTAGAAATTTTAGAAATTGAAATAGAATAAATAACAGTGTACATTTCTCTCCTGTTTCTGCACGGAAGAAAAGTGTGTCTATCTGTGATAAGCAGAATAATGGTAACCGAAGATATTCACACCCTACTCCTCTCACCTGGAATCTGTGAATATATTGCCTCACTTGGCGAAAGAGACTTTGCAGATGTGGCTAAGGTTAAGAACCTTGTGATGGATTATCCAGGTGGGCCCAATCTAGTCACAGGAATTTTTAAAAGCAGAGAATATTTCCCACTGGTCAGAGAGACATGTGACCACAGAAGAATGGGCAGAGAGTTGCAACATTTCTGGCTTTGAAGATGAAGGAAGGGGACCACAAACTAAGGAGTATGAGATTCTCCCCTAGAGCCTCCAGAAAGGAAACAGCTCTGGCAACACCAGTAAAACCAGAGTCAGACTTTTGATCTACAGAACTGTGAAATAACTAATTTGTATTGTTTAAGCCACCAAGTTTGCAGGGATATGTAACAGCAGCGATAGAAAACGAATACACTGGGCACATCTAAATTCAAAAAAGCAAAAGCAAAAGTTTTTGTTTGTTTGTTTTTTAAGGTTACCTTGGGAGAAGAAAGAGAGTTAAAATACTTAAAATCATGTTCCACTTCAAAGGCCTTAGGAGGTGTACGCTTGAAGAGCAAAGACATCGAGCTCATTTTTTCCCATCTGCATATAAAAATACACATACACACATACACACAAAAACAGTTAAGGACATGCCCACGCCTTTTATTTTCTGCCTAATCAGCAAGTATCCATCATGTACTTCTTTGTCTGGGCCTCCAAATTCTCTTGGCTCCCATGGCACCAGTCCTAACCATGTGACCTTTGCACTTAACTCTTATTCCACTTGGCTTCCCAGATTTCCCTCCAAAGAAACCACAGAGATGTCTACTAAACCTGAACATTCCATGTAGTTAAATTCATTAATAGCCATTGGGGGGGAAAAAGAACAGTATAGTAAGGATGAGGAAATCTCTGGTATAAAACCAAAGTCTGATTTTTTTTTGTGACTCAGGTCAGCTCCCACTATAGTTAAAACTTACTTATGCATATATTTTAAAAGTTATAACCAAGTATTAAAACATTTTTTAAAGATAATAAGTAGTATGTTCTAAAATGCAGTACTTGTACAGAAGAAGGCCTGATTTGCTACACACAAGACATAATTATTTACTTATAACAAAATGTGAACACATATCCTACTTTAAGCTATCCCAAATATATCATATCATTTCAAACTTCTGTATCTATCATTTATATCTTTTGCGTCTGCTTGTAATGTTCTCCACTAGTCATTCTTTTTTTGTTCCACAATATCTTTTGAGTGCCTACTTTGTGCTAAGTACTGAACTAAGAACTGGGTATATAAAGATGTATAAAACATGGTTCTTGTCCTCAAGGAACTCAGAGAATAATGAAGGAATGCATATTAACAAAATTAGAATATAGTGTTTTCAGTACTAAGATACATGGATGCTCAAGGCTCAGCAATTACCCGAGGAGATTGATCAACTTTGCTTGGTGAACTTTATCATATCCTGATGAGTCTTGGCTCTACTATACCACCTCTTACATTTTAGCCAGACTTCTTCCCCAGTGTTCCTTACTGCCCAGCTAAGGCAAGCCTTGAACACTGCAGTGGGATTTTGGCAGTCATTTGGAACCCTTGTTAATTGTTCCCAAACTGTTCCTGTTTTGCACCACATTCTGTGTGTTTGTGACTCAGCTTCAATTCCAATTTCAGCCATTCTACCAACTTTTGGACTAGATGACGGCATTGTGTCTCCCCAGCTTTGACCCACTTAGGATTTCCCTAAAAGACCTTATTTAAGACAGTCCTCTCTGATTCTTCACACTTTGGACTCATCTTGTCAGCTATTCCAGCTCTGGTCTGCTGGATATTACCAGTCTAGGCAGTCTGGTCCTGTGAGGGCTAGACATTTAGACATCTATAATCTAGGTCTGAGCTTTGCTGATGTTGAAAGTTCAAATGAGCACCAATCTCTTCCATTATAACAAAGATTCAGCCATGGTCAAAACCAGGACTGAGCTTTGCAAAAGCATAAAACACATTTTGACCAATATTTTATTCTTTACTGGAGGACTATCCTCCCTCCCTTATGCCTTTAAGCATGCTCAAGTCTCCCCCACAAACAATCAAACACATGAAACAAACTATTCTTCATCCTTACAGCTATTTGACTTCCTTGCAAAGTAATCTATACTGTCATCACCTCATGTCTCTTATTTATTTCTCAACCAAGACAGTGTGAATTTTTACCCATCACTCTTTGAAATTTCACTCTCTAGAATCATCAGTGACCTTTCAGCTGACAGACATGCCCAAACCAGTGTTTACTGTTCTCTTGTCCTATGTGACCTTCACTGCCACATTCTACAAACGTGTCCTCTCTACCACTTTTCTTATTCTCTCCTCCCTTGATTTCCATCACACCACTTGTTTATGACTTTCAACATGTTGGCTACTCCTTCTTAATGTTTTTCACTCTTTTTTCTTCCTTGGCCTGCTCTTTACAGGCTATTTCTTGATTTCTTCCTCAGTTTTCTGTTTTTTTTTTTCCTCACTCTATACACAGGACATAAGTGACTTTTCCACATTGAAAATACTACTATGCTGATGACACCAAAATCTTTACCTATAAGTCTGACCTCTTTTGGGAGCTCCAAACAGATCTCACTGCTCATTAAATATATCCACTTGGAAGTCCCACAAACACCTCAGACTTAAACCTGTCCAAAACCAAACTTACCACCTTTTTCTTCAGACCTGCTCTTCCCCTTAGGTATTCTGTCACAGTGATTTCCGTAAAGTTAAAAATCCTTATGTTGGCCCATAAAAGTCTTACTGTGCTTTGGCCCCTATAGACTTTTCTCATTTTATTTCCTACTATATCCTCCCTAATTACTCCCTGGACTCCAAGCCTTGAAAGACTAACATAGTCTTTTGCTTAAGCAATTGCTTAAGCAATTGCCTCTTTGGTCTTTGTTTGATTAAATCCTATGTATCACAGTATCATGTAGTTTAATTTCATCTTCGGGAAACCAAATGCTCTTACCTTTGCCGGTCAAATACCAGAGGATATTCATATTTTTGCTTCTTCTCTGTGAACTTGCTTTCTTCTTTTATTTCTATGGGATATTCATTAACATCACAAGGCAAAATAAAATCACTTGTCTGTGATATTTCAAAGATTCTTCGCTGTCCAAAATATCCACAGTAATGACCATTGAGAGCATGCCAGAGCCTGGGGAAAGGCAAAAGTAGGGAGAAGAACATAACTGGAATTCAGTAGAAGTTATTCTGTTTATTAGATCATTTATGTAGATTTTCACTGGCCCAACAGGTATTTTAAACTTGGGTCCAGGTCTCTTCCTATTAAATATATGGAGCTAATCATAACATAAACATTTTTATCAGTTAGAATTCTAATCTACAACAATTTTGGAAATGTCAATTTAAATCTATACTTATGATAATCATTTATTAAACCCAGAAGACAAGAAATAGATTTTTCCCAAAATAACAACACTTGTTCAACCTCATCATGTTGACTTGTCAGTTGAATTAAGCTGTAGAATGGGTCATATCTCAGCTGTCTACTTTCTGTATCAGCATCAATAGAACTCATGAGAGGAGATAGCTACTAATGGTTTCACTCTTAACAAAATCATCTCAACCTCCATCTACATTTCCTACTATTGTGGAAACACCATACTATTTTTTACAACTGAGTTCTGCAATAAAGTGGGAGAAGAAGTGGTTCTTTATACATATGCATTATGTCACTCCAAGAAGTCCTTCTAAATAGCCCACATGGTTTAAAGTCATACAGAATGTCATTAGCAGGAGTATGTGCTAATACATAAATAAGACAAATAAATTATTGTTTGGCAGATCTTCTGTTTCTGTCTTGATTTCAAGCTTAAAATTGCATATGATGGAAACAATCATAATGTGCCTGCCTCAATGACCCAGAAGAAAAATAATAATCTAAATGAACAACCTAAATGAATTAGATTTAGAGGAGAATAATCAAAATGAATTAAGAGTAGACTCCACAAAGTACAAGTGGTATCCCAGATCAAAGAGGTAGGCACTGAGGAGTAGGTAAAACAGAGGTATCCAGTCAGGAAACCTCACACCTGACAGTGTCCTGAGAATGTACCATTCCTTCCATATTTCAATTCCCCAATGCTACATAGGTGTTTTCATGGACTTCCCAGAGGCTTGACCAAAGTGAAATGGACTAGCCTTTTCAACACAGAAGTTAGAGGGGTAAGGGACTAACTTTAGGACAACCCTAAATTCATTCTGCTGGAGGCAAGGACTGAAGTAACGTTTGGTCTCCTTGTTTTGTGGTGTTTCCTACTCCATGTGAAACTCTCCCAAGTGACTGATCCTATCTCTCAGCCTGAATTTCTGAGCCTCAGATATGGATCCTTAGCCCTTTCTATCCTCTGTCCCAGAGCTAAGCTTTTATTATGCTTTTTCCTATTACAAAATCAACCTTTTTGACAAACAAGAGTTAGAGTGTTAAAACTGCCTACTCCTTTAGAAAGTGGCAGCAAGTTTTATCAGAAGGACTTATTTATGAAGAGAACTGTATTCTGAGATAGCTACTAATAGAGCTAGGTTTTTTGAACTGAGTATTTAGGGATAACTTCACTTGAAGGAATTGTAAGAGTAATTTCTCCATACCAAGGATAACTGGTTTGAGCAGGAAATGCTTATAACAACAGAAGTGTGCACACATGTAACATGGGGAGTGTGTGTGTGCGTGTTTGTGCATTACAGTGCCCAAGTAACACTTCTGATGACAGGTAGCTGAAAATAAGCTGGAGCAGAGACTCAAGGGACAGAGTTGTGAAAAACATCTATAATAATTACATGTAATTTTCATGTCAATTCATTTTTTCTACGAATAAAACAACAGATCTCCTCTTTGACAGAGCAAACAGTTCTGTTTGCCCTCAAATAAGACCTTACCCCAAAGATTCACCTTGAACTCAACATTTCTAAGTTTTTCATCTTTCCACATTGCAAATATTTTCCTTTTTTATTTTAATGTCTCCTCTCTCAATGAATGGCACCAATATTCACCTAGTTTTATAATGCCAGGAGTCATTCTTGACATCTATCTCTTACCTTCTCTGTCAGTTAAAGTTCACATCTTCTGGATTTTACCTCCTAGATAGTTCTCAAATGCAAAATATTTATTCCCAGCACTGTTACCACTCCCCTAGTTCATGCCACTATATTCACCACAGACATCTAACTAGTCTCTTTGTTCTCACTTTTGCTGCTCCAAAATCCATTCTCCACACATTTTTATTTTTTAAATGTAACTCAAATTATGTTAGTCACCCACTTAAAATCCTTTGGTGGCTATTTATTTCAAGGTGAAGATCCAAACCCTGAACAATGTCTGCTACATGCTACATGGACTTGTCCCTGTCTAAATCACCAGCCTCAAGCTCATACAGCTAGCTAAAATCTTTTGAATTTCAGACCAGAGTCATTCATGCAACATAAAATTTTTCATCTTCATTATGTTTAAACTCTCTAAAATACTTTGAAGCCTCTTTATCTCTCTTGGTCTTATGTAACTTTATGCCCTTAAAAGAACAATTCATCATCATGATTTTTTAAATGTAATTTTAAAAAAATTTATTTTATAATGATGTATAGTTGATTAACAATTTTGTGTTGGTTTCAGGTGTACAATAGAGTGATTCCGTTTTACATATACATGCATCTATTCTTTTTCAAATTATTTTCCCATTTAGGTTTTTACAGAGTATTGGGCAGAGCTCCCTGTGCTATGAACTAGGCCCTTGTTGGTTACCTGTTTTGAATATAGCAGTGTGTACTATCAATCGCAAATTCCCGATCTATCTCTCCCCCCTCCCCTCCTCCCTGGTAACCAGAGGTTCATTCTCTAAGTCTGAGTCTGTTTCTGTTTTGTAAATAAGTTCATTGGTATCTTTTTTTTTTTTTTTAGATTCTGCATGTAAGCAATATCATGTGATATTTTTCTCTGTCTGACTTACTTCAGTTAGTATGATAATCTCCAGGTCCATCCATGTTGCTGCAAGAGGCATTATTTCTTTCTTTTTAATGGCTGAGTAATATTCCATTGTATATACGTTCCACATCTTCTTTATCCATTCATCTGTCAATGGATATTTAGGTTGCTTCCATGTCTTGCCTATTGTAAACAGTGCTGCAATGAACACTGTGGTGCATGTATCCTTTCAGACCATGTTTTTCTCAGGATATATGCCCAGGAGTGGGATTGCTGGGTCATATGGCAGCTCAATTTTTAGTTTCTTCAGTAACCTCCTTACTGTTCTCTATAGTGGCTGTACCAATTTACATTCCCACCAACAGTGTAGGAGGGTTCCCTTTTCCCCTCTCCAGCATTTGCTATTTGTAGACTTTTTGATGATGGCCATTCTGACTGGTGTAAGGTGATATCTTATTGCAGTTTTGATTTACATTTCTCTAATAATTAGTGATGCTGAGCATCTTTTCATGTACCTCTTGGCCATTTGTATGTCTTCTGTGGAGAAATGTCTATTTAGATCTTCTGCCCATTTTTTGATTGGTTTAATTTTTTTGATATTGAGCCACATGAGCTGTTTGCAAATTTTGGAGATTAATCTGTTGTCGGTCACATTATTTACAAATATTTTCTCCCATTCTGTGGGTCATCTTATCATTTTGTTTATGTCTTCCTTTGGTGTTCAAAGCTTTTGAGTTTAATTAAGTCCCCCTTGTTTATGTTTTTTTCCATTACTTCAGGAGACAGATTGAAAAAGATATTGCTGCGATTTATGTCAAAGAGTGTTCTGCCTATATTTTCCTCTGAGAGTTTTATAGTATCCAGTCTTATATTTAGCTCTTTAATCCATTTGGGGTTTATTTTTGTATATGGTGTTAAAGAAAGTTCTAATTTTTCACATGTAGCTGTCCAGTTTTCCCAGAACCATGTATTGAAGAGACTGTCTTTTCTCCATTGTATATTCTTGCCTCCTTTTTCATAGGTTAATAGACCAGAGGTGCATGGGTTTAGTTCTGGGCTTTCTATCCTGTTACATTGATCTATATTTCTGTTTTTGTGCCAGTACCGTATGTGTTGATTACTGTATCTTTGTAGTATAGTCTGAATTCAGGGACCCTGATTCCTCCAGCTCTATTTTTCTTTCTCAAAATTGCTTTGGCTATTTGGGGTCTTTTGTGTCTCCATACAAATTATAAGATTTTTTGTTCTAGTTCTGTGAAAAATGCCATTGGTGATTTGACAGGTATTGCACTGAATCTGTAGATTGCTTTGGGTAGTACAGTCATTTTGACAATATTGATTCTTCCAATCCAAGAACATGGAATATCTTTCCATCTGATTGTGTCATCTTCAGTTTCTTTCATCAGCATCTTATAGTTTTCAGAGTGCAGGTCTTTTGCAGGTTTATTTTTAGGTATTTTATTCTTTTGGAAGCGATGGTAAATGGGATTGTTTCTTTAATTTCTCTTTCTGATCTTTTGTTGTTAGTAGAAATGAAACAGATTTCTGTGTATTTATTTTTTGTCCTGCAACTTTACCGAATTCATTGATGAGCTCTACTAGTTTTCTGGTAGTTTCTTTAGGATTTTCTATGTATAGTATCATGTCATCTGCAAACAGTGACAGTTTTACTTCTTCTTTTCCAATTTGGATTTTCTTTATTTCTTTTTCTTCTCTGGTTGCCATGGCTAGGACCTCCAAAACTATGTTCAACAAAAGTGGAGAGAGTGGACATCCTTGTATTGTTCCTGATCTTAGAGGAAAGGCTTTCAGCTTTTCACCATTGAATATGATGTTAGCTGTAGGTTTGTCATATATGGCCTTTATCATGTTGAGGTAGGTTCCCTCTATGCCCATTTTCTGGAGAGTTTTTAACATAAATGGGTGTTGAATTTTGTCAAAAGCTTTTTCTGAATCTATTGAGATGATCATATGGATTTTATTCTTCAATTCTTTGATGTGGTGTATCTCACAGATTGATTTGCGGTTATTGAAAAATCCTTGAAGCTCTGGAATAAATCCAGCTTGATCATGATGTATGATCCTTTTTATGTATTGTTGGATTATGTTTGCTAGTATTTTGTTGAGGATTTTTGCATGTATGTTCATCAGTGTTATTGGTGTGTAATTTTCTTTTCTTGTGGTAACTGTCTGGTTTTGGTATCAGGGTGATGGTGACTCATAGAATGAGTTTGGGAGTGTCCCTTCCTCTGAAATTTTTTGGAATAGTTTCAGAAGGATAGTTGTTAACTCTTCTCTAAATGTTTGATAGAATTCATCTCTGAAGCCATCTGTTCTTGGACTTTGCTGGAAGTTTTTAAATCACAGTTGCAATTTCAGTACCTGTGATTGGTCTGTTCATATTTTCTATTTCTTCCTGATTCAGTCTTGGGAGATTGTACCTCTAAGAATTTGTCCATTTCTTCTAGGTTGTCCATATTTTTGGCATATAGTTGCTGTTACTAGTCTCTTACCATCCTTTGATTTCTGTGGTGTCCGTTGTAGCTTTTCCTTTTTCATTTCTAATTTTATTGATTTGAGCCCTCTCCCTCTTTTTCTTGATGGGTCTGGGTAAAGCTTTATCAATTTTGTTTATCTTTTCAAAGAAGCAGCTTTTAGTTTCATTGATTTTTTCTATTCTTTTATTCATCTCTATTTTATTTATTTCTGCTCTGGTCTTTATGATTTCTGTCCTTTTACTAACTTTGGGTTTTGTTTGTTCTTCTTTCTCCAGTTGCTTTACATGTAAGGTTAGGTTGTTTGTTTAAGATTTTTCTTGTTTCCTGAGGTACAATTTTATTGCTATAAACTTCCCTCTTATAACTGCTTTTGCTGCATCCCATATGTTTTGGATCATCATGTTTTCATTTTCATTTGTCTCTGGGTATATTTTGGTTTTCTCTTTGATTTCTTCAGTGATCCATTGGTTGTTTAGAAGCATATTGTTTAGGCTCCACTTTTTTTTTAATAGTTTTTTTCTTGTAGTTGATTTCTGATCTCATAGTATTGTGGTTGGAAAAGATGCTTAATATGATTTCAATTTTCTTAAATTTTTTGACGTTTGCCTTATGGCCCAGCATGTGATCTATCCAGGAGAATATTCCATGAGCACTTGGAAAGAATGTGTATTCTGCTGCTTTCAGATGGAATGCTCTATAAATATCAGTTAAGTTCATCTGTTCTAATGTGTCATTTAAGGCCTGTGTTTCCTTATTGATTTTCTGTCTGGATGATCTATTTATTGATGAAAGTAGGGTGTTAAATTTCCCCAGTATTATTGTGTTGCTGTTGATTTCTCCTTTTATGGCTATTAGCATTTGCCTTATATATTGAGGTGCTCCTATGTTGGGTGCATATATATTTACAATTGTTATGTCTTCTTCTTGGATTGATCCCTTGATCATTATGTAGTATCTGTCTTTGTCTCTTTTAACAGTCTTTATTTTAAGTCTATTTTTTCTGATATGAGTATTGCTACTCCAAATTTATTTGATTTCCATTTGCATGGAATACATTTTTCCATCCCTCACTTTCAGTCTGTATGTGTCCTTGATCTGAAATGGGTCTCTTGAAGATGGCATATATGCATGTCTTGTTTTTGTATACATTCAGCCAACTTATGTCTTTTGGTTGGAGCAGTTAATCCATTTACATTCAAGGTAATTCTTGAAATGTATTTCTTATTGCCATTTTGTTAATTGTTTTGAATTTGCTTTCATAGGTCTTTTTTCTTCCCTTCCTCTTTTGGTCTCTTCTCTTGTGATTTGATAACTAACTTTACTGTCATGTTTAGATTCCTTTTTCTTTTTTGTGTGTGTATCTATTGTAGATTTTTGGTTTGCAGTTACCATCAGGTTTTGATAAAGCAGTCTCTAAATAAATAAGTTTTAAGTTACTGGTCTCTTAAATTTCAGATACATTTCCAATATTCTGCATTTGTACTCTCTTCTTATCACAATTGCTGGTTTTGATATACTATTAGGCAGGCCAAAAAGTTCATTCAGGTTTTTCATAACACTGAACGAACTTTTTGGCCAAGCCAATATTTGTGTGTGGATGGTTTCCTACCTTTACTGCATGTTTGCCTTTACTGGTGAACTTTTCCATTCATAATTTTCTTGTTTCTAGTTGTGGCCTTTTCTTTTCTGCCTAGAGAAGTTCCCTTAGCATTTCTGTAAAGCTGGTTTGGTCATGCTGAATTCTCTTAGCTTTTTGTAAAGCTTTATTTCTCCATCATATCTGAACAAGAGCTTTGCTGGGTAGTTTTCTTGGTTGTAGGTTCTTCCCTTTCATCACTTTAAATATATCATGCCACTCCCTTCTGGTCTGCAGAATTTCTGCTGAGAAATCAGCCAATAACCTTATGGAAGTTCCCTTGTACATTATTTGTTGTTTTTCCCTTGTTGCTTTTAATATTTTCTCTTTATTTTTAATTTTTGTCAGTTTGATTCATATGTCTCGTCATGTTCCTCCTTGAGTTCTTCCTGCCTGGCACTCTCTGCACTTCCTGGACTTGGGTGACTCTTTTCTTTCTCATGTTAGGGAAGTTTTCAGCTATTATTCTTCAAATATTTTTCAGGCCCTTTGTCTCTTCTCCTTCTGGGACCCCTATAATGTGAATGTTGGTGAGTTTAATGTCCCAGAGGTCTCTTAAACTGTCCTCATGTCTTTTCATTCTTTTTTCTATATTCTATTCTACAACAATGATTTCCACCATTTTCTCTTCCAGCTCAATTATCCATTCTTCTGCCTCAGTTGTTCTGTTATTGATTCCTTCTAGTGTATTTTTCATTTCAGTTATTGTATTGTTCCTCTCTGTTTGTTTGTTCTTAAGTTCTTTGAGGTCTTTGTTAAACATTTCTTCTATCTTCTGTCTCTGTGCCTCTACTCTTTTTTCTGAGATCTTGGATCATCTTTACTGTCATTACTCTGAATTCTTTTTCAGGTAGATTGCCTATCTCCACTTCACTTAGTTGCTCTTCTGGGGTTTTATCTTATTCCTTCTTCTGGGACAGAGTCCTCTGTCATCTCATTTTGTCTAACTTTCTGTGATTGTGGTTTCCATTCTTCAGGCTGCAGTGTTGTAGTTCTTCTTGCTTCTGCTGTCTGCCCTCTTGTGGATAAGGCTGTCTAAGAGGCTTGTGCAGGCTTCCTGGTGAGAGGGACTTGGACCTGCCCACTAGTGGGTGGAGCTGGGTCTTGTCCCTCTGGTGGGCAGGGCCTTGTCAAGCAGTGTGTTTATCAGGTGGCTGTTTTATCAGGAAGACTTTAAGTGACCTGTCTGCTGATGGTTCAGGTTGTATTCCCATCATGTTGGTTGTTTGGCCTGAGGCATCCCAGCAATGGAGCCCACAGGCTGTTGGGTGGGGCCAGGTCTTGTTGAGAAAATGGTAGCCTCCAAGAGGGCTCACACCAATGAGTACTCACCTGAACTGTTGCCATCAGTGTCCTTGTCCCTGCAGTGAGCCATAGCCAGCCCCCACCTCTAATACTAGCAGGTAAGTCTGGCCCAGTCTCTTATGATTTCACCACTTTTTCCCTGGGTCCTGGTACACATGAGGCCCTGTGTGCACCCTCCAAGAGTGGAGTTTCTGTTTCCACCATACTGTTGAATTCCTGTGATCAAACCCCACTAGCCTTCAAAGCCAAATTTTCTGGGGGCTCCTCCTTCCATTGCCAGACACCCAGGCTGGGGAGCCTGACATGGTGCTCAGAACTTTCACTCCGTGGGAGAATTTCTGTGATATAATTATTTTCAAGTTTGTGGGTCACCCACTCAGTGTATGGGATTGATTTTATCATGATTGCACCCCTCCTACCATCTTGTTGTGGCTTTTTCTTTGTCTTTGGATGTAAGGTGTCTTTTTTGGTAGGTTCCAGCTTTTTTTCTTGGTGTTTGTTCAGCAGTTAGTTGTAATTTTGGTGTTTCTGTAAGAAGCGAACTTACATCCTTCTTCTCTGCTGTCTTGTCTCCTCCTCCTCATTATCATGATTTTAAGACATTTTAATATGTAGCAATCTGTCTCAATAATGATCATAAAATTTCCTTTTTCTTTATGTATATGTATTTTTAGCATTTTGTGTATGTATAGTTAGTATTACTAGGCAATTAAAAACAAGTAGGCTTTGTAGAGCATGGCCATTATAGTTATTAATACTGAGGTAGTAGATATTAAAAGTCCTCATTAGAAGCAAAAAAAAATTTTGTAACTATGTATGGTGACAAATATTAACTAGACTTATTGTAATCATTTCACAGTATATACATATATTGAAACATTATGTTGTACACCTGAAACTAATATAATGTTATATATAAATTATATCTCAATTTTAAAAAAGAAAGCTGATCCTGAAGGGAAGCTCTCTAGAGAATGTAATTGATTACAGTCCTAGTAAATCATCTCTGTTTGCTCCAATTGCAGCACTGTGCTCACCCCTCTGAAGCAGGTGAAGCAACCAAGGAAGAAAAGAACCATAAAAACAAGTAGGCTTTGTAATATCAATCACATTGTCATTGAAACAATTAGCTCACTTTCACTTTTCTCAGTATTAGTTGTTCTTTCCTATGATTTTTTTAATGACTTCTGATCCTATGTATCCTATGGTCTTCTCTGGGCTTGGGTCTATCTCTTAGCTACCCATATTGCTTAATGATTTGAGATAATTTTGTAAGAACACTTGTATTGAAAGTATTTATTATCCTTTTAATGTTGATGAGCATGACATCTCATTTCCTTGGGTGTGGAAAAGAATTGCAAATCAGTGGTTACCTTCTCAAAGCCCTTTTGTGTCATGTTTTATTTGTTTGTTTATTTATTTTAATCAAGATTGCTTTTATGATGCTAGAGAGGGTGTGAAGTAAAGGGAACCCTCTTGCACTGTTTGTGGGAATGTAAATTGATACAGCCACTATGGAGAGCAGTATGGAGGTTCCTTAAAAAACTAAAAATAGAACTACCATATGACCCAGCAATCCCACTACTGGGCATATACCCTGAGAAAACCATAATTCAAAAAGGGTCATGTACCACAATGTTCATTGCAGCACTATTCACAATAGCCAGGATATGGAAGCAACCTAAGTGTCCATCGACAGGTGAATGGATAAAGATGATGTGGCACATATATACAATGAAATATTACTCAGCCATAAAAAGAAATGAAATTGAGTTTTTTGTAATGAGGTGGATGGACCTAGAGTCTGTCATACAGAGTGAAGTCAGAAAGAGAAAAACAAATACTGTGTGTTAACACATATATATGGGATCTAAAAACAAAAAAAGTGGTTCTAATGAACCTAGGGGCAGACAGGAATAAACACGCAGATGTAGAGAATGGACTTGAGGACACAGGGAGGGGGAAAGGTAAGCTGGGATGAAGTGAGAGAGTAGCAATGACATATACACACTACCACATGTAAAATAGATAGCTAGTGGGAAGCAGCCGCATAGCACAGGGAGATCAGCTAGGTACTTTGTGACCACCTAGAGGGGTGGAATAGGGAGGGAGGGAGGGAGACACAAGAGGGAGGGGATATGGAGGTATATGTATGTGTATAGCTGATTCACTTTGTTATACACCAGAAACTAACATAACATTGTAAAGCAATTATACTCCAATAAAGTTGTTAAAAATAAAATAAAATAAAATGTTTGTTTTCTCCGGAAAAAAAAAAAGATTACATTTATGGTATATACTCAAACTTTAGCTTGAAATCCTTTACCTCTCACACCCTGAATTCACTATATGAAGGTCCATACCTCACTGAGCCATCGATGGAGGCAGTCAGCACCACTTGTTTGTCTTCTACATAGATTATTTGAGTAATTTCTAAAGAATGAGCACGCCAGGACAGCAGCTGTTTGACTTTCTAGACAGCAACAATAAAGCATATCTCATGTAATAAGGATGTACTGATTCAAATTCAATCTTGAGCAAAAAAACGTTAATCATTAAAGAGCTAAGCTAATGAATGAATGGTGTGGACATCTGCACAAGACAATGAAATACCCACCCCAATTATCTCTTCTTTTGCTTGTTGAGGTACCAAAAATTCTATTTATAGATATTTTTTAATCTATACATATCCCTGGAACAGGAACTATCTTACATCTTTAGCAACTTATCATTTAATTGAGGATTAGCAATTCATTTAGTTGAGGATAAACAGATGACTAGATGAAAGAAAAGTCTTGGTAGAAGTGTTGTGGGGGGCGGGGACTGAAAGATATAATAAGGAGCAGGAGAAAGCAGAGTTAAAAAGGAAGGCCAAAGGTGAGATTGGCAAGAAGACTTTTCCTATTTCCAAATTTTATCCAAAGATCCGTGGCTAATTGTTTTTGTTTGTTTGTTTTTTTTGTTGTTGTTGTTTTGGTGGTGATGGTGGGGTATATATGATAATTATATACCACAAGGAATTAATAAAAGGAATGGGCCCAGCTCATTCTCTCTCAAAGACATCTTGAGGCTTGATTGGTATGTTCCTTCAGGATGTGACTTATCCTCAACTTTAGAGCCTCTAAATGGACTCTAGAAGAAAATTTTAAACTGTGTGAAATAGAGCTGTCAACTGGGGAGCTTGCTCTGCAGTAATATCCCTGTAAAATATGTTCCCTCTCTATCACTGATGAACCCAAACTAAGATATTACTTCCTCCTGCTCATCTATGTGGGAGCTAGAATTCTGGCAGCTTAGAGTTCTATAAGGCCTGAATTCATTTGGACTTTAACATAGGTTAGGCAAAATTCCTCCTAAATTTCTTGACCTTCTGATTCAATTCCATGTTCCTAGAGAGCCAGGGTAAAATCTGCATTCTTCTACTTATTTTCTTAAAGCTTTTCAAGAACCTTTGGTCATCCAAAGGTTATTTCCCTGCCTTGGGATGGGATCCTCTAAGGCAAGTATTTCAATAATATGGACCACATCTATAGTAAGAAATACATTTTACTTCATGACCCAGTAAACACATGCAATACCTGCACATGCATCTGAAACAAGTTTCAGTAACCTTTACAAAGGATACTTAACCTTATTATGTATAATGTATACTGATATTGTCTATTCTATTCTATTGTATTCATTCCACTCCACTCTTCTATTTTCATAAAAATACTGCTTGCCACTTATTAAATTGATTTGATGACTCCCCCTAGTGGATAACATCCTGTAATTAGAAAATCACTGGTCTAAGACTTTTTTCTGTAGGCATGTGAATATAATCATGTATTACTTTCCTTTCTGTGGATAGGTTTTGACTACCCTATCTTTAGACTATCGGTATTCCATGGAGCATCTTTTAAACAGTACTGTTGCAAGAGAACCAGATTAACCTCTGATTTATAGACTGACATTTTCACTATAGTTGTAATCTATAACTGAATCTTGTTCAATGCATGGTACATATTAGTGTATGTAATAATGAGGCATCTTATGACCAGATTCTGTTATATATTTAAAAATAAGCAGCCAGATACAAATTGGAAAATCGCATTGTCCAAATAAAGAAAACGTTGAAATGAGGTTGAATAGGGAACAATTTAAACACATTGTTAAAATAGATTCTCTTTTAAATTGGTGAAAATGCTTTAAAATCAATTCCACTATTATTCTAATTCAATATTAATACATAACTTTGTTTTAAAGATTTTCTCTGAATTTTGAAAGGTCTTGATTGCCAGTTTGTAGGAAGTCCATTTGCAAAAATGTAGGTTTTGAATTGTATTTTTTATCTGCTCAAATTAATAGAATATTGATAATCATCATGAGTAAGAGAAAACAGTTAGATAACCCTCTACTCATAGATGGTTCAAGCATATGATTGTTTTTGTTCCGCTCATAACATGCCTTATAGTTGAAACAGTAAGTTGAAACTTACTGTTTTCCATTTGCTAGCTGTATGTGTTAGATATGGAAAGAGCATTAGATTAGAGGACAAGAACCCTGGTTCTGGCCCTGACTTCATCATTAACTGTGATGTGATCCCAGGCAGGCCACTCTGATTTCCCCTCTGCAAATTGAAGATAATCATACTAAAGCTAAATATCTGAACATTATAAAAACAATAATTGGTTCTTGGAAACAGAAAGAAAACCCATAGATCAAATGAAATAATGTTTGAAACAATAATCATTCTAAAACACTCTGCAGGAATCCTATCCTAATCCACATATCCATATGTTAGTATTAATACCAATAATCCAACACCAAAACATTATTATTTAAGTAAATATTTAGCTTTTGGATTTGAAGTATTAACTTTAAGGGAAATAAGCCTATGATAAAATACTGCTTCTTTGCTGTACTCTTTAATTAGTGTTTAGTTTTTATAATATATGTAGTTATATTTGCATATCCACATACACACAAGAAGTGCATATTTAAATGGTTAACAAATAAGGATGTTGACATTTACATTGCATTAACACTAAAAATAGAATAGTATATATTTAATTATAAGGATGATTTAGACTAGAGGGGAAGAAGATTTTCTTGAAAATAATAATGTCTGGGAACTAGGCTGGGCTTGAAAGGAAAGGTTATGGAACTTTCTTCTATAAAGTTGTATAAGATATAGACAATGACTGGAGGACTAGATGATGTATGAATTCTTTTAAGCTCTGGGTTTCCACATAGACTCTAACAAATAAGTCAAAACATGAAACAGATGCAGAGTGACCAGTGGCTGGTTTGCTCACTCACTCATTCATCCCCTATTTTCTCCAGTACACCATTGTTATTTGCCATATAGCTTAAGTTTCAATAGTAGTATATATGACTTGAGAATAGGCAGTTGTGTCCTGTATTTCTATCTTTTGTGGTGTCTAGCTCAATTGATTCATTAATTAAACTAAAACTAAAGTTCTTACCTTTTCATCATGAGGTGGATCCAGGAAGGAACTAATACTGCAAAGGATAACGTGTCCTTCTGTGTGAAATTTAAACATTGGAATTTTTAATTAGATATTCTGTTGTCTAAGTAAATACTATTCAGACTTGTTTTGAATCAGGCGTTTAAAATGGTAAATAAAATAGTATCTGAGAGGTGCAGTGGCGGCAGCTGCAGCAGGGACGCGAGCAAGGCAGTGACCATGTGGGAAGTGTTCTCACTCTTGGGAAGCTGCTGGGCACCGTTGTTGCGCTGGACGTGGTCCTGTGCCTGCTCTGAGTGTTCTTAGCGATGGCCTGAAAATCTGGTGGTGCCAGCCACTCGGAGCAAATCCACAACCTCCGCAAAAATGGAATCATCAAGACAAAGTATTTGAAATAATGCTGGCCACAGACCACTCCCACTATGCAAGATGAAACCCTTATATGGATTCTCCACAATCAATAGGGTTCCAAGCAAAAATCAGTGCTCCACACATGTATGCATATGCACTTGTACTTCTATTTGATTAATTGCATGAAGGAGCTAAAGCTTTTGATGTAGATATGGAAGTGGAATTCTTCATGTTTTGCATGAAGTTGGATCTAGTGGAAAAGTCATAGGAATTGATCACATTAAAGAGCTAGTAGATTATCCAATGCTTTTGTTTTCAGGGAGAGTGCAACTTGTTGTGGGAGATGGAAGAATGGAGTATGTTGAAGAAACCCCGTATGATGTTATTCGTGTAGGAGCTGCAACCCCAGTTGTGCCCCAGGCTCTAATAGACCAGTTAAAGCCTGGTGGAAGATTGATATTACCGGTTGGTCCTGCAGGTGGAAACCAGATGTTGGAACAGTGTGACAAGCTACAAGATGGCAGTGATATACATGGCTTTAACAGATTAAAAAAAACAAAAACAAAAAACCCCACAGTGGTCTAGGGACGAACTGCTGCTTTTTAGCAACATCAGCTTGACCTGTATATAATATTACAGTGGATTGCTCACCTCAGTCCTTAAAGCTTTTTGAAAATCAACAGCATCACAGCTTGTTTTGGGCTTTCATACACTATTTTCAGCATGAAAATCTGTGGTTTTGTGGGATTTCTAATCCTTCAAAGAGGCACAGAAGCCAAACTGGTAGAAGAAGGATGCTAAGTATAAATTTGTGTATTATTACTTTAACATGCCCACATTTTACTTTACATATTAAAAGGAGGGGTTCTGCAAAGTGGAAAACTTAGTTTGTGAATTGATTTTGAGGAGTGGTTTTTCTTTTCTTAGACACAGTTCTGTTCTGATGTGAATTTATCAGATTGCTTTTGTGTATCAGATAACACCACCATTCACAAGTTAAGTTTCTTGGATTTTGGACGTCTGTTCGATGCTACAAAGAAAATAGAGATGAGCTCCCTTTTTAAAGCTTTTGACGTGGTGTCATAGAATGGCATGTAGATACAATCAGCTGCTCTGTTACCTTAAAACTAAGCATTTGTAAATATTAAAACTTAAGAAGATGGCAAGTGATTTCCTTTAAAACAGCTGTTCAGATTGGACATACTTGGCATAGTTCTTCCTTTCTTTAAAAGTTATAGGAGACTTGTAGCTCAGTATTGTTTTCTATGTTTCTAATTTGCTGCTGATAATGTATATGGATTTAACATGCTGTGTAAGCTGCGTCCTAGTTACTGAACAGTTTATGCAGTGCTGCTTTGCCAAATAAAGTTAAAAGTGAAAGAGGCAAAAAAAGAAAAAATTGAATCTGAGAAACCAGAAATGAAAGACGAAGTTTCATATCAATTTTTACATGTAGAAATTCCTTTTCATTTCTAGCTTAATAAGTCATAATGTTTTGCCTCATACACTCAAAGTTGTTGTAAACATCAGGGTAGATGAAATAGAAATGAATACACCACTACCAAATGGAGTCCAAGCTGTTATGGACACACAAATCCTACAATCCAAATGATAGCTACAAAAATTAGATTTAAAAAAGCAACAATGACTACACTGAGCATCATATTCAAACTGCAGAAAATCAAATATAAAGAAATAATCTTCAGGGACTTCCCTAGTGGCGCAGTGGTTAAGAATCTGCCTGCCAATGCAGGGGACACGGGTTCGAGCCCTGGTCCGGAAAAATCCGACATGCCGCGGAGCAACTAAGTCCGTGCACCACAACTACTGAGCCTGTGCTCTAGAGCCCACGAAACACAACTACTGAAGCCCGCGTACCTAGAGCCCCTGCTCCGCAACAAGAGAAGCCACCACAATGAGAAGCCCGTGCACTGCAACGAAGAGTAGCCCCCGCTCACCGCAACTAGAGAAAGCCTGTGTGCAGCAATGAAAACCCAACGCAGCCAAAAATTAATTAATTAATTTTTTAAAAAAAAGAAAGAAAAGAAATAATCTTCAAAGAAGCCAGAGGGGGGAAAATAACACCTTTTTTAGAGGAACAAAGATAAGAATTACATATGACTTCTCAGAAACTCTACACAAGCAAGAAGAGAATAGAGTGAAATATTTAAAGTGTTGAGCAAAAACCCCACCAACCTAGAATGCTGTATCCTGAGAAATTATTCTTTAAAAGTGAAGGAGAAATAAAGATTTTCTC
The DNA here is from genome assembly GCF_003676395.1 of Aethalodelphis obliquidens. Taxonomy (NCBI): domain Eukaryota; kingdom Metazoa; phylum Chordata; class Mammalia; order Artiodactyla; family Delphinidae; genus Aethalodelphis; species Aethalodelphis obliquidens. The sequence goes on from NW_020837968.1 coordinate 25,327,289, forward strand.
AGACAAACAAAAACAGAGTTTTTATTGCCAGTAAACCTGCCTTGCAAGAACTGTTTTTTAAAGTTCTTAAGAGAGAAGGAAAAAGATACAGGTCAGAAACTCAAATTTACATAAAGAAAGACATGCATAAGAGAAAGAATGAAGATAAAAACTAATAGATAACAGTTTATTCAAAATAATAACAGCAACTGTATTTGATGATTATAGCTTATGAATACTTGAAATGAAAGACAGCAAGGATGTTAAGTGATAGAAGAATTAGGAATACTTTTATCTTATAAGGTACTTGCACTACCTGTGAAGTGGTATAGTGTTATTATTTGAAAGTGGACATGGATTTGATGTAAATATATATTGTAAATTCTGGGGAGACCACTTTTAAAAGTTAAGAAAATGTTCCATGGTTGCTACTTGATAACGAGGTGCAGGGTGCTTGTCAGGGAAGAGATGCCCAGGTTGGCAGGCCAGGCCGAGGCTCTGACCACTCAGTGCCAGCAGCAGCAACAGACTCATGCCCTGCACTCAAAAACAAACAAATAAATAAACAAAATTTTAAAAGGAGTATATTTGATATGCTAAGAATGGAGGGAAAATGGAATCATATAAAATGCTCACTTAAAACCACAAAAGGCAGAAAAATAGTAGAAGACAAAAGAAGGGACAAAAAACAAGGGCATCAAAGAGAAAACAGTAAGAAATATGGTAGATATTAATTCAACTATATCAGTGATCACTTTAGAGGTCAACAGCTGAATAAACCAATTAAAAGACAGAGATTGTCAGAATAGAATAAAAGGTAACACCCAACTATATGTTATCCACAAAAAATCCACTTTAAATATAAAGACACATATAGATGAAAAGTAAAGAGAAAGATGTATTGTGCTAACACCAATAAAAAAAAAAGTAGGAGTACCTATTATTACTTTCAAAAAGGAAGTCTTCAGAGCAAGGAAAATTATCAGGGACAAAGAGGGGCATTACATAATGATAAAGGGGTTGATACTTCAAGAAGACATAACAATCCTTAACATGTATGTGCATAATAGAGCATCAAAATACAGAATCACAAGGAGGAATAGATGAATCCATGTTTATAGTTGGAGACTTCAACACCCAACTATCAGAAATGGACAGAAAATCAGTAAGGACATAGTTGAACTAAACAGCACCATCAATCAACATGGATATAATTGACATCCATAGAGTACTTCATCAAACAGCAGCAGAATACACATACTTCTCAAGCTCTCATGGAACATTTACTGAGATAGACCACTTTCTGAGCCATAAATCACACCTTAACAAATTTAAAAGGATGGAAATCATAAAATGTATGCTCTCAATGTAAGAAATGGCACAATGGAATTAAATTAGAAATCAACAACAAAAATTAAGCTGGAAAATCTCAAAATACTTGGAGATTAAACAACACACTTCTAAATAATAGGTCAATAAAGAAATCTCTATAGAAATTTAAAAATATTTTTAACTAAATGAAAGTGAAAATACACCTTATCAAAATTTGTGGAAAGCAGTGAAAGCAGTGCTTATGAGAGAAATTTATAGCATTAGATGTATATATTAGAAAAGAAGAAATATCTAAAATAAATAATCTAAGTTTCCACCTTAGGAAACTAGAAAAAGAAGAGTAAATTAAATCCAAAGTAAGCAGAGGAAGAGAAATAATAAAAATTAGAACAGTAATCTATTAAACTAAAAGTAGAAAATCAACAGAAAAAAATCAACAAAACCAAAAGTTGCTTGTTTGAAAAGATCAATAAAATGATAAAGCACTGCTAACTAAGAAAAAAGAGAGAAAACATAAATTACTAATATCATTAATTAAGAGGGGACATCACTACAGGCCTCATGGGCACTAAAAGGATAATAAAGGAATACTATGAACTCTATGCCCACAAATTTAATAACCCAGATTAAATGGACCAATTCCATGAGAGCACAATCTGCCAAAACTCACACAAGAAGCTAGACAATCTGTACAGGCCTACATTTTTAAAACTTTTAAAAAGTGAGATATAATTGATGTATAATATTATATGTCACAGGTGTACAACATGATGATCCACAATTTTTAAAAGTTATACTCTATTTAAAGTTATTATAAAATATTGGCTATATTCCCTATATTGTAAAATATATTCTTGTAGCTTATTTATTTTATACATAATAGCTTGTACTTCTTAATTCCCTACTCCTATCTTACCCCCTGCTTCCCTCTCCCCACTGGTAACCACTAGCTTGTTCTCTATTTTCTTCTATTATATGCATTAGTTTTTTTTAAGATTCCACATATAAGTGATATCATACAGTATTTGTCTTTCTCTGTGTGACTTATTTCACTTAGCATAATACCCTCCAAGTCCATCCATGTTTTTGCAAATGGCAAAATTTCATTCTCTTTTATGGCTGAGTAGTATTCCATTATATATATCTATATATCTATATATCTATATATCTATCTATATATATATATCTATATATCTATATCTATATCTATATATCTATATATCTATATATATCTCACATCTTCTCTGCCCATTCATCTGTTAATGGGCATGTAGGTTGCTTCCATACCTTGGCAATTGTAAATAATGCTACTATGAACATTAGGTGTATTTTTCTTGAATTAGTGTTCTGTTTTTTTCAGATATATACCCAAGAGTGGAACTGTTGGGTCATATGGTCTATTTATAGTTTTTTGAGAAACCCTCATACTGTTTTCCACAGTGGTTGCACCAATTTACATTCCCACCAACAGTGTAGAAGGCTTCCCTTTTCTCCACATCCTCACCAACATTTGTTATTTGTAAACTTTTTGATGTTAGCCATTCTGACAAGTGTGAGGTGTTATCTCATTGTGGTTTTGATTTGCATTTTGCTGATGATTAGTGATGTTGAGCATCTTTTCCTGTGCCTGTTGGCCATCTGCATGTCCTCTTTGGAAAAAAATGTCAATTCAGTTCTTCAGCCCATTTTTTAAAATTGGATTTATTTTTTTAATTTGGTTGCATCAGGTCTTAGTTGTGGTAGCTGGGCTCCTTAGTTGTGGCTCATGGGCTCCTTAGTTGCAGCTCACCAGCTCCTTAGTTGTGGCTCACTGGCTCCTTAGTTGTGGCATGTGAACTCTTTGTTGCAGCATGCATGTGGGATCTAGTTCCCAGGCCAGGGATCAAACCCAGGACCCCTGCATTGGGCGTGCAGAGTCTTAACCACTGCATGACCCCACCAGGGAAGTCCGAGTTTTGGAGTTTTATTTTTTTAATGTTGATTCATATGAGCTGTTTATGTACTTTGGATATTAATCCCTTATACAGTTAATATCAATTGCAAATATTTTCTCCCATTCATTTTGGTTGTTTCTTCATTTTGTCAATGGTTTCCTTCTCTGTGCAAAACTTTTAACTTTAATTAGTTCCCATTTGTTTATTTTTGCTTTTATTTCCTTTGCTTTGGCAGACAGATACAAAAAATATATATATTGCTACGAGTGTTCTGCCTATGTTTTCCTCAAGGAGTTTTATGGTTTTCTGTCTTACATTTAGATATTTAATCCATTTAGAGTTTATTTTTGTATATGGTATGAGAAAGTGTTCTAACTTCATTATTTTACATGTAGCTGCCCAGTTTTCCCAGCACAACTTATTGATGAGACTGTCTTTTCTCCATTGTATACTCTTGCCTCCTTTGTCATAAATTAATTGACCATAAGTGTGTGGGTTTATTTCTGGGCTCTGTATTCTGTTCTACTGATCTGTGTATCTTTTTTTTTCCACCAGTATCATACTATTTTGATTACTGTAGCTTTGTAATATAGTCTGAAGTCAGGGAGTATGGTTTCTCCAGCTCTGTTCTTCTTTCTCAAGGTTGTTTTGGCTATTCAAGGTCTTTGTGTTCCCGTACAAATTTTTTAAATTATTTGCCCTAGTTTTGTGAAAAAATGTCATTGGTATTTTGATAGGGATTGCATTGAGTCTGTAGATTACCTTGGGTAGTATGGTCATTTTAACAATGCTAATTCTTCCAATTCATGAACACTGTATATCTTTCTGTCTGTTTGTGTCATCTTCAATTTCCTTCATCAGAGACTTGTAGTTTTTTAAGTATAGGTCTTTTACCTCCTTAGGTAGATTTATTCCAGGTATTTTATTCTTTTTGATGCAATGGTAAATGGGTTTTTTTTCTAAATTTCTTTTTCTGATAGTTCGTTGTTAGTGTATAGAAATGAAACAGATTTCTGTGTATTTATTTTGTATTCTGCAACTTTACTGAATTCATTGATGAGCTCTAGTAGTTTTCTGGTAGCTTCTTTAGGATTTTCTATGTGTAGTATCATGTCATCCTCAAAAAGTGACAGTTTTACTTCTCCTTTTCCAATTTGGATTCATTTTCTTTTTCTTCTCTGATTGCCATGGCTAGGACTTCCAAAACTATGTTGAATAAAAGTGGAGAGAGTGGACATCCTTGTCTTTTTCCTGATCTTAGAGGAAATGCTTTCAGCTCTTCACCATTGAATATGATGTTAGCTGTGAGTTTGTCATATATGGCTTTTATTATGTTGAGGTAGTTTCCCTCTATGCACACTTTCTGGAGAGTTTTTATCATAAATAGGTGTTGAATTTTGTCAAAAGCTTCTTCTGCATCTATTGAGATGATCATATGTTTTTTATTCTTCAGTTTGTTAATATGGTGTATCACATTGATTGATTTGCATATATTGAAGAATCCTTGCATCCCTGGGATAAATCCCAATTGATCATGGTGTATGATCCTTTTAATGTGTTGCTGGAGTCAGTTTGCTAGTATTTTGTTGAGGAGTTTTTCCTCTGTTTTCATCAGCAATATTGGCCTGTAATTTTTGTTTTTTGTCATATCTTTGTCTGGTTTTGGTATCAGGGTGATTCTGGCCTTGTACAATAGAATTAGTTCAGAAGTATTCCTTCCTCTGCAGTTTTTTGGAATAGTTTGAGAAGGATATGTGTTAACTGTTCTCTAAATGTTTGGTAGAATTCACCTGTGAAGCCATCTGGTCCTGGACTTTTGTTTGTTGGGAGTTTTAAAACTGCTGATTCAATTTCAGTACTGGTAATTTGTCTGTTCATATTTTCTATTTCTTCCTGGTTCAATCTTAGGAGATTGTACATTGCTAAGAATTTGTCCATTTCTTCTAGGTTGTCCATTTTATTGGCATCTAGTTGTTCATAGTAGTCTCTTATGTTCCTTTGTATTTCTGTGGTGTCCATTTTAACTTCTCCTTTTTCATTTCTGATTTTACTGATTTGGGCCCTTTCTCTTTTTTTCTTGATGAGTCTGGCTAGAGGTTTATCAATTTTGTTTATCTTTTCAAAGAACCAGAATTTAGTTTCATTGATCTTTTCTATTGTTTACTTAGTCTCTATTTCATCTATTTCTGCTCTGATCTTTATGATTTCTTTCCCTCTAGTAGCTTTTGGCTTTGATTATTCTTCTTTCTCTTGTTGATTTAGGTGTAAGATTAGGTTATTTGAGATTTTTCTTGTTTCCTGACATAAGCTTGTATTACTAGAAAATTTCCTCTTAGAACAGATTTTGCTGTGACCCATAGATTTTTGGATTGTTCTCTTTTCATTCTCATTTGTCTCCAGGTATTTTCTGATTCCTCTTTGATTTCTTCAGTGATCCATTCATTATTTAGTAACATATTGTTTAGCCTCCAAGTGTTTGTGTTTTTTATAGCTTTTTCCCCTTACAGTTGATTTCTAGTCTCATAGCATTGTGGTAGAAAAAGATGCTTGAAATGATTCTAATTTTGTTAAATTTACCAAAGCTTGTTTTGTTACATAGGTTTATATTATTAAAGAAATTAAATCAGTAATTAATAATCTTCCAAAACAGAAAACATCAGGACAACTTGGGTTTAATGGTGAATTCCACCATACATTTAAGGAAGAATATCAATTCTTTACAGTCTCTTTCAGAAGACAGATGCACAGGGAATAGTTATTTACTCATTTTATGAGGCCAGGATTACTATAATACCAAAACCAGACAAAGATATTTCAACAAAAGAAAACTACAGACCAAAATCTCTTATAAATATAGATGCAAAATTCCTCAACAAAATAAGCAATATAAAAAAGTTATATACAATGACTTAATCAGATTTATCCTAGGTATAGAAGGCTGGTTCAACATTTGAAAATCAGTGAATGCAATTCACCATATCCACAGGCTAAAGAAGAAAAATCATACGATCACATCAATAGATGCAGATAAAACATCTGACAAAATCCAATACACACTCATGATTAAAAAAAAAAACACTCTCAATCTAGACACAGATTTTGTACCCTTCATACACAAAAAAACTGAAGATGAATCATAGATCTAAATATAAAATGCAAAACTATAAAAGTCCTAGAAGAAAATTTAGATGACCTTAAGTTTGGTAATGACTTTTAGATACAGCACCAAAGGCATGATCTGTGAAGCAAATCATTGATAAGTTGGACTTCATTAAAATTTAAAACTACTGCTCTGCAAAAAGTACCATCAAGGGAGCAAGAAGACAAGCCAGGAGAAAATATTTGCAAAGATATATCTGATAAAGGACTTTTATCTAAAATATACAAAGAACTCTTGAAACTCAAAGAACAATCAGAAAACAAGTAAGTCTATTAAAAAATAGGCAAAAAAATCTGAGCATACACAACATCGAAGAAGACAATACATATATGAAAAGATGCTCCACATCTTATGTCATTGTAGAAATGGAAATTAAAGCCACTATCACTACACACCTCTTAGAATGGCCAATTTCCAAAACACTGACAACATCAAATGCTGGTGAGGATGTGGAGCAACAGGAGCTTTCATTTATTGTTGGTGGGAATGCAAAGTTGTACCGCTACTTTGGAAGACATTTTGGCAGTTTCTTACAAAACTAAACATACTCTTACCAGGAGATCCAGAACTCATGCTCCTTGGTGTTTACCCAAATGAGTTGAAAGTGTATGTCCTCACAAAAACCTGCAGCTAAATATTTATAGCAGCTTTATTCATAATTGCCAAAATTTGAAAGTAACCAAGATGACCTTCAGTAGGTGAATGGATAAGCTGTAGTGCATTCAGACAATGGAATACTATTCAGCATTAAAAAGAAATGAGCTATCAAACTATGAAAAGACAGAGAAGAGCCTTACATGCACATTACTAAGTGAAGGAAGCCAATCTGAAAAGGCTGCATACTATATGATTTCAACCGCATGACATTCTGGAAAAGCCAAAACTGTGGAGAGACATTAAAGATCAGTGATTGCTGGGTTAAGAGAGGAGGGAAGGATAAATAGGCTGGGCACAGGGTTTTTGTAGGATATTGAAACTACTCTGTATGATACTGTAGTGGTGGATACATGTCATTACACATTTGTTGGACTATTATACATTATGGACTTTGGGTGATTATTATGTGTCAGTGTAGGTTCATTGACTGTAACAAATGTATCACTCTGGTGCAGAATGTTGAAAATGGGGGAGGCTGTGTGCAGTGTGGCAGTAGGGGTAAGGTGTATATGAGCACTCTGCAATTTATGCTTAAATTTTCTGTGAACCTAAAACTGATCTAAAAGATAAACCCTGTTTAATAACAACAGAAAAGCAACAACTAATGGTGTCTGAGGATGCCTGATTAAAATAGTGACTCACTAGCAACCCCCATAAAAGTTCTTCTAGTATCCACCAAAGCACAATAAAGGAAGCTTAAGGTCAGAATCTAGGAGGTCTTCTTTAATTATAATATACATGAGACTGGATTGGATCCCAAATGCACCCCCACCCTATTTTTCTAGGCCACAGCAAAAACTACAAATCTCAAGAAGTAGATGGCTTACATGATAGAAAAATTGTTCTGGGCAGAGACAAAGAGGGATAACCGTAAAAGAGGTGCATTCTAGGAATTTTGTAGATAATTTCAAATTTTAGTTCTATGTATTTTGTTAGAAAAGACTTACCATATAGAAGGTAAAGTTTGTGCAAAAATATACAAGAAGGAGCACAATTTGCCTGATTTTAGATTTCTCTATTCTACTACAAACAGAAACAGTGTTTGTGGAAACTATGAAGATTGACAGATAAATAAAAATAAGAAGTCAAGAATAAGATTATCAGAGTATAAAAGGACTGGTGATGAGCAATAAGAAACAGATAAAATAAAGATAACTTTATTCATTTATTTTTATTGAAGTATAGTTGATTTGTGATAGTTTCTGGTGTACAGAAAAGTGATTCAGTTATACATGTATATTCTTTTTCAGATTCTTTTCCATCGTAGTTTATTACAAGATATTGAATATAGTTCCCTGTGCTATACAGTAGGACCTTGTTGTTTATGTATTTTATGTATAGTAGTTTGTATCTCCTGATCTCAAACTCCTAATTTATCCTTCCTCCACTGCTTTCCCCTTTGGTAACCATAAGTTTGTTTTCTATGTCTGTGAGTCTGTTTCTATTTTGTAAATAAGTTCATTTAAGTAAAGGTAACTTTAAATAAATATTGTAAACCTACTGGTAATACTGAATGCAAACATAAACAATTATTTTCTATAATCTCCAGAAGACTCAAATAATTGTTGGTATGAAATAATTTGTTGCAACTTTTGTAAAATAACTTTTGAAATGAAAAAACATTTTTAAAAGAGGAGATGTAAAATATAAATATTAATGTAATAGCAGTATCTGGATGCAAATCTCGAGATTACATTAGCAAATAATAAGTGAAGGAGTGGCTATGGGAAAAAGAGACAGGTAATGTAGGCTAAGCTTTCTGTTTACCTGGAAAGATGAGGTTTCAGTCTAACTTCTAATAAACTGATTTTTTTTTAAACTTAAAAGTAAACACTAGTAAAATTAAAAACTATTTACATATGCATGTGCATAAGATTATGCATATACATAATCTTTCAAAGTATTAGAGAGAAGAAAAGAAAACTTAAGCTTAATTCAAAAGACAGAAGAAAGGAAATAGAAAGGAAGCATTAAAAAAAAGAATAGTGTTACATGAAAGAATTAAGACCAACTGTAGTAGTTATAACAATAAATATAAAAAGTCCCCTATTAAGAAAAATAATCTCTTTCTTCTCTAATTCATGACATTGCTCCTTTTAGAATAAAGATTAATGCAACATAACCCTTTTAAGATTAAAAATGAAAACTTTACATTCTTCCCAACATGTAAAGTAAGGGGATGGGTAGTCCTATACCCAATTTAAAGACAGAAGAAATAGATGTCTTACTTTAAATAAAGAGCTAGGAATGAAATAGGTTTTCCTGACATTCATTCATTCTTCTGTTCATTTGACAGCTTGGGCATCCTTCCTTTTGTCTCAATAAATGTCACATATTTTCCTATATCCATTTTTATACCATGCAGTTTGTTAAGATACCTGTGACCAACTACATAAGAGTAGTGACTTACCCACATTTCCAGTCAGTAGTATCCTGGTACATGAATCAGTATACAGCGATGTCAGAGAAATGGCAGCATGTTTTGTGAAAGGTAGAATATCTTTCAGTAGTCTTCCCTGTATAAAGTATGATAATAAATTCTATAAAATATCAATATTGGAGTTGAGTTTCTCGATAAATAATTTATCCAAAGAACTATGTCTACTAATTGTAACATGATTCTCTTCTTTGTAATAAAAATAATTTGAAATTATCTATAGGGACTTATTTCTTTGAAATTAAATATTGATAAAAGTGGAGACTATTATCATAATTATAAACATTTAGACTGATTATTGTAGATCACCTCTATACCTGAGGGTTGTTTTTGCTCACTTCCCATGACCCTTTTCATGCAGTTCCTCAACCCTTTTCCAGTGACATATTCTTTTTTTTTTTTTTGTGGTACGCGGACCTCTCACCGCCGTGACCTCTCCCGTTGAGGAGCACAGGCTCCGGACACGCAGGCTCAGCGGCCATGGCTCACGGGCCCAGCAGCTCCACGGCATGTGGGATCCTCCCAGACCAGGGCACGAACTCGTGTCCCCCGCACCGGCAGGCGGACTCTCAACCACTGCGCCACCAGGGAAGCCCCATATTCTCCTTTTAAATAAACATTCTTTTCAGATTTAAGTGTATCTCACTTATTTTAAGCGAGAATATTGTATTCGCCTTTTCAGAAATATCTAATTTTGAATATTGGCGCAAGATAAGGATTGAAATTTGGCAGAGTGTTTTTTGGCATTTAGTATAAGTCATCACTGGGAAGGACTTTCATATACATTTCTCTACTTGGAGATTAAACATTGAAGCTTAGGAAGAAAAAATTTGAATCTGCCGCTTGTTTCCTATGATTTAGTTAGATATAACCTTTTCTCCTTCTATTGCTCTCACACTTTTATTATCTATTTATCGGGGAAGAAAAAAAGCACTGCTCAAATACCAGGATCATCACAGGGAAAATTATTGCTACAATATTTTGTAGCATTTTCAATCCAAGAGTTTCTCATTAATAAGTTAAGAGTCAACTGATCAACTGGGAGGTTTTAACCAACAGACAGCTATGCTGTTCTGTGTTGTTGGATCTCACTATCTGCCATACAAAACTTGCTGTTTTCTGGGTTTCCCTCTAGAAAGGAGCCTTACAAGTGGTGCTACCTCCCTTGCCTCTCTAAAAATTTCATTGTCATCATCATCAGTCTACTCAAGATCCTTCCTTCTGTCATTTCTGGACTCCCAATTCAAACCCTGCCCCACTTTCCACCCCCAAATCATTTAAAATCTTTTAGTACATGAAAGTTATTTTTTCACTGTAAAATGTTTAAGGACTCTTAATACTATTGTAATAACTTCTTCCAATAGTTTGGATAACTAAAAGTTTATGTATATTCAACATTTCAGTGTTCTTACATTCTTTAATGATATATTCATCATTTATATTATCTAATGTTATTTAAATATCCAGTGAAATATATGGTGGGTTGTATTCATAGCTCAATGTAAAGAAGATTTGAAATACAGTAGTTGTCTTAGCAGTGTTGATGATTTGATCTTCTGAGTTACAAAACTGACCTATTATAAATTTTGAGTCGTATTTTCAGTGAGCAGGCTGAAAAACTAGGATATTGACTAGAAGATTGAACAATAATAGAATTAGATGCTATACGGAACCTTAGAAGGCTAAGGTTTATTCAATAATCCTTTTTATCTTTCCTATTCTTTGCTGTTCCAGGAAAATAACAGGCCCCATCACCTCCAAGGTCCACAAGCGGAGATGTCCATCCTCATGTGCAGTGACAAGGATAGGTGGTTGAGTATCTGTTAAATTGGTGCTTTCCAGATGTTTTTTGTCCACTGGCTGTCGCTCACCTACCATGACATCTTTTTGCTCACCTGTTGGAAAATTATTGAGTTACCAGTGTTTGTTATACTTGGAATTTCAAATTTTATAGAATGTAAAAGAGGAGGCAGGTAAGAAAATAGCAACAAAACAAAACAAAACAAAACAAAAAGAACCCCACATTCTTTTGTCTAGAATTTTTTTAATCCCAGAGAACTTCAATCAGGCAGAGAACAAAAAACGATTAACAAATGGAATCCTGTATCACTGGAAAAAACTAAAAGGGCTCATTTTGGATTCTACTGAAAAAGGCTTTGCACTGTACATAGCAGCTAAAACTAGATATACATCCAGTATAAGTCTTACACATTACAAAATGGCTTATGAATCTAGTATAAGTTTTAGGGAAATGGGCTGAAGACTAAGAAGCTCAGTAATGTTTTGGATTTTTAAAATCTAGAGTTAGTAGTAACTAACTAACTAACTAGTAACTAAAAGGTATCATCCTAATGGAAATTCTGCTTCTTAGACTACGGAATTCTATAGCACCTTAACATTTAGTCACAAAAAGAATATATGTTAATTAGAAGTATTCTATCACCTAAACTCCCTATTGCAAAGGAATTGTTTTATAAGGAAGAGAGGAGATTTCATACCGACCTTTAACCTCACTGTCATGTATGCTCTGTTTGCTTTCCTGAATTTGGGGAGAAAAAGATAATATTTCTATGACATTGGAAGGAAATGAGATATATCGGATGAATAGATTTTTTTCATAGTTAAATTTATATCTCTAAGCATTAGGTTTAAAGTTTGTTTTTTTTTAAGGATTAGGTTTAAAGTTATTTTTTAATTAATTCTTTGAAAAGGTGTATTAAGAGATTTTCATGCTCATAAATAGGGTGTTTGTAACACAACCTTTTCCTAGTGGCTCCGGTGTAGCATAATAACGAGAATAGTTAAATACCTAGTTCATGCTGTGTTCTTGGTGTATATGATCTCTAATTCCATTCACAACCATGCCAGTTAGGTTTTATTATTCCCTTGTTATTGATGAAGAAACAGAAACTCAGAGACATCTCTAAAGCTAATCAGATAATAAATGGAGCGCTTGGATTTAAGTGCAAGTCTGTCTGACACACATCTTTACAAGTTTATTTTTTTCCACTAAGCTAGTGCTTTTAAAATAATTTATGCAGTGAAAACTTTCCTTCAGACAAAATCCTAACTAGAAATGAAATGTGTAAAAATATATAAAATTGGAACTGAGAACACAGTTTGAAAACCATGGCATTACATTACATTATGTAATTACATGCTGTCTCTTCCCTCTGTGAAATGTGTGTAATTGTGTAATACTTTTTAGCAAAAGAGATAGTCTAAAATTATTATTTTATGAACTTAAAAGTAGCCTATGTAATTTGTTTTCTTCATGATTATTTGCAGATATAAAAGCTTTGAAAAAATAGGAAAAAAAGATGAAGACAGTTTAGACATTGCTTTTTAGGGGAAACAAAAAAGTTTTTACATATATGCAGGGGAGGGACTTATATGCAACAAATCACTATTTTTGAACCAACATTGGGTATAACAGGAAGACATACTCTCCTTATTTCTTGCTTACCTTACTACTCTGTGGACCCTTGCTAGACTCACATTGGGATGAAGAACATATGGAATCCTGACTTGATCTCCTACAAGGAGAGGGAGGAAGCCCGAAGAGGAAGAGTTAAGATAATCTATCATACTCAAAGGGTGCTCTCCTCTGTTTTAATTTCAGGTGATTACTCTTGCCATCATCTGTGCATTCTGGTGTGCATACTGTGGATACTGCCTGGGTGTGGGAAATAAAAATCTGCTCTGTCCCACTGTTAAGGCTAGATTTTGTCCCAGAGGCTCTGACACTGAAATGGTGGCGAGTGGGGTGGCAGTGTGGAGGCCTGGAAAACCTGGTAACTTCTGCTCTACAGTTTCCAATTCTGCTAGAATGGGCTGAAAACTGGCTTAGGGTTCTGGTGCAGATATATATAGATGAGGTCCTAAAAATATTCTCAGAATAAGAACATTTCAAGTCAAGGAGTAGGGAAGGTGTTACATTCTGGCTCACTTCTGGATGATGATAGTACAGAAGCCTTTGATTTCTCTCCAGAGATGTGTTTACCATTGCCTATTGTTTACTGAAATCAGAGCTCTCAAGCAAATATAAACAGGAAATTCACCTTTTCTTAAAATTAAAAAAAAAAATCAGTCTTCCCTGGTGGCGCAGTGGTTGAGAGTCTGCCTGCCGATGCAGGGGACGTGGATTCGTGCCCCGGTCCGGGAAGATCCCACATGCCGCGGAGCGGCTGGGCCCGTGGGCCATGAGCCATGGCCACTGAGCCTGTGCGTCCGGAGCCTGTACTCCGCAACGGGAAAGGCCGCAACAGTGAGAGGCCCGCGTACCGCAAAAAAAAAAAAAAAAAAAAAAAATCCCCTGCTCTCTCAGAAATGAAGATTGCTCAGCTATAGTAGATGTCATATGAAAACTGCTGCCATATGATCTTTCATATTTGCCATATAAATCCTTTTTTCTGCTTTACATAAGTGCTCATAGAGTTGTCTTTTGGCTACAAATATGGTCAAGTGAGCATTTTCCCTCTCTGCTACTGTTGTAAAGGGAGATGTGGTAAGGGAAATTAGATCCCCACACAGCAAATTAAATCTTCCTGGGGACCATCCACTTACAAAAACAATAACAGGGAAGAAAGCTGAAGCCAACTAGTCAGCCCAACTATGTCTTCCATCAACTGTACCTTCCTAAATGCTGGGATGAAGAGAATTCTTTTTATATCATCCACATAAGTCCCAGACAGTATTTCTTGATCAGTAAGTATTGAGTTACCTTGCACATTCAGGTTTACGAAAGAGAAACAGTATGTCATTAATTCTAAAGCGTTTAGGATCCAAGTCAGGGTCCACAGTGAAGCAATCTTCAGGTCTGTACCTAGGAATAAGCATACATTTACATGATAAAAATTTACAAATGTGCTAATTTACATTACTATATCATATATCCCATGCAGAACTAATCAACTCCTGAAATGTTCATTGAATATGGAGAGAAAACCCAGAGGTATAGCATTGGAACATACTTTCCTTAATAAGTTTCTGTATAACATGATCTTTTAGTGCTTAGAAGTCTTTTAAGTCAATTAGCTTGTCTATTTTTTCAACCTATAGTTCACAGAGTGAGCTCATATAACTTCCTGGTAGTTTCATACAGTTTAAAGAATAGATTTCTACTCTTTGAATAAGTAGAGTGAGAAATTTGAATAAAATGTAGTTACTACCTTCAAGTAGCTTATAATTAAGTGGAGAAGAAAAGCAGGTAATTTGATGATCACACTATTCTTGCTGCTTGAGTCTCCCATTAGCCCAGATTCCCAAGAACACCTTCCTAGGCCATTTCCTGGGAGCAGAGCGATGGTCTTCCACTGCCTGTCCTGGCACTTCATGGTAGGCTGTTAAGCCACACTTGACATTCCTTATAGCAAATAGACCTTGTAGCAAACTGTTCTTTTTCCTTTAGTGGAAATTGCCTCTGCTAATTTGGACAGATAAGTGATGAAGGACCTCCTGGAGAGTGAACCAAGCTCAAAAGAGGAGCTTGTGAGTTTGATGACTTGTTGAGCTCCAACTTTTTACATATTTCTGCTCTGCAGGTAAACTGAATAGTGAAGTGGACTATTCATTAGCAACAACAATTTCTAGTTTGCATCCAAAAAAAGGCATGGTGCTTTGAACAGAAAGAGAAAGCTTATTTCTCCTGACTGGTGAAGGGATCTTAAAGCAAAGTTTGAGGTAGAAGTAGAGATGGCCCCCACCAGGAATATGGAAACCATGTTCAACTTTAGAGTCTTTAAACTAGGCCTAAATTACCTTGGACAGTTCTGTGTTAAATTATATGCTATGTGAAATACTCCAGTGATTCTAAATCAATCGTTTTTGTATAATCATTTTGTTATAGGAAGAGGACACTGTGTATGACCCATTACCGTCAGTTATTTTTCTTTGACTGGGTATTGGATTTGCATGCATCCCTTGGTAAAATGCGTAGCACTTCAACAAGGAAGATCTTCACCTTTGAATTGGGAATATTCTCAGGGGAGCTGCCCTCTCTTTTAAGCTGTGGCAGTAGGACTATTTTCTCTGCCTTTTTAGTCTATATGTTTTCCCTAAGTAGTGAGTCATACACAAGCTGACACAATGTGAGAACTGAATTAATAAGAAGGTGAGGACTTGTGCAGTGTATATTGATATAGGAATAAAATGACAAGTATACAGTCTGTGAGAAAAGCCTAAGGGCGAGGGTTGAAGGGAAGGAACTGAAGGATGACAGGAATTCTAGCAGCAGGGCCTAGTAGAACCTGAGCTGAGGTACAGAGGAGGGGTCTTCCGAAACAGATACTTCAGCTAAAGGTTCAAAGGAAAATATACCCAGAATCAAAAAGGAAAGGACTATTTCCTCCCAAAACTTGGTTGAAAATGAAAACTCTGACATAGACTGGAAAGGGTCATGGAGTCCAGGTAGATGTATGCAAGGTACTATAGCTAGACAGGCAGAGATTTCTTTTGCTTTTTTTTCTTCTTTTCCCTTGTCCTCTTTGACTCTCTTCTCTCCTCCTTTTATACCTCTTTCCTTCCCCCAAATGCTTAGATAGAATTGATTTTCTTTTTAATTCATTGTTCTTGGCTATCTTGTACCTCAAAGTACAATTTTACAAACTCTCTTGATATAAGGTGTTCATACAAGGCCCTTGCTTAGAGCCCAATTACACAGCTGGGGAAAGCTTATTATTTATAATCCATCCATAACAAATAATACAATGTTACATTATTTTCTTTATAACCAATGGTAAGGACATTTAGAAATGGATTGCAAGGGGAGGGTAAAGTTTGTGGAACAGAGCAAATCTAATTGGTTGAGATGTAGAATTACATATGTCATGCCCTTGTTAATATTGACCTGTAGTAATGTGTTGGGGTGGTGAATAAGAAGGAAAACCCCTCTTGAATACTTCTCACCATTTGACTTTGGTGACTGAGTAGATAGTGGTGTCAATGGGAATACAGGAAAAGATGTTTTGGGGGAGGGTAGGTTGGGAAGAAGATTTGGGTATGTGGGACTTTAAGGGTCTTGTTGGCAATCCAGATGTTGTAATTGCCAGTAGGCAATTGGATATGTGTGCTTGAAGCTATGAGATTATTATTTAAAATTATTATGTATTTAAGTATTTGTTAAGGTTATGAATTTGGACAAGATTATACATGGAAAGCATGTACATACTCTAGTACATACTCAAGAAGAGTAAATGTAAAAGCACTTGGGAATACATATACTTAAGATTCACTTTATTCATATCATTCTGGGATTTAGACACTTAAAACATAGTCTCCTCGTGAGCATAACCTCCAGGAAAGCCTCCTTGAAAGAGTTATCATCCCTTTTATTTATTGCTTTTTTTTTTAAGTATTTATATTTTTAAGTATTGAATGTTACTCTGGCTTTTCTGCAGCTCAATTTTTTATGGAAATGATTATATTATTTAAGGAAACAATGCAACTCACACTTCTTTGACAGTAGATGTTACAAAATTCCATAAGATGATCACACCATTTAAGGTTCCGGCAGCTATCAAATTATATCCTTCTACTTGTAATAGATCAATGCAGTTCACTTCTATACTGATGGCAGGATTCTGAAGAAGGAAGGAAACAGACTCAATGACCATAATGAAAACAGTATCTAAGCACAGTACAAACACAATGTGCACACTTTATTATTCTGTCATTAACTTAAAACAAAAAATATATATATTTAAATTCTAAAGCATGAAAGTTAGTAAAAGCTAAATTCTTTTGGCATAAAATATTTTAATTTGTAGAATTTATTAAAACAACAAAAATATAGTCTCCTTCTCTACTGTCTTCTTCCTTCAGCGGTAACTACCAACCATTAAATTACCTTCCCAGCTTTCTCTCCTTTTCAAACTTCTTGAAAGAATATTCTATATTAGCTGTTTTAACTTACCTTCCTTTCACCCATTGTCTGACTTCTGCTCCATGCCACTCTATGAAAGCTTTTTCTAATTATCACTAAAGACTTTCTACTGCCAGTGCTATTTGATACTTTCCAATTGTCTTGCCTCAAGTACTTTTTTGGTACCTACTATGTTAGGTTCTTAGAATATACAGCCAAACAGAATGTCGGTGACCTGGCAAAACTTATAATACAATTCAAGAATTCAGATAAAGTGTTGATTACTGTACAGTTTTTTTTTTGGAGAGTTATGTTTTATTTGACAGACATACTGAGGACTTCAAGCCCAGGAGGCAGCATCTCAAGTAACCCTGAGAAAACTGCTCCAAGGAAGTGAGGGGAGAGCTAGGATATATAGGAGTTTTCCAACAAAGAGCAACAAAAGATTACTGTTAATAGAAGAAAAGCTAGATATCTCAATTTAAAGAATTTAGTGCTTTTCTATATGTGGGAAGATGCAAGAGTCTGGACTCACTGAGATCATTCCTTTGATATACACCTCAGCTACCTGGGGCCAGTATCCAGTGTTTTTACATCCTGAGTTTCCTCAGGGCTCAACTTCAGGAGTGGTTGTAGTCTGATGCCTGCTAGATGGCAAATATTCTTTGTTCCCTTCCTGAGTTCCCTCAGGACTAACCAGCTCACCATCAGAGATGACTGCAATTATTGATGACTGTGATATATTTTTTACTGATATGGCAGGACATATTTGATTTCTTAGTTCCTCCTCTTGGTCTGAAATTTGAGCGATACTTGGGAGACATTTCATGACCAATTTTTGTCCCACAGTGCTCAGAGTTTCTTCCCAGATCAGGCAAAAATTTTTGTTGATATGTCACTCCAGGTGCTAATTTCTGGATTAGGCCCTGTTGATAATTACAGATTCTCTGGATCCTCTGTCTTACTAGTCTATTATGATTCATGAAATGTTTTACCTTTTTGCTTCTTCCTATACCTAGAATCACACTATTACTAGGTCCATCCAATCTCTACAAATGACCCAATTTCATTCCTTTTTATGGCTGAGTAATATTTCATTGTGTATATGTACCACATCTTCCTTATCCATTCATCTGTCATTGGGCATTTAGGTTGCTTCCATGACCTGGCTATTGTAAATAGTGCTGCAATGAACATTGGGGTGCATGTTTCTTTCTGAATTATGGTTTTCTCTGGGTATATGCCCAGGAGTTGGATTGATGGGTCATATGGTAATTCTATTTTTAGCTTTTTAAAGAACCTCCATACTGTTCTCCATAGGAGCTGTATCAATTTACATTCCCACCAACAGTGCAAGAGGGTTCCCTTTTCTCCATACCCTCTCCAGCATTTGCTGTTTGTAGATTTTCTGATGATGGCCATTCTGACCAGTGTGAGGTGATACCTCGTAGTTTTGATTTGCATTTCTCTAACAATTACAATTACTTTATGAGTTGTAAATGTGATCTATGTCCTCAAGATGTTTAGCTAACATCATCAATTTTGTTGGAGGCCTGGTGACAGTAAGAGACAACAACCTTATAAAATAGACAGGATATAAGTAATACAGCTAGTAACATTGAGAAAGTCAATAGTGCAACAGGGAGACACAAAGCATAAACAACTTGGAAACAAAGAACAAATTAAAACAAATATTATAATCCAGTTGCAATAAACCATCAAGTTCACAAGAGAGCCACCTGGAGAAGCCAAATTCTGGATTAATCAGGTAGAGAGAAAAAGTTAAATGTTTCATCTTTTTTTACAAAGGTATACTTTATCAACTTGTTGTAGGACATAGCATAAGAAGAAAGATTTTTTTGGAAAACAAAGATTAAAGCTAGTATATTTTACAAAAAGTCATAACGTTATAAACTATAATTTTTAGTTCATTTGGTCCCATGAAATTAATTTCTGTTGATCTGGATGAAGTCATCAGATTTTCCATTAGAGTTTTGTCATTTGTTCCTCAGTTCAGTGGTGTTATCTAAAGGCTATCAGAGGCTTATATTTGTTTAAAACAAGTCCATTTTATGAGTCTTCTTGAAGATCCTCATTTTTGTAAAAGCATCAGAGTAAAATAATGATTGTCTATAAAAGACAAAACTTAAAATAGCATGGTTAAAGATTTGAATACAATGCAATTGGCAAGAAACTTGGATATTTCTGTGACATATAACATTTTAAGATAATCACTAGAATTATGACTGATAACATATCAGAGCATATCAGATTTTAGGAATTTAATATAAATTTTGGAATATGTGTATTAATGACATTTATCCATACATTATAAGCTAAGGTTCATCTCCAATCACTTGGCAATGTTAAGTAATTTAACATACCAAATAAACTTAATTAGTTTAATATTTCTCTCGGAGATATCTCAGGGTTCCTTCAAAGCCCTTCGAAGCAACCCAGGGTCAGCTGGAGGCTAAAAGAACTTTAGTTAGAGTTTGATATTTAGGAAGTTTGTTAAAAATATAAAAAAGGTTTTAAAATGCAACAGGATCATAGGTCACTGCAAAACAATACTTATTCATTTAACCAAAGTCACAAAAATATTAAAAACAAAACAAAACAAATACAGATCACTTAAGGGCACAGAAACTCACACAATCTGTTATCAAAAAGGAGCACTCTAAGAAACTTTTTTCAAATTCCAGTCTTGTACTAGCTTACCTAACAACAAAATCCATTAACTTAATTAACTTCAGTCTAAAATTAGTTAATCCTGAACATGCATAAAACTTCAGAGTTCCTTTCCATAATCTCTCATCACTTTCTGTATCCATATTTGTTCATCCCTTATCTTTCCATCCAAAAACAACTAGCTCTAAGACATACTTTCCCCCAGTAAAATATAATTCCATTCCTCATAACTTCTTTACTGAAAACACACATTCTACTTTCCTACAGTATACTGGAATGTTTCCTTATTATTCCTATTCACTTTAATTACATGTTTAAATGAGAATCCTCAACTCTTAAAAACCTTAATTTCTAGTGAAAACTAAGAGGTAAGCAATTATGAACTGTATTTTACGTTAGCATTCTGTAGATTGGTAAACATAATACCAGTGATAATTTCTTAAAAAACATTTGTTTTCTTATAGAGAACATCTCAGGGTGGCACCAAACATATTTATTTATAGTCCTAAATACCTTTAGTTTCTCTGTTTAGTAATTGATGTCTCAGTATCTTATGTTACTGAGAATCAGCTAGCTGGGAATCACCTAGCTATTTAATAAACTTCCATCACTTAAATTAAGCAACACTAGAACTTTGTTACCAAATATCTGGAGAGATCACTTTAAGTAGACATTTCTAAAATATTATTATTTTTAAAGTTAACCAAAAAGCTTTTTATCTCAGTTAAATTTACTACAAAGTTTTATCATATCAAGTTATTTTTCTTGTAATAGATATAATAAGGTCTTATATGACTTCTATTAAACCTAGGCACAATAAAATATTATACTTAATGTTGATGACTCTAAAGACATGTCTATTAGATCAACAGATTTTAACTTTAATACCAGGTATCAACCTAATATTGAATATTTCCCAGTTCACATGAACCTGAAAGTCATTTTAGCCAGTTTCTTTCCTATTTAATTTGTATGTGCTTAGTTTAAAATTGAGCTCTTTATAAATTCAATTCTGAAAATACCTTCCAGAGGTAGAGCTATCTCATATGTATAATGTGTACACAGATATATAAACAGGCAAAGCTAGAGATCTCATGGCTTCACTAAAAAATAAATAAATAAAAAACCAGTTATGAATCAGGTATTACAATATAAACTTACTAGTTTACAAAGAACAGTTGGAAGACATTAAAGTTGTTTGCTCAGATGACTAAGGCTTTACTATTTGTAAAGTTTGGTTTGAATTTTAAAACTGTCACTTTGTCATTTTTTTCCTCTTGGTGTCAGGTTCTGCCTGATTGAGCTAATTAGGCTCAGTCTCAGCTCCTTGTGACTTGAATTTACATTCTGGTTTGTAAAGATTTGCAAGAGAAAGACAGTTGCTTTTAATTCCCCAAAGAACAGGTCTGTCACCTAATGGATACTAAAAGATTGACTTGCCCAGCTATATTTTATATCAGTGAGAAGATTTCTAACTAAACTGAAATTTATGAGCTCTATGTTCTAGAACATTAGAGTTTAGTTTATCATACATTCAAAAGCTTGTATAAGGCATTCAGCAAAGACCTTCTTTCTGAGTTTACAAGTTAAACCCAGAGCAAAATCACTATTTTTATTTTTATTAGCTCTTGAATGTTAGTTTCCAGGTTTTACTTTTTGTATGGCTCAGGTACCCCTATCGGTTTCCTTTAATATGTTCAATTAATATTTCCTGAGGGGCAGATCTATATGCCTTGTCTTATAATACTGATAGGGACAGAGTAAAGGGACAAACTAGATGATTAAATAGTTAATCCCACTAGGGGATTATAAGTAAAGAAAAAATATGGGGGACCCCTGTAAGTTGATGATCACTCAAGAAAGTAGGTTTGCTCAACCACAAAACCAATCAGGCTTGCTTAGCAACAAAACCATGCAGCAGAAGCATGAGACATGCCCCAAAACAATAAAACAATTGTGGCATGAGACCCACATCTTGCCCAGCAAGCTCAGTAAGTTATAATCCTTGGGACATGTTCTCTACACACATGAAAAACAATAATTTATGGAAAGGTGACATTTCAAAGTGAAAGACCCTCATTGTACTGAGACATGGAATAATTTTTCCATAGTGCCATGACAGTCCCAGCTTGACCATATAGGGACAAGAAAACTCCCCTGCCCAACCTGGAGGAGGAGCTGATGATGGAAGCTTGATGTCTACTCAAGAATGAGGAATAAGTTGGTCTTTTCCCCCTCGCCATTTTTCCTTTGATTATAAAACTGTAACCCACTATGTTCTCCGGGCAGCACCCTCTCACCCACCCACTTGTAAGCCTCACAAGCTTCCTATGCTAATAAATCACTTCTTATCTATCACTTTGCCTCTCACTGAATTCTTTCTGCACTGAGTCATAAAGACCTGGAGCTCTTCAGAGCCCCCTGAAACACAACCTAGTGATTCAATACCACACAGAGGAAGAATTCCCCAGTGAAACATGCCTATCCTGCAATATAATTAAATAAAGAGACATAACCATCTTACATAAAGCCCATTTAAATATATCAATTTTATACACTTTCATCTCAATTCTGTCACTTTTTATACCTTTAGTTTTCATTAG
Organism: Aethalodelphis obliquidens; assembly: GCF_003676395.1. NCBI lineage: Eukaryota > Metazoa > Chordata > Mammalia > Artiodactyla > Delphinidae > Aethalodelphis > Aethalodelphis obliquidens. The sequence continues at coordinate 25,349,943 of NW_020837968.1, forward strand.
GATCCAATCAACAAACTTTGATCTTACAGGAGGTGTTCTAGAAGTTTTTCTTTCTTTTTATTCCCTGCCCATTTAATCTATTTTTATATAAAAGGCTCTGGGATCCCCAGAGAGGGTTGAGCCAAGGAACTCAGGTGCTTTGGCCCAACTGTTGCCCCAAATACTTGCTGGTCAGATATCTCAGTGTAAATTTTTTTCAGCTCTTAATATATGTATATTTTAAACTAGGATAAGTAGACTTGTTGGCTTTTAATGTTGAGGACCTGTAGGGAGTCCTTTTTGGCCCATTTAACCTTAGGTAATCACATAAATATTCATTTTATTTATCCCATTTTAAATAACTATCTAAAGATTTCTTTATTCATTTGAGATGTCTTTTTAAAAATTTCTACCTTGCTGGAAAAAGTATCTAGACTTTCTTACATGTTCTTTTCCTGTTAACATTAATTTATTCCAATGTTTTTATTAACATCTGTAAGAGCTATTGAGGGGAAGCAAAGACCACAAATAAAGCTTCCCAAATCTGTTTTTCTTTGTTTGATTCAAGCTAAGGAAGTTCTTAGGTTAACCATTAGATATATTTCTTTTTTCCACCTTTAATTTGATTTTTGTTTTTATAGGTACCAATAAAACAGCTGTTTATAATGAGAGCACTCTAGAAAATCCACCAATTTAGAAGTTTCTTCAATTTAAAGGATCCGTCATTTGGCCATTAATGAAATATTTTAATAGTGATTCAAACCAATAAGATGCAAGAGGCTTCCCTATAAGAGAGTGGAGAAAGATGTCACCTAAGTAAGATCCAGAAAGTTTACTCTCAAAAATAGTATGGCAGAGGTCAGGTTTTCACACACACACACACACACACACACACACACACACACACAGAATGCTCTAGGAAGATCAGCTAGAACATTTACATCTCCAAGATACAGAAAGAGAAATGCAAGTTCCCTCTAGAAGGCCTTTGTTTAAAGTCAGAACTCTGAAAAGATACTTTTGTCAAGCCAGCTTTTTAAACTTAACTTCATATGCCATAAAAGAGCCCCCTTATTTTTAGAGTAAGATTTCCTTTAATTCCCAATTAAGTAAGTACTTGTAAGTTTTGTACATACATAAACCTGGCTGGGGGTATTAGTTGGAGGCTGGCAATCTGTCGTCCTTTTTCTTTTGTTCTGAAAGCTTTATTTCCCATTCTGAGGTGAATTTGTTGAAATAAAAATTGCTAGTGATGATCATGTGCAATGTGATGATTGTGATGATCATGTGGTGGGCCAATTGCTGCTTGAGATCTTAACTCCTATAGGCTTTTGCCCCAGAGTTGTTTCAGCCCCCTCTTACATTTCTCAGGTTCTCCCGGTGGCATATAAGACCACCATGGGTGCTCAGATCATGGGATGGCCAGTTCTTATTCACATCCCGGGTTGAGCAGGTTGTTAATTAAATTAGTGGGTTTCCCTATAGGACAGCTGCATGGTCTTGCCTCCACCATTCCTGCAAGTTTCTCATTCACCTGAGAAAGCTGTTGCCGGCCAGGAGGAGACAGTCTGTTCTTCAGAGTTCAGAAGCTCTTATAAGATTTATGTTTTATTTCAACAAACTCTATTAAGGTAGCCAATTCAAGGAAAAATGACAGGTCAGTCTTCCCCCTAATTACTCAGTCCAGTCCAACCTTACTCGGTGTTTAACTGAGCAACGTCTTTCCAGTCTTTAAACTGAGGATAAACCACTCAGTGTCTAAACTGAGCAAAAATCTTCCCAGTGCCTTTTACACTGAGGGTAACCCAGGTACCTCTTCTTGAAACTGAGTTTCAAGGGTAACCTACTCCTCCAGAGAGGAGTTTAACACCACCGAATAAAACTTAGGATCATCAACCAATAACGGGAGAGCCTAGAACCAGGAGAGGCTCATCCGAATTCATCTGGACTCCCCGAGGATGCGAATAGGCATGAGGTCTCTGCTGGTACCAAGGCTCCAGATCCTCGTAGAGTTCAGGTGAAGGAAAGAAATCAGCTCTGGGTTCCTTATCCATAGTCACCATAAATGTCGACTAAAAAAAATAGACACAATCTAAAAGTTGAGAGTTATGTTTTATTTGGTGGACATACTGAGGACTTCAAGCCTGGGAGGCAGCATCTCAAGTAATCCTGAAAAATCTGCTCCTGATTACTGTACAATTTGAAAGTGCTATATCAGCGATATAGGCAAGACTTGGGAACATCTAAATAAGATTAGAGGTCTATTCTTATCATTGTCAATTGCTCTCTCTTTCCTGAAACTTCTTACTCTCTTGACATGCTCGGCCCTGGACTTTCTTGGTTTTGCTTGTGTCTATATAATCCTTCATTTTCTGTTTCTAACTCAGTACCTTCTTACTCTACCAACATCTTAAATATTTATATCCTTAGGGTTTACCTCCAGCCCATTTTCTTTTTCTTTTTTTTTCTAACTCTCTCTGGGCAATCTCATCCTCTTATGTTTTATTTATTTTTTGAATTAATTTATTTATTTTGTTGCGATACGTGGGCCTCTCACTGTTGCGGCCTCTCCCGTTGCGGAGCACAGGCTCCGGATGCAGCAGGCTCAGCAGCCATGGCTCACGGGCCCAGCCGCCCCGCGGCATGTGGAATCTTCCCGGACCGGGGCACGAACCCGCGTCCCCTGCATCGGCAGGCGGACTCTCAACCACTGCGCCACCAGGGAAGCCCTCCTCTTATGTTTTAATAATCATCCTCTTACGTTAATGACCTAATAATCTAGTCCAGTCCTCTCCCACAAGCTTCAGGCTTATATATCTAATTACTTAGAAATTTTACAAGTATCTCAAAGTTAATATGTCTAACTTATCACTTTCTTTAAGCATTTTCCTTCATTCTATTCTATATCTTATTGGGTAGCACCACTTCCTAATTCATCATGCAAGTTAGAAATCTTGGAGCTGTATTGATTCCTTTTTTTCTCTCAGGACCTTCTCCTGACTGCATGGTATCCATCACTAACTAATCAATTGCAAGTTCTGCTACTTTTATCACCTAAATATTTTTGGAAACCTCTCCTTCTACCATCCCCACTATCATGGTCTTATATCTTTTAACTAAAATGGTACCTTATTACCTGAATCTTCTGCCTTTAGTCTTGTCCATTTGAATCTGCCATTAAAGCAGCATCAAATCTGCTACCACAACACAAATCTGATCATGACTTTTCTCATTTAAAGCCTTTCAATTGTTTTCCATTTCTTATAGGATATTCAATCTCCTTAATAACACTGAGAATGATCCAGGCTCTACCTCTCTGTCTGTCTCCATCTTCTACCACTTATTTCAGGCACACTGAAATACTTGTAGCTATCCCTAGAAAACCATGCAATTTCTTACCTCTGTGATTTTTTAAATTTATATTTTTATTGAAGTATAGTTGAATTACAATGTTGTGTTAATTACTGCTGTACAGCAAAGGGACTGTACACTTTAGGGTCTTTGCTGCTTACTGATTTTCTTTCTGGAAGATCTGTCCATTGAAGTCAGCATTAAAGTCAACTACTATTATTGTATTCCTGTCAATTTCTCCCTTTATCTCTGTTAGTATTTGTTTTATGTATTTAGGTGCTCCTATACTGGGTGCATATATATTGAGTGTGATATCCTCTTCTTGCATTGATCTTTCTTTGTCTTTCTTTAGGGCTTTTTTAAAAAAATGAAGTATAGTTGATTTACAATGTTGTATTAGTTTCTGGTGTACAGCAAAGTGATATATATATATATATATATATATTCTTTTTCATATTCTTTTCCATTCTTTTTCATATTCTTTTCCATTGTGGTTTATCACAGGATATTGAGTATAGTTCCCTGTGCTATACAGTAGGACCTTGTTTTTTATACATTCTATATATAATATAGAATGCATCTGCTAATCCCAAACTCCCACCCAACCCTCTCCCACTCCCCTTTCCCTTGGCAACCACCAGTCTAGTTTCTATGCCCCTGATTATGTTTCTGTTTCATACAAAGTTTCATTTGTGTCATTATAGATTCCACATATAAGTGATGTCATATGGTATTTGTCTTTTTCTGACTTACTTCACTTAGTATGATAATCTCTAGTTGCATCTATGTTGCTGCAAAAGGCATTACTTCATTCTTTTTAATGGCTGAGTAATATTCCATTGTATATATGTACCACATCTTCTTTATCCATTCATCTGTCAATGGACATTTAGGTTGTTTCCATGTCTTGGCTCTTGTAAACAGTGCTGCAATGAACATTGGAGTGCATGTATCTTTTTGAATTATAGTTTTGTCTGGATATATGCCCAAGACTGGGTTTGCTGGATCATATGGTAATTCTATTCTCAGTTTTCTGAGGAAACTCCATACTGTTTTCCACAGTGGCTGTACCAACTTACATTCCCACCAACATTGTAGGAGGGTTCCCTTTTCTCCACACCCTCTCCAGCATTTGTTTTTTGTAGATTTTTTAATGATGGCCATTCTGACTGGCATGAGGTGGTACCTCATTGTAGTTTTGATTTGCATTTCTCTAATAATTAGCAATGTTGAGCATCTTTTCATGTGCCTATTGGCCATTTGTATGTCTTCTTTGGAGAAATGTCTATTAAAGTCTTCTACCCATTTTTTGATTTCTTTTTTTATATTGACCTGTATGAGCTGTTTGTATATTTTGGGAATTAAGACCTTGTCAGTTTCATCATTTTCAGATACTTTCTCCTATTCTGTAGGTTGTCTTTTCATTTTGTTTGTGGTTTCCTTTGCTGTGCAAAAGCTTGTAAGTTTGATTAGGTCCCATTAGTTTACTTTCATTTTTTTTTCTGTTGCCTTGGGAGACTGACCTAAGAAAACATTGTTATGATTTATGTCAGAAAATGTTTTTCTTATGTTCTCTTCTAGGAGCTTTATGGTGTCATGTCTTATATGTTTAAGTCTTTAAGCCATTTTGAGTTTATTTTTGTGTATGGTGAGAGCGTGTGTTCTAAGTTCATTGATTTACATGTGGCTGTCCAACTTTCCCAACACCACTTGCTGAAGAGACTATCTTTATCCATTGTATGTTCTTGCCTTCTTTGTTGAAGATTAATTGACCGTAGGTGAGTGGGTTTATTTCTGGGCTCTCTATTCTGTTCCACTGATCCATATGTCTGTTTTTCTGCCAATAGCACTTTGTTTTGATTACTGTAACATTGTAGTATTGTCTGAAGTCTTGGATGGTTATGCCTCCTGCTTTATTCTTTTTCTTCAGGATTGCTTTGGCTATTCTGGGTCTTTTATGGTATGATATGAATTTTAGGATTATTTGTTCTAGTTCTGTGAAACATGTCGTGGGTAATTTGATAGGGATAACATTAAATCTATAAATTGCTTTGGGTAGTATGGCCATTTTAACAATATTAATTCTTTCAATCCAAGAACATGGAATATCTTTCCATTTCTCTGAATCCTCTTTTATTTCCTTTATTAATGTTTTATAGTACTCAGCGTATAAATCTTACACCTACTTAGTGAGGTTTATTCCTAAGTATTTTATTTTTTGTGTTGTGATTTTAAAGACATTGTTTTTTTAACATTCCCTTTTTAATATTTCATTGTTGGTGTAAAGAAATGCAACTGATTTCTGTATGTTAATCTTGTATCCTTATCATCTACATATAATGACAATTGTAACTTTTTCCTTCCAGTTTGGACACATTTTTTTTTCTTGTATGATTGCTGTGGCTAGGACTTCCAATACTATACTGAAGAGCAGTGGTGAGAGTGGGCATCCTTGTCTTGTTCCAGATTTTAGTGGGAAGGCTTTCAACTTTTCACCGCTGAGTATTATATTGGCTGTGGGTTTGTCATAAATAGCTTTCACTATTTTGAGATATGTTCCCTCTATACCCACTTTGGTAAGAGTTTTAATCATGAATAGATGTTGAATTTTGTCAAAGGCTTTTTCTGCATCTATTGAGATGATCATGTGGTTTTTGTGTTTTATTTTGTTGATGTAGTGTATTACATTGATTGAATTGTGTATGTTGAACCATCCTTGTGAACTTGGGATGAATTCCACTTGGTTGTGGTGTATGATCTTTTTTATGTGTTGTTGGATTCAGTTTGCTAATATTTTGTTGAGAATATTTGCATTCATCAAAGATATTAGCCTGTAATTTTCCTTTTTGGTGGTGTCTTTGTCTGATTTTGGTATCAGGGTGATGGTGGCTTCATAGAATGTCCTTGGGAGTGTTCCCTCCTCTTCAATTTTTTTGGAAGAATTTGAGAAGGATTGGTATAAGTTCTCCTTTGTATGTTTGGTAGAATTCACCTGTGAAGTCATCTGGTCCTGGACTTTTGTTTGTAGTGAATTTTAAAATTACAGATTCTATTTCAGTTGCAGGGATCAGTCTGTTCAAATTATCTATTTATTCTTTTTAAAAATTTTTATTTATTTTTTGGCTACATTGGGTCTTTGTTGCTGCATGTGGGCTTTCTCTAGTTGTGGTGAGTGAGGGCTACTCTTCATTGTGGTGCATGGGTTTCTCATTGTGGTGGCTTCTCTTGTTGTGGAGCATGGACTCTAGGCATGTGGGCTTCAGTAGTTGTGGCACATGGGCCCTAGAGCACATGGGTTTCAGTAGTTGCAGTGCATGGTCTCAGTAGTTGTGGTACACAGGCTTAGTTGCTCTATGGCATGTGGGATCTTCCTGGACCAGGGATCAAACTGACGTCCCCTGCATTGGCAGGTGGATTCTTAACAACTGAGCCACCAGGGAAGTCCCTATCTATTTATTCTTGATTCAGTTTTGGTGGACTGTATGCTTCTAGAAGCTTATCCATTTCTTCTAGGTTGTTGAATTTGTTGACATACAATTATTTGTAGTATTCCCTTATGGTTTTTTATATTTATTTTGTATATCTGTGTTCTCTCTCTTTTTTTCTTGGTGAGTCTGGCCAGAGGTTTGTCAATCTTGTTTATCCTTTCAAAGAACCAGTTCTTGGTTCTATAGACTTTTTCTGGGTTTTTTTAGTCTCTATTTTATTTATTTCCTTTCTGATCTTTATTATTTCCTTCCTTTTGCTGACTTTAGGTTTTATTTGTTCTTCTTTATCTAGTTCTTTTAAATGGTATGTTAGGTGGTTTTAGATTTTTCTTGTTTTTTTGAGGAAGGCCTGAATTACTCTGAACTTCCCTCTTATAACTCTTTTTGCTGCATCCCATAGATTTGTATGGTTGAGATTTCATTGTTATTTGTCTCAACGTATTTTTTAATTTCCTCTTTGATTTCATCATTGACCCATTGGTTTTTTAGTAGCATTTTGTTTAGCTTCCATGTAATTGCTTTTTTCTCATTTCTTTTTCTGTTGTTAATTTCTAGTTTCATGCTGTTGTGGTCAGAGAAGATGTTTAAGATAACTTCTATACTCTTAAATTTGTTGAGGCTTGTTTTGTGCCCTAGTATGTGGTCAGTCCTAGAGAATGTTCCATGTGCACTTGAAAAGAATGTGTATTCTGTGAAAAATATGGAACACTTTATGAATTTGCATGTCATCCTTCTGCAGGGGCCATTCTAGTCTTCTCTGTATCAGTCCAATTTTAGTATATGTGCTGTCAAGCAAGCACTGTGACATTTTTTCCACGTTACTCCTCCCCTTGGGATTCACTTTGTCTTCTCACCTCCCCTTAGAAACTCCCTTTCTGGGCCAAGCTAACTCTTGATTGTTCTTAAAGAACTAATTCAGCAACTATCTTCATCAGGAACCTCCTCTTCTTTCACCCCTGCACCCTGGCTCAACCCTCCAAGTTCTCTGCTACAATCCTATAATGCAGTAGTGCAGGTACCATACCTCATTAAACTTTGCATTCTGAATGCTAAGAATAGTGCTCGACACATAGTAGGTGTTCAATAAAAAGTGCTATTGATATATACAGTGACATAGACAAATCTAAAAAACATATTAAATAAACTTTAAATATATACTGTATGATTTCACTTACATGACATTCTAGAACAAGGAAAAACAAATCTATGGTGAAAAATATTAGAACAGTAGTTGTCTTTCAGTGAGGGGCAAGTATTGATGGGCAGGGGCATCAAAGTGTTTTTTTTTAATCTTGATAAGGGTTTGGATGTGTATATTCTTATTCAAATTCATTGAATAGCATACTTAAATTCTGTGCATTTATTATTTGTAAATTTCACTAAAAACACAACACCATAAACAAAGAGTGAACTCTAGTTAAAGATATATATACTGAAGTGTTTAAGGGTGATATGTACTGATATCTTCATCTTACTTTGAAATACATTTTTAAAATAAGGTGGATTGAAGGGTGAATTGAGGATGGATACATGAATACATCTGCAATGAGGCAAATATTGCAAAATGTTAAGAGTAAATTTTAAGTGGAGGGTAACACTGTCAACTGTTCTATATTTTTGAAATTTTTCATAATAAAATGTTGAGAAAGAAAAACTTATGAACCATGCTCTCTTCAGAAGAGAAGTTTTGTATGTAATTGCAGAGGCTTTTTAGATCCCTGGAAGTCCACCTATGAACAGATTATCCAAGGATCCCAGGTTAAGGGCTCTGGTTCTGTGACTCTGAGGATCTATTGTTAAAAACTTGTCAGGGAACACTTCTTTTTATCTGTGTGGAATATAAGATTGGTTCCTTTCAGTCTACTTACAATTTTGAAATTCAGAGAATATCCTGTAAAAAAAATAGTCTGATGATATATTTTCCTTATTTAGATTTTTAAAACAACAATTAGAGCAGCAAGAAAAAAGTTAACCAAGTGATGTCACCAGAGCAAGAAAAGAAGCTTAAAAAAAAACCTGTAAAAACAAAAAGCTGAAATTTTATTAACTGACATTGGAAAATCTAGTTAAGATTACATAATGTAAAAATGTTGAAATAATAATTAGCCAGAAAAAGTGAACAATTTTGTGACCTCTTGATATGACCCCAAACTTACCCTTTTTATTAAAATCTTGGAGAAGTTAAAACACCTAGCTATTTTTAGATAAATGAGAACATGAAATACTATTGGATTCCCTGAGTGGAGCCTGAAGAATATTTGTGATTATACCCAAGAGTAGTTTCTGATAAACTGTTGAACCTCATCTACACCCAGCTGCTCAGAAGTTAGAATTGCCATGGTAAAAATGACCATACACAAAATGAAAACATAAATAAGAAACTGGGAAATAATATTTGGAACTTCTATCACAAAGGACTAATATTCCTAATGCATATTCCTAATTATTTATACACGTGTGTATGTATTTTTATATTCCTAATATATAAAGAGCTTTTTAAAACATTAGAAAAGAGTAATCTAGATAGAAAAATAGACAAAGAATAGACAAGTGAGGCATATACATAAAAATATGCTCCACTTATTCATTACAATAGAAAAAACATACCAACTTACAATTTCCACCTATGATATTTGAACAAATCTAAAAGTTTGACACGGTACACTCTTGGTGAAGCTGTGGGGAAGTAAGCACTCTCATACGTTGTTAGTGGGAATATAAAATTGTGTAACTGATGTAGGGGAGAATTTGGCATTTACTTTGTGATGCAGCAATATCTCTTCTAGGAATCTATTTTAAAGATTAGATTCAAAAATTTGAAATGACATATGCATAAGGCTATTTGTTACAGCATTATTTATAATTGCAAAAAAATTGGAAACTACCCAAATGTTAACTCATAGGGGACTAGTTGAACAAACTATGGTACATCCAACTAACTGAAATAACATAGAGTTTTCAAAAAGAAAGATGAAATATCTGTACAACTATGTTCATACCTGCAGTAGCCAAAATGTGGAAGCAACTTAAATGTCCACCAATGGGTGAATTGTTAAATAATATGTGGTATATACATACAATGGAATATTATTTAGGCTTAAAAAGGGAGAACATTCTGACATATGCTCCAACATAAATGAACCTTGAAGACATTATACTAAGTGAAACAAACCAGTCACAAAAGCACAAATATGGTATAATTCCACTTACATGTGGTACCTAGGGTAGTCAGAGTCATAGAGACAGAATGTAGAATGGTGGGTGTCAGGGGCTGGAGGAGGGGGGAATGGGGAGTTATTGTTTAATGGGTATAGAGTTTTGGTTTTGCAAGATGAAAAGGGTTCTCTGGGTGATGAGGGTTGCACACAGTATGAATGTACTTAATACCACTGAACTCTATAACTAAAAATGGTTAATATGGTAAATTTTATGTTTTGTGTATTTTACCTTAAAATACACATCTTTTAAAAAGATGAACATTTCTATGTACTGTTTATAATGATCTCCAGAATATATTATTAAATAAAGTAAGCAAGGAATATAAGAATATGTACAGTATCTTAAAACTTGCTTGAGAAGGAGTGAGGGGATACACATAAGGATAAATATTAGATTATATTTTTAAAACACAACATTGGAAGCATAAATCAAAAATTTAAAAACAAAAGATTAACTATAGATTAGGAAAAGAATAGAAGGGACAGGAATGGAAGTTAGAATAAATCTCGTTTTGAAGATCTGATTTAAAATCTATTCAAATGTTTTACATAATAATTAGACAAAATTAAATTTTTAAAAAACAATACATTAAAAATGCAATAAACTTTGTTGTGTATAGAGTTGGTGGCACAAGAAATTATTTCAAATAATTTTAAAACATAGTAATTTGATTGCATATTCCAAGAGATATGTACTCTAAGGACAGAAACTACAAAGAAGATAATTGTTTCAGCTATCATATTTCTAGTTATTTTATATTTTTCCAAAACTATAATCTAACATACTATAATATAATGTACTATAATACAATATAATATGACATAAAACCCTATATATTATATAAGATACATTATATAAATAATAGGATAAAGCAAGTAAGTAATTATGTTAATCTCATTAGAAACAGAGATTTTCTGTGAGAGAAAAAGATAACAAAAATAAAATCAGTAATGCCATATTATTTTAAATCTGAATGGGAATATCAGTACAAGCTAAAGATGTATTTTCTCTTAAATTTTTTTCCTAGCTCTGTCCATTGAAAAGTTCTAAAAACAAGGATGAATCTAGTGACAATAAGCATCTCTAAAACTCAGTTTGTAGTTTCTTAATACTATTTTAATGATTAATCTCACTAAAAGAATTAGGATTTCTTAGTAAAATGGTGGATTGTAGATCTGGAACAAGAAATTAACAAAATACGCCTGGAAACTTGTCACACCTGGAAGCTATCCAGAACTACTAGAGTCATGTTAAAAGAACTCAAAAGCCTGAAAAGTGTCCAACTAGCTTGAGATGGGATGATTTGAGAATTAATTAATAATGCAATAGACTGAAACAAATCAAGAATATTTAAATTTATGATTTGATAATGATACTAAACAAATAAAATCCATTGACCACTGTTTTGGAGGATGCTAAGGAACCTAATTTCTTATTTTGAAAACTGATAAATGTAAGGAAAGAATCAATCAGTTACTTTGATTTCCTATCTGAACTATACCTCAGTGTAACCAAATAGTTGATAATAGTTTTTCTTTTTTGAATTTTATTTATTTTTTTATACAGCAGGTTCTTATTAATTATCCATTTTACACATATTAGTGTATATATTTCAATCCCAATCTACCAATTCATCCCACCACCACCATCCCCCCACACTTTTCTCCTTTGGTGTCCATACGTTTGTTCTCTACATCTGTGTCTCTATTTCTGCCCTGCAAACCAGTGATAACAGTTTTTCTTTAAAGACACATTCCAGCTAATAAATGAATCAGAATGTTAAGATGGCAACTCTGAATGAAATAATAAACCTAGGTAGTGGTCATCAATGGCTGATCCAAAAAAAGAGAATTAGTATTATGTGAATTTTGATGGAAGTACATGACATCATGTACTGTAGTGACCTCCATGTACTATAGAGTCTTATTTTTTTTTTAATCAAAGCTACATGCACCAGATATAACTACCAGGTTAAAGGAAGTAAAGAAGAACTTTTTAAATTCACCACAAGGGTGCAATCAGCAAAATCTGGAAAATGAGAAACCAGGTACCAATTGTCCAGTATCTTCAAGAAATAATTTGCAAGGGGAAAAAAAGAGATATGGAAAGATAATTATATATTAAAAAAGACTGAAGAGACATCAACCAAATGCAACAAATGGGCCTTGATTAGATTCTGGCTGAAACAAACTGTAAGATAAACAAAACTGTATGATAAAATCTGGGAAAACTGAAAAATGTGATGTGATTATATTAAAGATCTCTTGTAAATTATTTTAGAAAATAATGGTACCATTGTTTTGTTTTGTTTGTGAGTCATTACCATTCAGAGATACATACTGAAATATTTAGGGATGAAATTACACAATGTCTGGGATTTGCTTCAGAATAATCCATCCATTGACAATGGTCATGGGAGAGTGGTAGGAATAACGAGAAATAAGTTTGGCCATGCATAGATAATTTTTGAAGCTGGGTGATAATACATAAAAGTTCATTGTATTATTTTCTCTACTTTTATATATGTTTGTAAATTTTCATAATAAAAAGGAAAACAAATCAAGAAAAAACTTACATCAACATATTGAGAAAAGTTTTTCTCCACTATCAACTCCACATCTGGGAAAGGAATAGCCATACTCCTATCTTTAGCAGACATCCTTAGATGCACAATGCGATTCCCATTTTGTAGGACAGGCACAACATCAGGCAGCTCCCATATCACCGCAAGGTAAATATCATCTTCCTTACCCTTTAAGAGAAATCCAGTGAGTACATGAAAAATTCAATTAACTGTTTTATTTTGAGCTGTTTTAAAGATATAGAGAAAAATAGAGCAAACAGTGATATACCCACCACTCAGCTTTATCATATCTTAAGCACCATCTATCCCTCCCTAATATAATTCCTCTTTCTTCTTTACTCTCCAGAGGTAACAAGTACCTGAATATGGTTTTAGTCATGAAAGTTTATATACACACACTCACACACACACACACCCCATATTCAGGTTTTAGTCATATATATTGGGTAGGCCAAAAAGTTCGTTTGGGATTTTCCGTAGCATCTTAACATCTTTCTGGCCAACACAATATATATTACATGATATTGCTTCCAGGCTTCTAACTTTTTATAAATGTTATCAAACTGTATGGATTCTGCTTCAACTTGCTTGTTTCACTTAATATTATATTTTTGAGATTTATACAAGTTATTACATGGAGCTCTAGTTCATTTATTTTTAACTGCTTTATAGTATTGTATGAATACACTATAATTTACTTATCCATTCTCCTACTGATGAGTGTTCCAGTTGTTGCCAATTTTTCACTGCGTTTTTTTATGGACAGGTGCCATATTTTCTTGAGCATGTGCCTGGTGTAGAATTACCGAGTTGTAAGATATGCACACCATCAACTTCACTAGGTATTGCCAAGTGGCTCTTCAAGGTAGCATCCATTTCCACTTTCACCAGGGGTAAATAAAAGCTCTCCTTTCTTCACATTCTTGCCAAAACCTCGTTTTACTTGATTTTTAAATAATTATTTTTGACTGTCTGATGGGTTTAAAATAAGACATTTAAAAATTAATTTTAAAATTTGTTAATTACATTAATCACATTTTTCTAATTTAGTAAGTTGAACTTTTTTTTTTTTTCATGTATTTGTGAGGCATCCAGCTTTCTTATCTGTCCTTTGTCCATTTTTCTGTTGGGCTGTTTCTTTTTCTTTTGGATTTGTGGAGCTTCTTTCGGTATTCTGGTTCCCAATCTTTTCTCAGTTACCTGGGGTGCAGTGGTCTTTTCTCAGTCTGTGACTTGTCCTTCTGCTTTGTTTTTTAAGGTAAATGTTTGTTTTTAATTTTACTGTAGTAAAGATATCTTTGTGATATCCCATCCATGAATATGGTATATCTCCATTTATTCAGGGTGTTTCTATGTCCTTTAAGATTTCCCACACCCCCACACAAAAATCTTGTATGTTATTGTTAGATTTATTTTAGGTACCTTAGATTTTTGTTTGCTGTTGTATTTATTTATTCTGTTTTCTAATTGGTTATTATTCATGAGATGCTCTTAGCTTTAGAATTTTCAATTTTTATATGGAAATAAAGGCCAATTTTTGAAGATTGGTTATTTTGTGAGCAGAGCAGGGATCTTCCTTAGTTGCAAAGCAGCTGTGGTAAAGTGGGGAGAATATTGGTCTAGGCATGATGACAATGTGTTTCTAGTCTTAGTTCTAGTGAGAACTTGGGCAAAGTGTATAACTTTATGGGGCCTTATTTTCCTTAGTTAATGGATAAAAGTCCTTCCATTTTTTTAAAAAAAAACTTTATGATTCTAGGTGTAGATCTAATATCTCTGTTATCTCATATCTATGTTAATTCAAAAGTATGAGCCAGTGGTACTCCCACATACTAGTTGATTCTTTGGTTAGCATTTGCACCATTGTGGGAGTAGAAGGAATCTCAGCAATATCCAAATAGTGATCTGATATTGATATACTGAGTAATAGCTTATTTAGGGTCATGGGCCCCCTTGATGGGATGAATTGGCTACAGTGGTTTTAATAAGTTTAGCTGGTTTCAACTGAACCACTTAGGAAGGTGGTTATCAGACTTTCTGAATTCATAGAGCACTAAATTTTAAAAATATTTTAAAAGATTGATTTAGAGTTACTAACATTTAATTTTGCTAGGAAAGAACATGGGGGAAAGGAGAGAGAAAACTCTATTATCATCATTTTATGAAAAGAAAGGCTATTTTAATACAAAAAAGTAAAAAAGATAAAATCTTATAATTTTTGAAGTAAAATTAGGTTTATGAAAAATTATTCTTATTTTATTCATTTCATCTCTAATTGGTGAAACTTTTTATCTCAGATAGGTATTGACAAATTGCTTCACAAAGAAAGGTCTTTTGCTTTAAGGGACTCACAAATAGGGCTATATGAGTAGACACACAAAGTAATGTGGATAGGAAGGAAGATCAAATAAAAAGAAATAAGTGGGGTTTTAGAATTTGAACTATTGGGGGGGGGTTAATAAAAATCTCTGAACTCCCATAGTGCTTTGTTCATAATGTTAGAACAGTAATTTCTAATCAACCTATGGTTTTGTCAAAAAGGGTTTTGGGGCAAACTTATTCCAAATTTACTAAAATTTTTATGTACTCAATACAATTTTATCCTCTTAAAACTGAGATATGAAAAACTATACTGTTTTCTTCTCTGTGGTCTATGAAGTTTTATCAGTGGGTCAGTCAATTTAAAATCTGCCCTCCCATTACATGACTAAAGGACCTTGCCCAGAAAACTAGTATAGCGGTGATTTGTGAAGAGATCAGGCAACTGCACAAACATTTTTCTGAGACTTGAGAAAAGAAAACTAAGAATATAAGTACAAGAGAGACATGACATTTTAAACCATTAAAAACTGGTTTGAAGACATTAAAAAGAAGTACATAAAACTTACGGGGTCTCTACTTTACTTCATAATGCATTAGCAATGTTTCCTGAATAACTGAATGTGATACCTGAAGAATTTTTTGTTTTGTTTGTTTGTTTGTTTAATGCAGCTGAGAGTCTTGGAAGATAGAGTTTTGTTTCATCTTTTCTCCACTCTACTCCCAGCTTCAATGTCAGGAAGAACAACCTTCCTGCCCTCAACAGTTTCTGGGGACAAGCAGAGAAATGGGGTTTAGAGTTTGGGGAAAGAAAGTTATCATGGGCCTGTTCCGCCCTGGGCTGAATAAAAGCCTGGGAACCCTTATTCAGGGGGAGACTCCTAGGATGGGATTTAAGCATGGTGGTTCATCTGCAAATATGCTTAAATCCCCAGAGGTGTGTGTGGAGGGGACAATGTGTAGCATGGCTTATGCCTAGTTTCCCTTTCTTCCAAGGAAGTAGAGGAGTAGCTGAACAGGTGGACTAAGCCTTCTGTACTTTAGAAATTGGGAGAGTGAGAAGAGAATGGGCTTCAGAAAAGCTTATTGCCAGTGCCTCGACAGGGGACTGTTGTGGGGACTGCTAAACCCCAGCCCTCAAGAACACCATGGCTGTACATCCCACCCTTTGGGATTATCACATCATGCAATTTTCTAGTAGCCAAACCCCAGTGAGCAGAAAAAGAAATGTAGTTCAGTAGGCCTAGAATCTAGAGAGTAGAACAGACAAAACATGCAGAACAGATCCCAGACTAACTAGAACTGCTGGGAAGTATGATAACTTGAGCAAAACTGAACAGTACTTAAGGGAGTTCAAAACAGAAACAAAAACCAACACAACGTGATCTTCAAATTTAAGAATTTGGGGGCTTCCCTGGTGGCACAGTGGTTAAGAGTCCGCCTGCCGATGCAGGGGACACGGGTTCGTGCCCCAGTCCGGGAAGATCCCACATGCTGCGGAGCAGCTAGGCCCATGAGCCATGGCCGCTGAGTCTGCGCATCCAGAGCCTGTGCTCCACAACGGGAGAGGCCACAACAGTGAGAGGCCCGCGTACCACAAAAACAAAAAACAACAACAAAAAAATTTAAGAATTTGGTTAATGAGCTGAAGGAGAATCAACACCTGTCTGAGACTTGAATTAATAGCCTAGCAGTAGAGAAAATACTTCAAAACAGTTAGCAAAACTAAAATGAAACAAAAACACAGAGGAAAATATAAGAGATTTGGAGGACAGATTCAGAAGACCTAATATGCAAATAGTATGGGTTCCTGAATTAGAAAAAAAAACAGATGCCAAAGAGACATCTAATACACAAATCATAATTCAAAAAATCCCCTGAGCTGGAAGAAATACCTAGGACTTCAGATTGAAAGTCTCCTGTGGAATTGATGGGAAAAGATATACACATAGGCATAGACTTTAAACTTCAAGACAAAGAAAACGTCTTACAAATTTGCAGAGAGAAAGAATAAGTTGCTTACATAGGAAGACACAGAGAAGCTTTGGACTGCTCATTGGTAACACTGTCACTTCAAGACGGTGAAGTTACATATAGACTGAATAAAAGGTCCTGTAACTCAAGAATGCCAAAATATTTCCCAAGAGTTGGTGCTGATTTACACCAACATTAGCAGTGAATGAGTAGTCACATTGTTCCACAGCCTTGCTAAAACTCAGACTTACTTTTAAAATCAGTCTATTGGGTGTATTATATCTATTCAAATTCTAACTTAAAGTTACTAATAATGTTTAGCGGCTTTTCATGTTTATTGGCCTTTTGTGTTTTCTGTTTTGTGAAGTGTCTATCTTTTTTCATTTTTCTATTGAACTGTTTATCTTACTTATTATCTAAGAACTTTGGATACTAATCAAGTTGCAAATATTTTCTATAATTCTACTCTTGTCTTTTTGCTCTCATTATGGTGACTATTGATGGAGAAATGTTATTAATTCAAATAAATTAATCTTTTCCTTAATAACTAGTGATTTTAAAATATCATTTAAGATATTTCTTTATCCTGAGTTCATAAAAACAATCCCCTTAATTATCTGCTAAAAACCATATTGTTTTGTTTTTCAATTAATGTCTTGAAGTCATTAATCCACAAGGAATAGTCTTAGAGATCATGAAATCATGAAAATTCGAGTTCTTTTTTTCTCTCCCTGTGGGTATCTAGTTGCTCAAAAACGATTTATTGAAAAGTATATTCTTGCCACAAATACCTGCTATGCCATTTCTGCTGTATATGGATTTTTTTGTTGTTCTGTTACTCTCTGTGCCCAAACTTAGTTGTCCTGTTTCCTTATGAGCTTAATTATGTTACCTATGGTCTGAGATGAAGTTGTCTTCCTCCAGAATGAATTTGTGCTTGTTTCTGCCAGGTGCCTGGTGGAACTACCAGTATTGGATCACCTTAAACCAAGTTCATAGCTAAGATTTCCTTGACCACCTAAGTACTGCAAATCTAGGCGGCAAGCTAGGTTGCAAATGCACATGAGATCCTACCTGTGGTCAGTTTCTCAGGGACAGGGTTTGTCTCATCTTGTTTTGTTTTCCTACTCTTCTCCCTTGTTCCCTGCTTGGCTCAGTGTGAGGGCAGTCTTTCCTGGATTGCCCCTAGGAGGTTGGCTTTTTTCTTTCTGGTTCACCCTAATCTTGATAGTGTGATTTTGGGTCCCAGCATATTGTAGAGTTGGTATTAAACTCCTTGCCTTACACAGGCCCTGAGCCTTGACTTCTTTTGCCCCTTCTAATCTGGTGAGTTTTCAAAAATTGAATCCAGTTTACTTTGGAAAATGCCCTCAGGATGAAAGTAGCAGTGGTGTTTTGGTTCTCAATTTACCTTTCTCATTCTCCACTTTCACTAAAATTTTGGTCTGCTATTTACTTACTATATTGTCATCTCTTTAATGCTAGTTAGGAGATTTAGAAAATACATTATCCAGAAATTTTCATGGTTTTCAGTGGAGGATTGGCCTGAGTAATCTAGTTCACTAATATAGAATCCTGGGATTTAGAAAAAATATGTAGCATATGTGGAGCACACAAAATGTTTCTTGAATTGTGTTGAATTTAATTGGAAATCTGAGGAAAGAGAAATCTTCCCTGACTCCCAGATTAGGTTAGGCACCACCCACATCATTAATTTCTATAGCACTTTGTGCAAGCAATCATAACACTTGTAATAGGCGGATCAACATTAGTCTTTCTTATTAAATTGTAAGTCCCATTGTGAAAGGGGGATATCTTTCTGGTTCATGGTAAACATTTGGTAAATGATCACTGAACAAAACAAGTGAATGAAAGTATTCTAGAAAGTATGTAAATCAGACCATATTTACTTTAATTTGGCAGATAATAATAAGTGATAAGTAAATAATAAGATATTAATAATAATAAGTGTATTTTCAACATTATCCTTATTGTAAAATTCCCCTGTCCAACATTAATAAAAATACCCTAAAATGCTCCATAGATTTACTATTGTATATCTTACAAGGGGTTTCTTATATTCCTTACATTTCAGTCCTTAGTGAGCACCTACTCTGGGCAGAGCAAAAATACAAATATGAATAAGACGGGTTTTCAGTCCTCATCAAGTTAAATCTATAGAATTCTGGAGACATGGAAAATAATCAAAGTAAAAAATGCTACAATAGGACTAAAAGCAATTTTGATGTGAGAACAGCACCATGCTACTTTTTGCAGTTTTTAAAAAGGAGTGTTTATAACAACAGACATTGTCTGTTAGGAAGGGTATCTTGATGGTCAATTGCACTAACTTAAAACAGGGAAATTAATACACTGTCGCATTTTAGACTATATTACTAAGAAGTTCCTTTTTACAGTGCCATTTTTTAAGGGAGTAAGTGAGCTTGTTTTATTTATTACTTATTTATTTATTTTTTAAACATTTCAGCAATTAAAGGTTCTGAGGGCTAAGTTGTTGGAGATGAGTTTGGTTTTATTTCATCTCTCTAAAGAGAAAGTAGGTTGGTAGACCAAGCCCTGATAAAAGCAAAGTTGGCAACACGAATGACACTGCATGAGCTGGGGCTGGGGGTGTGCATGTGTGTGTCAGGACCAGATGGTAAGAAGATGGGAAATAAAGAATAAGAATTCCAGTCTAAGGCCGTCTGTTGAACAAATGGTAAGCTATGAGAAAGACTAATGCCATCTCTAGCCAAAACTTTATTTGGGGCCAAAATTACACTTTCCTAATGACCCCCTTGCTTTGTGTCACTTTTTAGGTTCTTCCTTCACAGGCTGAAAACCCACAAGTGCTAACTACATGCCCCAGTTTTCAGGAATAATGCTACCTGCAAGTTCTGTTTTCTGAAGGAATGTGTTTATGTTTAGATGATATTTAAACTATTGCTTTATTTTGTCAATTCAGCAAAAAATAATCAGACCAAATTCTCGTTTAGAGATGTGTTGACTTGGCTATCAATTTGTTTTCACTTTCCTGCAAATTATTTAATACATAATTAAACAGAATTGTGTTGATGCCACAACTGTTTTTCTCTCAATTATCTAAAAGGTCATTAAATTTTTCCTTTGGTCCATATATTATTCAAGTTTTAACTTCATTTCTCAGTATTTCATTTTATTTATTGAGGAAATTGAGTTCATCAGTAAGAACTCAACATTCCGAACAGGGTAGAATTACAAAGTAAATCTTTTAAAGGAAATTTACAACTATTTCTTTCCACTTTAGAGCTTCCTTTCTAGCACAGTGCCATTTTGGATTGCTCAAACAGCAAAGAAGGATTAGTTGAATCAAGAAAGTTTTTCACTCCTTTTTTCCAACAGTAGGGCTGTCAGTCATTGTAATCAATGCTACCTTAATGAAAGACTTTTTTTCTGATCTTAGCTTTCAGAAGGGGAATAATAAGGGCAATGAATCCCAGAGTTCTAGTCAGGGAAACATCCACTTCATAGCCAGGATAAATAATCTAATTTTCTTTTTTATTTTATGTTCTATAAACTTTTATTGATTTTTTGGCCACGCCTCACAACTTGCAGGATCTTAGTTCCCCGACCAGCGATCAAACCCATGCCCCCTGCATTGGGAGTGCAGAGTCTTAACCACTGGACCACCACGGAAGTCCATAAATGATCTAGTTTTCATTTAAGAATGAAGAAGGCATTAGTGTTCTTAGGTGGTAATAGACTCACAGGAAAAAATAAATTAGTCTACCTCAATCCCTGTAAAACAGCCCTGAGCAGATGGCATTATTAACTATAAAGTAAACAAAGTAATTTTGGTGGCAAACTGAAAAAGTGACTTGAGCATCCCTGAATGCGTTATGGGTTATAAGGTTCAGAGAGGAATCATTGCTCCCTTTCACAGAGTCTGCTGGGAAGCAGCTCTGCCAGGGAATTATCCCCAAATGAGGGTATAAACCATGTCAGAGGTGGCAGCTGTATATACATTTAATCTTTTTGATATCCACTCCAGAGGATCCCAGCTAATTCCTTCAGCAAACACTGGATGGGCAGGATGCTATGGCTGAGCAGCTATTCTTTTTTGTTCTTTGCTTGGACCTGGGCAATGTTAAAATTAGGAACATCCTAGGAAGGTTGGTGGAGAAATACTATCCTCAGCTGGCTGGCAAGAGAGGATTTAAATGGGGTTTATCCACACTCAGTTGATTTTCCCAAGAAGAGCATATAGAGTATGTAAAAATGGGATTGCAAACCTGGATCATTTTGATCTTCCCATTGCGCTCCAAAGCGAGGATCAAGTACTGGTGTTTTTCCTGAGCTTTCAGGAAAATCAGGCTTTGCAGCCAGTGCTCTTCCTCCTTCCAGTCTTTCCCTTCTGGTAACACTTTCATCTCTTGCCCGCTGCCAAAGTCCCAGATTTTAACTGTTCCTGAACACACAGAGAAAAGACTATATTGGCAAAAATAATGTATAGAAAGAATGACTTTTATCTCACAGAAAATTGATCTAACTGAAAGCTTTCTGCAACAGTTTATCCTAGGTTTATTTCCTACTGAGACTGCTATATGAGTCTCTCTAGCATTGCTGTGTACCAAATATATTTCTGTATGCCTTAATTTGTCACAGGCTGATAAAAAATAAACAGGACCAGCCAATGTCTTGAAATTTGCGACTGTTTTCTTTGAAATTCTCAGACTCTCCTGTCTGAGCTTTCTGTCTTAAGTGGGTCTTTTCTGTCTTTATTCTCCCAATGCCTTCCAGTTTGCTAAGTACTCTTCAGTATCTATCATCTATCTATCTATCTATCTATCTATCTAATATCATGTCACAATGATTATTAATAGTCAAAAATCACTCCAATAGTGTCATTTCCTAAGGTGCTAATGTGTTTTAGGACTAGCTCCTACTGGTAACAAAAGGTTTAAAAGAATGCCAGCAGGTAGGAAACAGTCAAGCTTTGAGTTGTTTTTTTGTTACATAAGAAGGAAATGTAGAAAGGGTGTCATGTTTCTTCCTACATTTGAAATTGTACTTTCTTTATAGTTAACTTCATTCATTTAGGACACCCTGATGAAGAGGCCAGGTGAGATGATAGCATACTTGTTGAATGCCTATTTCTGCATCATTACTCAGTGTACACTGATAATTATCTTCTAACATGGATTTATATAGCGACCTCAGGGTTAAAAGCTAGTGTACTGCCCTTCACAGTACTTTTCCTCCCCTTCCTTAACCCTAACCTCAACCCCCTCCTCCTGCTTCTTATCTTCCAGTTCTAATCCTGCTGGGCATCCAGAATGTTTTCATTGTGCTGTTTTCCTTCCTTTATGGTAGGTTCCCTCCATCAGCAATACTCACAACCCCATCATTTTTTTTTTCACTAAAAACATCTTTAAACATTAATTAAATTCTCCCTATATACACAGCATGGTGGTAGGAGCAGGGGATGAAAAGTGAGCATAGTTTCTGCCTTCAAGGAATTTATGGTCATGTAGGAAGTCATATAAACAAGTAAAAGAAGTGATCATGCTCTCACTTACTCCTGGGTATGTGGACCACAGTCTCATGGCCCAGATTTCCTGCTAACTTAGGACTTTGGCAATAAGATTTAGTGGGGCAGAAAGCAGGGAGGATACTGCTCAGCTCTTCCCAGGTGATGGGTGGGTGAGAATGAGAGGGGACTGCTGGCTTGTGGGTAGAGTTGCTTTGGGAGCTAGAGAATCCTTTTCCTCAGGGTGTCCTAGACCCAGAGTCTTTGACAATTAACATGTACTTCTGAGGAGGACAAACTGTCACTAGCACTAACAAAGTGAAATATGACTTGCTTGCATGAAAATAATAGTATCTCAGTCATTTATACGAATTTCTTAGTGCTTATGCTGGGCAATGGTCATGTGCATTGCTCAGAATTTCTAATT
The DNA here is from genome assembly GCF_003676395.1 of Aethalodelphis obliquidens. NCBI lineage: Eukaryota > Metazoa > Chordata > Mammalia > Artiodactyla > Delphinidae > Aethalodelphis > Aethalodelphis obliquidens. The sequence continues at coordinate 25,372,793 of NW_020837968.1, forward strand.
TTCATATGTATGCAGGATGTGCTGATAGAGCGGTTAAGACTGCTTTCTTAAGAACTCTCCTACATGAAGAGCAGTTGCATTTATTCACACCTCATCAACTCAGCATTCATGATTTTATTTCATGTGTACTGTTATCTGCGTACACTTTAAAAACTCAGATTTTCATATCAAGATATTCAGTCAGTCCATCCATTGGCTTACAAGCAAGAATTTATTTAGTAAATATATACCTAGAAGAAATATATTCTGAGTAGTGATGCAGATGGTCATATTGTCTAGATAAAGCGGTTCTTTCGTGGGAGTTCAGAACAAGGTAAGGTGAAAGAAGAGGCAGGCTATAGTTCTCTGGTTCTAGCAAGTTCTATGCAGTTCCCCACAGCATAAGCAGCAAATGACACAGCACAACTGGAGCAGGACATCCTCTCAAGTGTCACATGACACATGCCCTTAAGCAGCTTAGACTTATAAACAAGTCCAGTATAGAATTCTAGGTGTGATATAGCAAAGTTGGATGATATTTTGTCTGGTCCCATATTGTCAGTAAAAATATTATCAGAAGCACTGAATAGAATGTCTGTCTCTTAGCTGATGGTACCCAAAATTAGAAGGACAGAATGAGTCAGTGTAATACAGATAAGTCTCAGTCAGAACAGAATGAGATGGTATACGTGAAAGACTTTGCAAACTGAAAAGCAACTATATAAGTGTAATGTAAGGATTGATTATTTTGAACGACAGTATCAGGACATTAATGCCAGTTAGAGAAGAGCCTATCACTATTCAGTCAGGCACAGCACTCTCACTGGCACGTTTACATATTCCAGCCTGATTCATGCTTCCCCTCTAACCCAAACAACTTGTAATGAGATCCTAGAACGAATTCTCAGGACACTAAAGCAGGGAGGCTATACTCTGGATATTAGTCTGACCATTATATGCTCCTGTAGCAAAAAGAAATCCACTTTCATCAATAGCTGCAGAAGTCAGTTCAACATTGAAGCCATGAGGGTCTAAAATCTGGTATATTTGGAGGCCAGTTTCGAGTTCCCATACCTACAGGAAAGAACAAAACAATCAAATAATCCATAAGCCCTTCAGTTTTCGTCAATTTTACAATATTCAAAATAGCCTCAAAATTGGTACAATGCACATCTAACACCTCTCTCAACATTCTGCCATGAATGTTGGTTTGATCAAAGAAAGGTCTAAAAGATGTAGCGCTGTCTAATAGTTACTTTGCTACCCTGGAGTGTGTCTGTAACATATGTAGGTGGGCTGACACAAGCAGCAACTATTCCAGGCAGCCCCTGTCTGTCCAGGAAGTAGTCAATTGCTCCTGTAAGCACAAAGCAAGCTTAGCAGCAAGATAGAAATGTAACAGTTATGAGTTCAGTGGACAAAGAAATCAAATTGAATTTATTCTTTTTTTTAATAGATCTTTATTGGAGTATAATTGCTTCACAATACTGTGTTAGTTTCTGTTGTACAACAAAGTGAAATCAGCCATATGCATATATATATCCCCATATCCCCTCCCTCTTGAGCCTCCCTCCCTCTAAGTCATCACAAAGCACCGAGCTGATCTCCCCGTCCTATGCTGCTGCTTCCCACTAGCTAACTATTTTACTCTTTATTGACACTCATCCAAATTAGCTAGGGGTCACAGGACAGAATCTGTGGTTAACAGCATGAAATCTGAGAGAATCATGAGGAAAGGGCTCACTGACCTTTCCAAGGAGTGTTCTGATTAGGGACATGTGCCCAGCTCTTAACAGAGAGAAAAGGGGAAGGGAGGGCAAGGGAGGCCGAGACTTCAGAGAAGGCTGTATGTGTAATTAGGCTGGGTATAATCAGAAAATCTAGAAACACATCAAGTCTCATCACTGTCTCTTTGGAAATGCAGTAGAAGCTTTAGACTTGCAGTCTTTCAGTCTGAATCTTTCCCTTTTCATGTATCTGCCATTGTCAGGTGTATGTTAGACTGTCAGTAAACAATAAAATTGAACTGGCAACACAGTTTATACTCAAGATATTTGGGGACAGGGACAGTGTAAACACAGGGCCAGAGATGGGAAGGTGCACTGTTGCTCCAGGGAACTGAAAGTCAGTTGCTGCACCTGGAGTGAAAGAGGGTAAGTGGGAGAAGGAGTAGTTGATATAATAAATAGTCCGGAGACCAGATAACAAAGGGCCCCCGACTGAGCTGTGGCAGAGCCAAGATCTGAAAGAAGCCAGTCTGGACCTTAAGTCCATGCTCTTAACCTTTGTGTGTCACTGGGTATAGCTGAGGTCCTGAAGGGAGAATGAAGAATGAGGGCCACTGCATGAAGGGGTCTCAGAGGCCACCCATTTCCTGGCCTAAAGTATGATCCCTTGCCAACCAATCAGGTATGAAAACTCACCTAGATGCCTTCCTTTCCCCTTCTCCCCTTGCAGGGAAGACATTTTCTCCTTAAGAGGTCAGTATTTTATGAAAACAGACAGGTTTTAGTTTTAGTTTCCCTCTACTTATTCTGTAGGCATTATCAGAAATAACTGATAATTAAATGAACTTAGGAGATTTGGGCCAGAGGAAGTCTCTAGCAGATAAGCACAGAAGGTCAAAATTGAGAGGGCATTTGAGGAGTCTCCAGATGAATGCTTTCTCTGGTTCCCTGTGTCTCCTTTTGGAGAGCATGCATGAAATAAAAGGATAAACACTGGAAGTACACACCTCCAGCCATCACTGCTAGATGACTTCAGGGGTCATAATTACAGATACAGTTAGGATGGTCAAGTACTCTGGCCTTTAGGGAACACATTAATGACATGGCCTGAGGATTGCAGAGGAAAGGACTTGGGTATTCACCTCAGGCAAACCTGGGTTCATATCCCAGCCACAATGCTTACTAGTTATATGAACTTGGGCAAGTTGCCTTGATCTCTGAGTCCTAATTTCCACATCTTTAAAATGGAACTCTTTATCTGTCCACAGAGAACTAGTACAAGGATTAAACAAGATCATAGATTTAAGGCACCATAAGGTTCCATGTCCTGCACCTATAGGGGTTATAGGAAACATCTATACATTTCTTCCCCTTCCTTCTTAACATTCTCTTTCCCGTGGCTCAGCTTAAAAAGTTTACACACACACACACACACACACACACACACACACACACACACACTAGTTTTTTCTCCTGGATATATTTCCCTTAAAATTCCTATTTTGATTGTAAAGACTACCTTCATTTTTTAATTGAGTGTGTAGCTTAATAACAAGCAGTATGAGCTGGATTAAAATGCTTGTTTTTCATGTGTTCATGAAAGCTTAAAAATAGCTCTAATGTAGGGTTCCATCATATGTGCCATTACATTTATTTAGTCACTTAAGGACTTACCTATAAGCAGAGAAAATTCTATCTTCTTTCGCTTTTTCTTCCTGAAGAGTCAATATGTACTCACCTTAATTACAGACTCAGAGCAGATAGTAAGTACTTGGTGAAAATATTTGTTGTAAAGCATGACATTGATTTCTCGTTCATGGGTGTGAGGAACCCGTTTCGCATCTTGTATCATCCTAGTCAAAGGATACATGTCCATAACCCTAGATCCTGGAACAGAAATAAGAATCTCATAAATACTCAATATTAGAAGATTTGAATCACAAAGGATTTTATTCAACCAGTTGCATTTGCAAATAGTTGATCAGTGAGATTATTAATATCAGTGAGATTATTAATGCCTAGGAAACCTAATGAGGTGAAAATACATCCATTTCTTCAAAAATATTTTTGACAAATAAAACAAATATGATTCAGCCAGAGAAAAGTATTCATTTGGGGCTTCATTAATATTCAAGTGTAGGGCATTTGGGCTTCCTTGATATCTGTTTTTCAGTGACCACTATTTTCCTATTTTTTATAGTCTACTTAGTGAAGTGGAGATTAAGCTACCAAAGGCTGACCCTTCATATTGGTTTTCTCTAGTCTCTCCAAAGAAGTCTCAACAGCAGCAAAATTGTCAGCAGGAGTTAATAAACACTTTCTTAAAGTGTTTAAATTTTTTTTTTTTACCAGTAATAAAATTGAATCTGTAATAATAAAAAATTATTCCCAACAAACAAAAGTCCAGGACCATCTAAAGTGTTTAAATTTTAAGATAAAGTCTACTCATGTGTTAAAGAGGAATGGAGGTGGCTCTTCTGGTAGCAGTTCTCAATTCAAATACGTCTGGATGGAAATATGAGAAGGATGTGGTAACCAGGTAATCAAACAACACATGGAACGCCTTCATAGGTTCTTTGACATTACACTGACTGTAACTGACTTTATCCAAACTGACAACAAAGTTAGATATTATGCTTATGAACAAGTGGTAATCCTCTACATCAGCGGTCCCCAACCTTTTTGGCACCAGGGACCAGTTTTGTGGAAGACAATTTTTCCATGGACTGGGGAGGGGAGGATGGTTTGGGGATGATTCAAGTGCATTACATTTATTGTGCACTTTATTTCTATTATTATTACGTTGTAATATATAATGAAATAATTATAACACTCACCATAATACAGAATCAGTGGGAGCCCTGAGCTTGTTTTCACTTGCCATTCACTGGTAGGGTTTTGATATGAGTCTGCAAGCAACTGATTTATTATGGTCTCTGTGCAGTCAAACCTCTCTGCTAATGATGATCTGTATTTGCAGCCACTCCCCAGCACTAGCATCACCACCTCAGCTCCACCTCAGATCATCAGGCATTAGATTCTCATAAGAAGTGCACAACCTAGATCCCTCACATGCATAGTTGACAGTAGGGTTCACACTCCTATGAGAATCTAATGTCGCGGCTGATCTGACAGGAGGTGGAGCTCAGGAGGTAATGTGAGCAATGGGGAGCAGCTGTAAATACAGATGAAGTTTTGCTCACTCGCCCACCACTCACCTCCTGCTGTGTGGCCCGGTTCCTAACAGACTATGGACCAGTACCGGTCTGTGTCCCAGGGGTTGGGGACCCCTGCTCTACACGTTTGGCTAGATACACAACTACTATGGAAACAATGCGGTACAAAGAAAGAAAGTGGATCCAGGAGTCAGAAGCTTTGGGACTGAATCCCAGCTCTATGTTTCAACTAGTATCCTTCTACTAGTCAGTTGAAATATTTAATATTCAGTTTTGACATTTATAAAATAAGATAAATATTAATTCCTACCTTAAGTGGTGGTTGTGCAGATCAAGTGAAATAAAATCCATGAAAGCATTTTGTGGAAGAACTAATCAAATGGTAGTTGTTTTAATAGAGTAACAATAACAACAACAATGGTGACAGTTACAACAACATATTCTACAATGTTGTGTTGCTGTCATTGGGGTTTAGAAGATTACTATGGCTGCTTCATTTGAATGAAAGCACAAATTAAAATCTGAGAGATAAGCTTCATGCTGTTCTGATGTCAAGTTGATGGTTGCAGTCAACGTATGCAATTTTAGTGATTAAGCAATACACAAAGCTCTATATTTTTGTAAGCAGAATACTATCAGAATTACATAATATTGGGATGCATCTTTTATTTTCTGATTGTTTTTTGTGTTTTTCTTATTGCCTTGATACTTGAGTCTTTAGTTACTCTGATGATAAATGGGATGAAGATGCTGAGCCCAGCAATCAAACATGCAGTTTGGGGCACTAAGAGAAAATTTGCTTGTAGTCATTTTTATGTTATTTTTAGAGGAGGTAGTATAGAGGAGGGGTGCTTACAAGTAGAAGTAAGTTCTGTTTTACAAGGTGGAAAATTATCTATCAAGCACGAAGTGTTATTTCACTTCTAATCCAGAAAAAAACCCAAAAGTTAAAAAATAATTATATTCTCTACCAGCAGAGATATCACCAATCATTCCTCTGCCCTAATTAATCCCACAGGAACTCAGAGCAGGTAGTCAGTGGAAAAATGCTTAGGAAATGCATTCTGGGTTGATGTTCCAGAAAGAATAAGTATTGTCAATACCGTTCATTTCTTCTAAACCTTCTTCTGAGAGCAGGCACATAAATAGTGTTCAACCCAAATGCCAAACAGAGGCTTTTGTCTCTTTAGTCAGCACCTTTCTAAGGGGCAGCAGGAAAAGGGGACAACAAATCTGTTGGCCTCAGTGCTGGGGGTTCTGTCATTCAGGACTCTATCCTCTCTCTCCACTGTTCTTTGTCTAGAAGTGGGAGGGTCAACACACTCCTCACCGAGTAACTGTCTCAGTACCAGAGTGCATGGGGCCAAATTGCCTCCTTGAGGAAAAGGGGCACTGACTCAGCATGCTGGTGCAGCCACTCTAAGATGCATCATATTCCTGCTCCTGATGGTCAAGACAGAGCTGGATTTGCCCTACGTGTAGCAGCAGCTTACATCCCACTTCTCTGCTTAACCCCACCACCTTGACTCCTAGGTTCAAGACCTCATCCACCAAGCTATAGAAAGATAGGAAGGAACAGGATTGAATTCAGTTACCGATTGTGAGGAATCACAGTTTATAAATTTCCCATCTAGTTTTGTTTCTCTTCTAGTCAGTGATAAAGTGCTAGTTAAAAAAAGGTAAAACATCAACATATGAGTTTTGTGTGCCATTAATTGGGTGCACTTACCTGTAACAAGCATGCCATGATTGGAATCAAATACCATAGAGTAAATCTGCATGTCTCCTGGTCCTCCCTGGCTATCATGGAAGACTTGTAATAGTGAAAGAGTCTGTATATCCCACACCCTGAAAACCTGGAGGGATAAAGAACACTGGTCACCATTTTTCCACTTTACTTTCCCTACTCAAAGCTATTTAGGTGAACCCTTTTTAGAGTCTACAATATGCTCCTAAAAACTTGTAGGAAATTATGATTTACATATGAGCACTCATTTGCTAAACTTTAATTTGGTTCTTGATTCAATTGTTATTCATTAATATCAGAAGAAAATAAAAGCAGTGACTAAAAGTTTGCCTATGGGAACTAGATTCTTCTATCCTTACAGAAGAGAGGAGAAAGACATAGTACTTATTATCCTTTAAGAATTTAGAGGCATGATAAAGGACTGGCCATGATTAACAGTTGAACTGAAGCCATATTTCTCTTTACACTGTGGGTTAGAAAATAGAGAGAAGGCATAGTTTTGGTGGAGGGTTTCAAATTGCTCTTCCATGACTTAAGAAGATGAGAAAATCTTACTAAATGAGGTTTCGAAGAACCCTCCCCTCTTCCTGTCTAGGGATGTAAGAATTACAGAAAGCAGTTTTTAGGGATGGTGTAGATATAGGAAGCGTATAGGAAAATAGGTTATTAGAGCTCTCTTTTGAGGAAGGAAACAGAACTATGTCATTACTCAGATAGAACATGTGTTGATATAATAGAAAGAACAGGAAAATACAGATTCAGCAAAACTTGGTCAAGTTTACTTTGTCACTTGAAATTAGTATTCTTCATTATTCTGTTTGTTTTTTTTTTTAGAAAGTTAGTGTGATTGATTTCAGGAAAAAAAGTGTGACTTGATTAAGGATTACATTTCCTAGCATGCAACAGCATTAAATAATATTTTTATATTATAAGAGTCATTATATATATTACCTATCACTATATATTACTAATTAAATTGGAATATTTGTTGAATAAATGAGTGATAATTTTATAGAACTACATATAAAACTTTGATAAATAGTTTTGTTAACAGAGATACTGGCTTCTTATTTGAGACACTTAGAATTTGGTTAATTAAATTAGAAACTTCACTATTGTGAAGGCAGGTTGGTCCTTATATGTAGAAGCATAAAAATGTCAAAATCATGTGATTAGGAGCTTTGGCTCACATTTATACACTCTGTAGGCCACTATTACTCAGAACATGTACAACTGGGAGTTACTTCTTTTGTTCTCATAAAAATACAAGTTTGGGAATTAGCTAGAACATTGAAATTTATCAGTGTTTGCATCACAGAGTAAGCAAGTGTAATGGACTCTTTATAAACTTAAGTTCAGGGTCTATTTATGAATTAGGTTCAGAGAGACAAGTAGGGGAAAAATCTAAAAGTGGAATCAAGGAGAGCCAAAGAAATTTATCTCTGTTCTAATTGTTTTATTTATTTATGGCTGCATTGGGTCTTTGTTGCTGTGCATGGGCTTTCCCTAGCTGCGGCGAGCGGGGGCTACTCTTCATTGCGGTGCGGTGGCTTCACTTGTTGTGGAGCACGGGCTCTAGGTGTGCAGGCTTCAGTAGTTGCAGCTCACAGGCCCAGTAGTTGTGGCTCGCGAGCTCTAGAGCACAGGCTCAGTAGTTGTGGCGGACAGGCTTAATTGCTCCATGGCATGTGGGATGTTCCCAGACCAGGGCTCGAACCTGTGTTCCCTGCATTGGCAGGCAGATTGTTAATCACTGCACCACCAGGGAAGTCCATAACTGTTTTTGATTCTATAGTTTTGGCTGAGATACTTCATGGTTGGCAGTCTTTTTACTGTACCTGTATATGCTCAGAATTGTGGTTGGAGGAAAGAACAAGGGATGAAGCAAAAGAGGTTTTGGGTTTCAGTTCTAGCCCATCATTTAAATTCCTTAAGCCTCGGTTTTCTTGTTTCTAGAATGGACATGAAACACCAGTACTCTCCACCTCAATGAATTGGTGTGAACATGTTTTGAAACCAGTGATATTTCAAATCACTCTATGGAGTGATTCTATTTTCTTTATCATATTTCTCTTTTCTTCAGTTCTTTAGGTCTTTTGTGGGTTTTTAGGGAAGTGGTGATTATTGGGCTGGCAGAAGGCACAAAGACTCATTCTGCTGCGTCTCTCCTCTAGGTTTTTCTGCTGCCCTCTCCCCATAGGCTGTCTTAGTTACTGTCATACCAAACTGCTTCCAATTTCCAAAACATCTTTCTCTTTATTGTCTATGTGCATTCACACATACTCTTCCTATCATCTACTATTTCCTCTCTATCTAGCTAACTGTTACTCTTTCTTTAAATCTGTCATAAAGAGAATTAAAGAGTTAGAGTTCAGGTCAGAATACTGCAATAAATTTATGCCTCACTCTGCCATTTCTTCTCCAAACACAGAGAAATAGTAGAGAAAATATAAAAAGAGAGAGGAAAAAGAAATAGCAAGGCTTCAAAGCAAGATATATAATCTCTACAGATCCAACTAAGAGAGGCATACAAAGCAGTGAGTGGGCTCCAACCAGAGCCTGGGCACTTGTTTGGAACAGACAGTGGTATCAGGGGAGCAGCTCCTGCAGGGCAGACAGGACCAAAAGCACTATCACTACTCCATGGCAGCACCCAGAGCAGGTCTCCCAGTTCAGGAAAAGGAGACTGAGAAGCAATAGGCTGTGCTCTATTTTCATCTGGAGGCATAGTTTATGAAAGTTGTAAGATCAGTGAAAGGGAGGGACGCTGCCTTCTGACCAGAAACTAAACCAAGACAACCTCTGGCTCAGGGACTAGACCTATTTCTAGACTGGGCCCCAAGGGGCTATGTGAAAGATGGTTGCAGATGTGGAGGAGCTAGCATATAGACACACACACACACACACACATACAGACACATGCCCCTAAATATTAAAAAGAAACTATATTTTTTAGAAAATTTTAGAGGAGGATATCTTTATGAACTTAAGAGTTAAAAAAGATTTCTTCCTGTTTAAAAGACTTTATTTTAGGGTTTTCCACCTTTTTTAAAAAGTGAATCAGCTATACACATATCCACTCTTTTTTTAGATTATTTTCCCATATAGGCCATTACAGAGTATTAAGTAGAGTTCCCTGTGCTATACAGTAGGTCATTACAAGTTATCTGTTTCATATATAGTAGTGTGTGTATGTCAATCCCAATCTCCCAATTTATCCCTCCTCCCCCCGCTCCACCACTGGTGACCGTAAGTTTGTTTTCTACATCTGTGACTCCATTCTGTTTTGTAAATAAGTTCATTTGTATCATTTTTTTAGGTTTCACATATAAGCAATATCATATGATATTTGTCTTTCTCTGACTGACTTACTTCACTTAGTACGACAGTCTCTAGATAATGAGCATTCACTGAACCTATTGTGGTAATCATTTCATGATGTATGTAAGTCAGATCATTATGCCATACACCTTAATCTCATACAGTGTTATACGTCAATTATATTTCAGTAAAACTGAGGGAAAATAAATAAATTACTGATAAAAGCCTTATTTTTAGACACTGAATTTCTCACTCCCTAATATTTCCCTTCCTTTTTATTTTTTAAACCAATATAAGCAATAGCACAATGAATATCCTTTAACATAGATCTCTGGGCACTTTGATGATGATGATTTTTTTTTTTTTTTTTTTTGCTGTACGCAGGCCTCTCACTGCTGTGGCTTCTCCCGTTGCGGAGCACAGGCTCCGGACGCGAAGGCTCAGCGGCCAGGGCTCACGGGCCCAGCCGCTCCGTGGCATGTGGGATCTTCCCGGACCGGGGCACGAACCTGTGTCCCCTGCATCGGCAGGGGGACTCTCAACCACTGCACCACCAGGGAAGCCCCTGGTTATTTTATTAGAATAAAAATTTATTTTATTAGCCCACGAATTTTTGCCAGCTTTACCCCCAATAGTACTATGTGAACATGTCTGTATTCTTTGCCATCTCCCTCTTCCCTCCTCCTTTTTTCCTACTGATTTGTTAACATTTTTTGTTTGTTTAAGAATATTATTCCAGTTTATGTCATTTTTGTTGCATTTTTCCCCATTCTGCTGTCTTTCTTTATCCTTTTTTATGGGTAAAAGAAGGCTGTCTGGGCTCAGGACAGATACAGGATTGGCTACACTTTTTTTTTTTTTTTTTTTTTTGCGGTACGCGGGCCTCTCACGGGTGTGGCCTCTCCCGTTGCAGAGCACAGGCTCCGGACGCGCAGGCTCAGCGGCCATGGCTCACGGGCCCAGTCGCTCCGCGGCATGTGGGATCTTCTCGGACCGGGGCACGAACCCGTGTCCCCTGCATCAGCAGGCGGACTCTCAACCACTGCGCCACCAGGGAAGCCCGGCTACACTTATTTAATGCAAGTTATTTAGATGTCATTTTCCTTTACATGTGCAAAATTGAGATAATTACAGGGTTGTTATTAGCATCAAGTAAGTTGTGATGTAAAATAATGAGCACAGTGTGTGCCTCTTAGTAAGCATTTGATAAATGATAGCTATTATAATAATTTACAGTTTGAATGTTTATGTAGTCACATTTATTTTTTTCGTTCAGCCATAGGTGTTATGCCTAGGAATTACCTGATGGCTACATGAATATTCACCTGTGTTTTTTTCTGGAAAATTTTAGGACTACTAAGGTTTTATATTTTACATTTAAAATCTTTAATCCGTATGGAATGCATTTTGTTGTTAATTGTGAAATGATGATCTGATTACTTATTTTTTCCTAATATAGTTAATCAGTTTTCCCAACATTTAATGAACAAACAATCCTTTGCTCACAGATTTAAAATGCTACTTTTATCATATATGAAATTCCCATTCACACTCATGTGTGAATTTTCTCTTTTGTTTCATAGATGTGTCTACTGATGCATTGACTGCTGTTCTGTTTTATTTATTGAGGCTTTACTATAATTTTTAATATCTGATAGGGAAAGTGTCATCTTGTAATCATATCTTCCAAAGTTTCTAGGATATTCTTTTATGTCAACACTTTTACATTAAATTTGGCAAACTAATGTCTAAATAATCCTGAATAACATTAAGTGTATAGCTTAATTTGATGGAGAGTATCTTTTACAGTATAATACTCCCATTTAGGAAAGTCCCTACATTCATGTTCTTAAATAAAAGTACCTCAGAATAACTTCATAGTTAACAATATTAATAGTGAATATTGCTTGTTAAGATTATTTCTAGGCATTTCATACATTTTTGCTCTTGTGAATGCTACTACCCCTTTGACCATTGTTTTCTGTTTCTGCTCTTACACAGAAATTTATTTTTATAAATTGCTACTATCAATATAACCAGCCACTTTACCAAATTTATATGCTCTAAAACTTTTTGAATTTTTCCAGCAATCACATTATTTGCAAATATGCAGTCTCCTCATTTCTAATAGTTGTAAGTCATTTTTCTTTTTTTATAACATTATTTAGAACATTTAAAACACTGTGTAGTAATAGCAATAACAACAGAAATCTGTCTTTGTTCCTTCTTTGCTTTTTTAAAAATTGAAGTAGAGTTGATTTACAATGTTGTGTTAGTTTCTGGTGTACAACAAAGTGATTCAGTTATACATTATATGTATACATTATATGTATTATATGTATTTGTATGTATGTATACATATAACGTATACATTATATACATGTATACATACATGTATACATATACATATATACATATACGTATATACATGTATGTATATATGTATATACATATATGTATATATACATGTATACATATATACATGTATATATGTATATATACATGTATAATGTATAATGTATACATTATATGTATACATTATATGTATTCAGTTATACATTGTTTTTCATATTCTTTTTCATTATGGTTTATTACAGGATATTGAATATAGTTCCCTGTGCTATACAGTAGGACCTTGTTGTTTATCTAGTTTATATATAGTAGTTTGTATCTGCTAATCCCAAACTCCTGATTTATCCCTCCCCCACTCCCTTTCCCCTTTCGTAACCATAAGTTTGTTATCTATGTCTAGAAATCCTTATTTTTTCTGTCTTTAATGATCATGGGAGGGGTATATTGTGTTTTACTATTGAGGATAGGCTCTCTTTCTAATGTTGTATTCCTTTTATTCTTGTCTTTAAATATGTTCTTTCTTATGCTGAAATCAATAGAAACAGAGCACGGTGACTTATCATTTCCTTATCCAAATTCACAATATTTTTCTCAGTGACTATCAGCCGTTTCAGTCAAAAATTGTAAGTATTCTAGGTTTTCCAATAGTTGATTTTAAGGGAAAGAATTGTTCTGTTTCATTTTTGTTGTTTTCTTTTTGTTACCTTTGCAGAAGATAGGCTGATGACATGTTGGTCTGTCTCATTTGTTACAATCTCGGTGATACTGAACATGTGCCCCACAAGTTTCCCCACTGGCTTGGTGCTGATATTGGGGTGCCACAACCGGAGCACTTTATCATCTCCTGAAAGAAGGACGCATGAAGATTATTTATTTTCTCAGAGTTGCAGGTGGTCACAGTTTAAAGAGTCTCTCTCACCCTTAATCATATCCTTATTTTTCTTCTAATATCAAATCACAGTCTGTTTCTTCCAGGATGTTGTCTATGATTGACTTGCTAAGAGTCTAGCCTTGTTTTGGATCTGCTTCTTCTTGTCAAGACTGTTTTTTAATAATTGTATTTACATATATAAATGTGAATTCTCATAAATATTCTATGAGTCCTTTTCTTGATTTAACACTTTCCTACTCATTCATGCATTAATGTATTATTTATACTTTATTTACTTCCCAAAAGTACTTAAGACAGCTGTTCTTTTGTTTCTACATTTTAAAATTATGCAAGCATTATAATAATAAAAGGAATCAAAAGAAGTGAAAAATTGCACATAATCTTTACCATTATAACAAATCAGCTGTTTTTGTTTTTCCATCTTCCCTTCCAGCACATATTCATAAGCATACAAAATTTATATGCAATTACTATCATGGCATAGATAAAATTTTATTAATTGTTAAAATCATATAGGTACATAGTGAAAGATTTAAACAATATGGAAGGATATTATTATTGTAAAAATGTCCTCTTTTCCCTTATAATCCCTAGTTCCACACCCTATAGGTTGTCACTGTTAACTTCTTTTTCTCTCTTACAAATAGACTTTTTATTCTTTTTGGCCGCACCATGCAGCATGCAGGATCTTAGTTCCCCAACCAGGGATCGAACCTGCTCCCCCTGCAATTGTAGTGAGGAGTGTTAAACACTTGATGGCCAGGGAAGTCCCACGAATAAACTTTTTATTTTCAGAGTTAAGAATAACATTTTTCGGGCTTCCCTGGTGGCGCAGTGGTTGAGAGTCTGCCTGCCGATGCAGGAGACACGAGGATCCCACATGCCGCAGAGGGGCTGGGCCCGTGAGCCATGGCCACTGAGCCTGAGCGTCCGGAGCCTGTGCTCCGCAACGGGGAAAAAAGAATAACATTTTCCCATTTATATTTAAATACTTTGAATTATTTTCAGAAAATACTTTTTCTCAACAACAAAAAAAATCACTATCACACATAAAATATACACAAATAAAAATATATTATAAATGTTGCCCAAATACAAAAATCACTGTTTTAAAATGTATTTTTATCAAGAAATTGCAGGATGCTATATTGAATGCACTTTCTAGTCTGCGAAATGTAGTCTAGCTGTATATCCAGTAAGAGATAATATAGGTTTGGTGAATAGCTGTCAGTTTTTATGATATAACTAGATGTGTGTGTATAAACATATATGATAATAAAATTTTTATTAAGTTTTAGTTTTTAATATCAAAATTATAATAGATCATGGGTAAAAGATACAGTCAAACAATTCAATTAGCAGATATAAAACAAAGTACTGTTTTAGACCCAGTAAAATTGGTTATCAGTTACATGATTAAAACTGAGTAATTCCAATAATGCAGTATCTTGCCTGATTTGCTTTTCACTGTCTATGGCTAAGAAGTGTCACGTTTCTCAGATATGTTCAGAACCCTAAGCCTCAGGCCCATAAATCATCCTAGATAATGTTAGGGTAACTGCTGAAATGGGCACTGTCACTCCTGAAGGATAAGACCACTATTCCCTGAAGAAAATCTATGACTTGTCTATTACATGCAGAAGGATTCAATAGATGATTGCCACCTGAGAAATGTCCAGGCCTTTTAAACTAAGGACTTTGTTCAATATGCATTGTGAAGGAAACTCAATCTTCCAGAGGTTCTCTATTATCTACTACCAGAGGTCTTCCAGCTCTGCTTGCTTTTCATTGATAGTAATGAAATCCTTATATAGTCTGTGTGGCTACTTTTTGGACCCAGAATGTACAGAGGGACACAATACTAACCTCTAAATGCATACAGTATTTCAACTGCATTATTATTATTATTAATCAGCTGTCTCATGCTCCAATTTATAGCTATCTATAAACATGCCTTATTTGTACTTTAGATTTTGAATCCTTGAATATTAGAAATTCAACCTGATCTTTATGAGGTTTACCATGTCTAGTCCAGAGCAGCTGTGTAATAAATGTTTGTTGAATGAAACATGAACAAATGCATGCAGAGTCCCCAAGATAGTTGGGATGGCAGATAATTGTTTTTATATACTAGACCTTCCAAATTAGGAGGTTAATTCTTAAAATGGCCAGTAGAGACAACTATTGGGTAAAAAATTCTTGATGTGCAACAAAATAATGCTCAGGAAATACCTTGTCCTGGTTTGGCTTTTTTTTTTTCCTTCTGCAAGAACTTCTGTTTTTTCAAGCTCATCAAACGTCCCTGCACATTTAACACATTCAACTATGTTTAGCAAATCTGCTTTTAGAGTATATTTTGAGTCATCAGCTGCTACATACTGCACATGGAGCAATCAACAAGAGTATTCTCCTGAGAAAAATGTGTTTTCAGTTATTGAGGATTTGCATTTTCTACTAACAGAGGCTCCATAACTGTGGCAATTCAATAAATTACACATGGTGAAAAGAATTAGCTGCTTGTCAGTCATACTGCTAAATGTTTTCTTGCCTTTGGAAGAGTGCTAGAAACACTATAATTAGCAGGTTTTCAAAGCTGAAATGGGGATCTTATAATAATTAACACTGAGGTTAGTGAGAGTCAAATGTTTTAATCCATAAGCACTGAAGTGGTTTGAGTCCCAAAACATTACCAAACACATTTTTTTTTCCAGAACTGATTAAAATACTTAAGACTACAAAGTATACAAAAGTTGGTCCGTTCCTTTTCTCTTTTTTAAATAAAATTAATTAATTTATTTTTTTAAATTTATTTTATTTTTGGCTACGTTGGGTCTTCGTTGCTGCTCACGGGCTTTTCTGTGGTTGTGGTGAGTGGGGGCTACTCTTCGGTGCAGTGTGCAGGCTTCTCATTGTGGTGGCTTCTCTTGTTGCAGAGCACAGTCTCTAGGCACATGAGCTTCAGTAGTTGTGGCATGCAGGCTCAGTAGTTATGCCTCGCAGGCTCTAGAGCACAGGCTCAGTAGTTGCGGTGCACGGGCTTAGGTGCTCCGCAGCCTATGGGATCTTCCTGGACCAGGGCTTGAACACATGTCCCCTGCATTGGCAGGCGGATTCTTAACCACTGAGCCACCAGGGAAGCCCTGGTCCATTCTTATGTTTTGCATTCTTTTGTGTGGGAACGAAGGTTGTCCAAAGGAATTGGTTAAGATTAATGTGACAGCACATCTTTCAGAACAATCAGATTTTAGAAATCAAATCTCACTGTAGCCATGTATTTAAGTACTACTTTTTCAAAGGCTTTGTGTGCAGGGCTCAGGTTGAAGCAGGACAGAAGTCATTGCTTTTATCTAACTGAAGACAAGCTGCAGTGAATGCAGCATCCACTGCAATCTGATTCTCAGGCAATTTTGCTGCTTACTCTCTCACCACCAATATACTCTCCTTCCCTCACCTACTCCCTCCTTCTGACTTCCGGCCAGGACCAAGCAAGTAATGAGCGAAGATAGTCAGGAAAGGGCAATGGGGGATCAGGAAATTATGATACAAGCATTCTACTTCTTTTATTGAAAACATCTGATTTTAGTATTTCTTCTGTTCCCTTATGTGTTATAGATCTCATTATGGAGCTCTCTACATGATAGCCTTAATTAGTACAGCTTAAAGAGTTGGATTCCTGTGTGTGCTTAGAATCATCAGTATTGAGTGTCAGGAAACTTGCCCCCAGTCTAAGCCGTGACTCCCACATATTGCTTTTCAGGTTCTTATCCAGACACCTTTCTTTCTTTTCTTGATGTCTTTAACTGAAATGTAGGTTTGTGACCAGTTAATGCTTTGTTTTTCTGAATACACGAAGCTGTGGTTATATGTTGAATAACATCTAATTGGAAAACTCGGCTCCAATTTTTCAAAAGGACAATTTAGTTTATCTCCCATGAACAGGAAGTTTTTAAAACAATAGTATCAGAGTATTACGTTCAAAAGAATCTTAAAATTTATGTAGTCCAACTTCTTCATTTTACCAGATAAGGAAAATGAGCACCAGGCAGAGATTAAGTGATTGTTGAAAATCATACAGTTGGTTAGTGGCCAGGCTATGACTAAACCCAGTTCTTCTACCTTCTAGTTCACTGTTTTCATTAGTTTTGCTTTCCAGTAGACTACAACAAAATTTTTAAAAATAAGATTTGAACCACAATCTAATTTTAAGTAAGTGTTGTGGCAGGCCCAAAGCTGAGGACAGATTTAAGTATAAACTTTAAATGCACAGTGTACTTGAAAAAAAATTAACTTCGTGTCCTCAAAGGAGATTACCCTGTCATGAAGTGAAAGTGCAGCTATCATTATGTGTACCTCAAGGCTGAGGCAGGATACTCTTTGTAGGAAACCAAATATTTCCTGCTGTGTGCGTTTTGGGAGAAGAAATTTGAAGAAATCTTACATGGAAGGGGGCCAATAGCACTTATTCATCTAACATCTCGCCTCCTTTAGTGAATATGTGTACTCTAAGCATTTACCAAATGGTATATTTGTTGATGTTTTTGATGGCAGGGCTTTCTTCTTTTTTAAAATCTTTTTTCTCTTTTAAAGTTCAGATCTCCAGTATAGGCCATTTTCTTGATGTTTATTTGTTTGGGTTTCTGTTTTGCTCATTTACATCTTTCAAGTCTACATGTCCCTTGTTTCCTTTAAGGTGACCCTGATCTCCTTGAGGAGCCTCTGGGAGCTCATCTTCTCCAACACACAGGTTAGCCTACGGAGTCCTTAACAGCTCCTATCTCCAGCCAGATCTTTACCCATCACCAGTAGGAATATCCTCTCAGATGTCTAATTGACACTTGATATTTAAGTATTTAAGTTCAAAATTGAAATTTTGTTTGCATTCTTTCTCCATATAAGCACCCTCTTCTCAATTTCTATGTAATTATCAATGCAACTGCTATTCTTCTATGTTTCCCTCCTTACAAACTTGGAGCTGGCTGCTCCCTTTTATTAATCCCCAATATCATTCTGTCTCCAGGTCTTATGAATAATTTATTTTTCCATGTCTTAGAGACTGACTCTTGCTTTTCTTTTTCTAGAGCACCTACAATAACTCAGACCCTCACCATCTCACTCATGACTTCTGTAACAGCCTCCTAATGAACTGAAGATTTCAATTTATTCCAACAAAACCTGTATAAGTTGATCAAAGTGATTGTGCCTAACTGTTGTAAATGAATTGAATTAATAATTATTGATAACCTACTATGTGCCAGGCATACCTTACCTCAATTAATCTTAAACACTACCATATGAAGTAGGTGTGGTTTTTTGTTATTGTTAGCATCAGTATTAGCAAATTTGGATTGAAGACTTATTACGTGCAAGACCCTTCCTGTGTAAGTACTTTATTCTTATAATACTATTACGAGTAGGTATTATTATCAGCTCCATTTTGCAGGTGAGATTGAAGCATACAGGAATTAAATAACCTATCCAAGGCCATACAGCTTGCCAGTAAGAGAGCCAGGATTTGTTCCTAGGCAGTCTGACTACAGAGCCCAGGCTGAAAGCCATCACAGTCTTAGAACCTCAGTATGATAGATAAGGAGTCTGAGGCCGGAAGAATATTTCAGTCCATCACCTTTCCCCTCAAGTTTCTTATGTTTGTCATCTTTCCTCCTACTCTCAGCAGATAATCTTAGCCCTTAAATGTTGATATTTTTCAACACTCTATCCCTGGTCCTCTTCTCTGTTAATGCTAAACCATTGGCTCTTTACCTTTTTGTCAGGGACTCCTTTGAGGATTTGATAAAATTTTGGACTTTCTTTCCAGAAAAATGCACATAGATACACAAGCATTCAGCCGCAGGGGCTGTAGGACTCCCTTAAAGCCCACACATGGGCCCCAGGCTAGGAATTCATGCTCTTACACATTGAAACAAGTTCTAGAGAGATTAAATATTTAAAAGTAAAATATACAACAAACAAAAAATTATAGTAAATATGGGAGAATTTGTTTCACACATTCACAGGCTGGGGAAGGCCTTTCTAAGTGTGCCACCAAATCAAAAAGCCACAAAGAAAAAGAATGACAGATTTGACTTTATACAAACTTTAACATTCTCTAAGAGTTTTCTCTAGCAGTAAAATGCGATAACTGTATGAAACTCTATAACTGTGTTAATTAAGGAGAGCACTGTTTGCAAAGTAGAAAATCTCTGTGTAACATGAAATGCCCTCTTACCTCCCGTGACAATCACATTTGCTTTTCTACTGTAACAAAAAGTGTTTGCTCCTCTTGGCATGGAAAACTCTCTGACAGGCCTGCAAAACACAAATTAGATATAAAGCTTGTATATTTTTCCTTATAAAGCTAATTCCAACTTATAAATAGATTGTGTTCAAGAGGCTCACTTCTAAGTTGTTATGAATCCATTTACCCACAGAAAATATTATAAGCAAAGATTAAATTCTTACTGACCCACAGAATCTACTTACTCCATAATATGATATTAATGCAGCATTTGCATTGTTTCTGTTTAAAAAGAAATCCTTTCCTCCACCCTGGAGTTGCGGTTGTGCTGATGTTAAGGCTGGGCAGAGATATATCACGTCTTAAGCCAGAAAGTATATTGCTCAGCTAAATGAGTGTAGTACAGAATGGCAGGAATGTATTTGGATACTTCCCCCTCACTCACTACCCGCATCCAACTTGCTGTCAAGTCTTGTTGATTTTACCTCCTAAATAGACATGAAATCTGACCACTTCTTCCCATTTCCGCCACAATGTCTTGGTTCAACTCTCCATCCCCTCTCACTGGAACTACTGCAATAAACTGCTAATCTCTCAGCTTCTACTATTTTCCATTCTCTTTCCCCAATCACACTCCAAATCATGTTGTCAAGTTGCAGCCAAAGTGATCTTTCTAAAACATGAGTTGGATCACATCACTTTTCTCCAGTGGACTCCTGATACTCTAAGAAACACCAGGTTCCTTCACCTGGCCCACCAGGCCCATATGGTGCTGGATGGTCCTTGTCACCTTTTCAGGCTCACTCCATGCCCTCCTCTTCCCCTGGATCCAGCCATGTGGTCTCTTTAGCTTCCTTTCTGGCCTCACTGAACTCTCTTTCTCCTCAAGAGCTTCTGCACAGGCCAAAGATTTTCTTTCCCCGGATCCTAGCCACACTAACAGACACCCTCCTGTAAGTGTCAGCTTAAATACCACTTTCTCAGAAAGGCCTTTCCTGGACTCCACCCTCCTGCCCCCACCAAATAAATAAAGTCTTTTGTGTTATTTTCTAGTCTAGTACCATGTTATTTTCCCTTAGGCATAAAGCACCTGACCTTAGTCTCCTCTTGCCTTGTATGTTTCCTTTTCTTTTCTTTTTTCATAAATAAAATGGTAATATATACTATTCTGTTCCTTGGTTTTTTCACTTAATAATATATCTTGACGATCTTTCCAAATCAGTAGGTAAAAAACTTTCTCATTCTTTTTTCTAATTGTCATAGAGTATTCCTTTGTAAGACTAAATCATCCCTTAATTTCTGAGGGACATCAAGCTGTCTCAAATTTTTTGTGATTACAAATAATACTGCAACTTTCTTATAAAAGTGCCATGTCATATGTATGTATTTCTAAAAGACAAGTTCTTAGAAGTGGTATTGCAAGTCAAGGGGTACATGTATTTGTAATTTTAAATTATATTGCAGTTTCTTTTTAATTCTTTTTGCCCACTAGACTACACTTCTTCAAATGTGGCTCTTTACAAAAACTGGGCCTCATAAAGCATAACTTCTATGTAGCTTATATTTTGGGGTTATCTTTGAGATAATAAACCTAAGGGGCAATACCCAGAAGCATCTTGGATTGCAATTATCACCCTAAACTTCAGGTGAGAATAAATTTTCATTATAAGGGCCCAACGTGGATTTAGGTTATAAAAGAAATGGATGTGAATTAAACACAAGCTGTAGATTTCTCAGAACACAATCACAAAGTCAATGAGAGAGCATGTAAATGAAGTCTGAATTGCAGTCTTTGGGAAGATGCAGATATAAGATTTGGCTGAAACAACTTTGTTTAATGTCAGAAAAATTATGAAGAAAAAATTTGCTCAACTAAATTCAGGAATTTACATAAGAGGCTCTTACTGGGAACCATGGATCATGTGTAGTTTTTCCAATTATGTTACTTTTTATTCTTCCTTAAACCTAAGGTAAAGAGTATTCCTTAGAACCCTACATCCAACTTCATCAACCTCTTAACTTAGAGGTTAACTTCATTAACCTCTTTACTTAGGTCAGGAATTCTCATGACCTTAGAGCAGTGGTTCCTAAACTTGGAATCGGAATCACTTTGGATGCTAAAATATAAATTCCTGATCCTATCCCTAACTTAGTAAATCGGAATCTTCAAGGGGTTCAGAAATTCATATTAAATTTTTTTCCAAAATGTTTTCTCACATATATGCCTATAACATTTACTTGTAAATTATATACATATATTACACAATTAATATAGTATGTATATTATAAACAAACAGCAATAAGAATGTGATAAAAATGTCAAAGAAAGGGAATTTCTAGAATTTTCTACCCACTTTCTGATTGCTCATCTTGCATTCCCTCTGGGGTATATGCACCCTGCTTTTGAGTTGGTTCCTGATAGTTTCAAGAAAGAATATGAGAGCTCTTTCTGATTTTTTTTTTTAACAGGAGCCCCAGTAGGAGGAGGTAGTGGGAAGGGCAGACTTCTGTAGGGACCTGCCATAAAATGGATGGAGCTTGACAGGGCAAACTGGTGAAGTGGACTTAGAATGCACCCAGGGTTGAGGTCAGGAGGCCTAGATTTTGGTCACATTCTGTTGCTAAATATATGACATTAGAAGCGTCACTTAATTTTGCTGAACTACAATTTCCCCACTTATGAGACCAAGGATTTGGATATAGCTTAAATAGCTTCTACTACTTAAAATCTTTGATTTTATGCTTTCTGTGTGGATGTGGCTGGGTAGGAGTCCAGCAGGCCACTGCATAGCTTATGTAGGTGGTGGCCAGCACTATGCAGCACACAACCTGCATAACCGTTACCAGTGGCCCCTGGATTGGGACAGGGGAAAGTACATGAACAAAGACTCCAATGACTCATTGTACTTTCTAATCAGTAGTGTAGCTCCCCCCGTGTGGGGGAAGAAGTGAAATTAGAGCAGCTAGAGGGTTGTGGGAGAAATAGATCTGAATTTATGGATTCATTGAAGGTTGTTGACTATAGAATTTCCATATTGGAAATGTTCGGGATAGTATGTTTGAAAATTGTTCCTGTCTTACCTAAGATTATTAAAACATTAGATTTCTGTATTAAATAATGTCTGCAGTTGGCAAAGGAGTTGGGGAGAGGGCATAGTGAGCTAAAAGTATACTCTGAAAGGGAAGTAATCAAGAGAGAGAAATTCCCCAATGACAACAAGGCCTGTGAAAGAATTTTGGGGGGCACTCAGTAGGGCCTCAACAAAATTTACTGAGTACAAACTGAATGTCCAGCACTGGCCTAGAGGAAATATCAGTGAACTGTGATAGCAGAGGTGAGAGTGTTCATTAGTTAAGATGTGTACAGGAGCCAGGCAGGTAAACTATATGAGCGAAGTGGGCTGGCTAGGAAACTACAGGGAGTGCACGGAGAGTGCGTGTCCTGTGGAAAGTGGGAGCCAAGGCCCAGAGTCAGTTAACAAAACCAAATAAATGACTGTAAATGCTACCAAACAAAACGCCATTTGCAGGTTGCATTTAGCTCGTGAGACTACCAGTTTGCAACCTCTGAATGAGACAGCTCCTATATTTTCAAAAACATACACGATGATAAAATAGCAGTAGTTTAGACAAAATTTCCAATTTTGATAAGTGAGAATGATCATTTAGAGGAGAAAAAAATAGCTCTTTTTGTTTTAAAGTTCAAAAGTAAAACAAAGTATCAGTTGTTAAGTCCTAAGTGGGAAGTTTACTAAATAAACAGGAATAGATTATACTACTTCTATGTAAAAAGATACCTCTAAGATATTTTAAAAGATTTTTTCTTCCAAAAAAATTATATCTAGTTTATAGTAGTAATTTTTCTGACTAGCTAATGCAAAGGTAAACTGTAGTCCTAATTTATTCAAATTACTTATTTACAGTTCATGAAAAGCAGCCCTAATTCAGTAACATAAATCTCAAGTCAGAATTTAGAATTTTGAAAATGTTTAAACTTTCCAGATAAGAAGTAGTTTCTACTTATCTCTGGTGACTTATTTACACTTTTGCCAATGACATGTTTTTCTGGTTGACTGAATGAACTGAACTTGATTAGGTATAAACTGGGAAGTCATTATTTTCTTCTACCCTTGTCTCCAAACACAGTCTCTTAGTCTTCTTGGACCAGTTTCCATTAGAAAGGGAAATTCCTGCTAAACCACTGACTGTGGCCCACAGGAAATTCACACAGGCTAGTCATGCAGGACAGTGTCAACCTGAATGCAGCCCCACCCTATTGTCTTGGGTCCCTCCTGCCAGGTAGGAATGTGTGCATTAGGCACAGCAGGGGCAGAGCTGAGGGCCCACAGTAATTTTGGGGGCCCACAGAAATGTTCTAATTGTTCTTAAAATCAAAGGAAAAAATTTAAGTTTAGGGTCAAGAGAAGTGTTTTAATTTTTTCTCATATCAGAAAAACTAAAATTTTTAGAGCCTAAAACATTAAAAAAGTTGAAGTCTTTAAAATTATATCAAAAATAACATGCAATATTGAGAGCGTTATGGTGGGAGGGACACATGAAGGCAAAAGTGCTCAGGGCCGCATGTCATAATATGGTCCAGCCTGCAGCCTTCAGAATTCCCCATGGGGAAGCAAGTAGTGGTCATAATGTGCATATGTCACCTGTCAAACTTGCCTAAGGTGAGCCTGTGTCCTTTGGGGCCTCAGCAAGTAGCCCCTGGGGAGCCAGATGTATTTCCCTGCTTTTTTGGCTCTCCTGGAGCTCTCC
Organism: Aethalodelphis obliquidens; assembly: GCF_003676395.1. Classification (NCBI taxonomy): domain Eukaryota; kingdom Metazoa; phylum Chordata; class Mammalia; order Artiodactyla; family Delphinidae; genus Aethalodelphis; species Aethalodelphis obliquidens. The sequence goes on from NW_020837968.1 coordinate 25,396,989, forward strand.
TCCAGCGGTCTGAGGTGCGGAAAACTCTCTACCACCTCCACTCTCACCCTGGGGATGGCAGACCAAATGCCTCAGCATTGCCCATAGTTCCACAGCTAGGTAACTGCATCCTCCTTTTCAACTATTTTAGAATTGCTTGTTGTTTCTTCATTGTTGTGGGTGACTGATAAGAGTCATGGGACTGGTCTGACTACCTTCTAATAATTCTGTGAGGATGGTTTAGTATATCTTTCTTTAAATGGAACTTTAGCTGAAATTCTAAGATAGCAGGAAAAGAAACATTTAATGCCCTGTTAGTTGATTATGGATCTATCAAACATTTTTACATCAATGTCTCAGCATGTAAAATGGGGATCATACATACTTCACATTAAAATTTTTTTGTTTTTTTAAAATACCTGCCCATTAGATAAAATTAATCTATTTTCCTGGCCCACATAATTAAATGGACCAGAAATGGATGAACTGTGTCTTTCAACAAAGCCAGTTGCAACTAATTCATATAATTGATTCAAAAAAATTCAAAATTCATATAATTGATTCAAAAAAATTCAAAATTGATTCAAAAAAAATCAAAATTCAAAAAAATTCATATAATTGATGTCAACTGGGAAAAAACTTAAAAGATGAGCTGCTTTTCACAGATATTTTATATACATATTCAACTGCATAGTTTTAAACAGGTTGCTTTCTTATTCTGTAACTAGGTGTAATTTACTCTAACTGGTACATACCAGAGTGTTCTCTGAGAAAGTTATGATAATATTAACTAGTATTTCCACAGCATTTTACATCTGAAGAATGAAGAGAGTTTTCACTCAACATCTTACAGTGCAGTGAGATATCTGGTTTGGTGTTTGGACTTGAGCTCAGGTCCTCCACACCATGGTCCCTCCTCAGGGATGGGGTGGTAGGCCAGGAGTTGGGGGGGACCACCCTCTTGTCTAGGATGCCTTAGGGGGACCCACCTCTAAACAGTGACCACACCAAGATAGCACTAGACTCATAGTCTTATGTACAATGTTGGCCCATATTGTCCATTCCATAACAAAATAAAATGTAGATACCATGCGCCTTTGAACACAGAAGGCTCCCAATAAGTATGTTTGAATACCCTTCAGGGAAAAATACCACTGGTTGACAGTACTGTACCAGTTTTCAGAGTCACACAGAATAGAAATATATTGATTCTGGGAAGTTCCCTCTGAAATTTTCCCTGAGATAATAGTACTTTTGAAGGAGAAACATTTTCTAATAATTTCTTCAAAATGAAAAAAAAAAAAATCCAAACACTATACTATCAAAAGACCTTGCCTGAATCATAGCATACTTCACCTTAGTTTCCTTGCTAATGTTACACAAATTTGTGAGCTCTGATCTGGAGAGGGAAGCAGGGTAATCAGATGGAACGTTACATAATTAGGGTTATTCACTGAATGTAATACGATGCTCAGACAGGAAAGCATTCCGGGGGATCATGTAATTGCTAAAGGTGAAGGGCCATTGAGCAAGCTTGTATCCTCTCTTATCTTCCCTTGGGGTGGGGGTAGATGGGAGGAATGCAGGGGACAAAGAAGAAGTCATTTTTATTTCCTCCTTAATGATGTAAGGCAGGAAATTTGCGTGCCTCAGGTAAAGGTATTTTTTTTAGATAGCGGTCCTCACTCTGGGTTACTGCCTGTGATTAATCCATATTGTACCCATTCCCAAAGAACAAGAGAAGGTGCAATAGAAAACTTCAGATCAGAGTATGGTAAACTTTTTCTTTAAGGATCCGGATAATAAATATTTTACACTTTCCTATTTACTCTCTGCCACTGTAGCACAAAAACAGCTGTAAATAACACGTAAACAAGTGAGCATGGCTGTGTTCCCATATAACTTCATAAGCAATGAAATTTGAATTTCATATAATTTTCATGGGTCATGAAATATTACTCTTCTTTGATTTTTTCAACGATTTAAAAATGTAAAACTTATTCTTAGTTTGCAGATGCTACAAAAGCAGATGGCCCGCTGAACATGGGACATGCCATTTTCTGACCCTTACTATAGAAGTGGGAACACAAAGCACAAACCAGTACAGGTCTACAGTAACTCCACCTGATCTCAGTATTAAAATTCATTGTCTGATGTATTTCAGTATCTTTATTAAGGAAACAAAAAGGGGAACTTTTACATTTATTGAGCACTAACTATATATACCATGCATTAAGCTAGGCACTTTACCTGAGTAAATTAGGTTAATTTTTACATACCTTATAACACTACGAGGTAGGTATATTCATTCCCATTTAAAGATGGAAAAACTGAGACTAAGTAGAGCTAATGGTAACGTGTTCAATGGTCACAAAGCCTTGAGTGCCAGACAGAAACCAGTTCTGACTGGCTCCATAGCAACCCTACTGAGAACCACTACATACTTTCTAATATTACAATCTGCCTCCAAGCTGGGTAACTAATAAAGAGTAATGCTAAGTAGTTAATTGCTCATCTCTTGGAATTGCCAAGCTATTAAAGGGTTAATGGTTCAACTTATGTCTTGCAATAGGCCAATATTCTTTACATGGCAATATTAATAGCATATGTTCATTTTCCTGCTGGTACATTTGTGAAATTACCATACAAAATTATGACCAGAATGATAATCATTTCTTAAATGGAAAATTTTTTTTGAGAGGAGTTTTTTCCTGCCTTTCTGGGAGCTGTACTGGCTTCCATTTTAACAACTGGCCAATTATGAATTAGTATAAATGCAGTTTCATCTGTCTCAGCTTAAGACTTATCATAAGAAATTGCAGAGATAAGAATATGATGAATCTAGGGATGGAGTGGACTTGACTCTCTATTGAAATGACTCTTCAATGGCACTGACAGTTCTGGAAAACATGATTACACTGTATCACTTGAGAAATCTCTTTAGCTTCTAGATTTAGGAGAGTGACCCAAGGAAGTAGATGAAAAGTCAGCCAGAATTTGACAGAATAGATCAATGATCATTATTTGCTGAGTTTGTATATTTTTGTCTCACAGTTTCCTGACCCTCTTGGGCCAAATTCCAGGAGATATGGTGAATACTAGGAAGCTTGGAATTGAGCTTAAAGACAAACTCCTGCCTATTGCAAAATAGATGCTCTTCAGACCTAAGACCAGAAAGTACTGGCAAGTATGAAAAAGAAAACCTTCTAGATAATTTAAGTGTTTACAGCTACAAAGTACCAAATCTACAGAACACTGTAGAGAGGAGGAATTTAAATTCCCTACAATAATATTACATAAATAAAAAATACATACTAACATTCATTTTGAACAAAACATATAAATAAAAAGATTTATTAAACCCAAAGAATGGTTGCATCTCTGTGTGTGTGTGTGTGTCTGTTTGCACATAAGTAAAAATGGAATGGGATACAAGGATAAAAAGAAAAATGGAGCTGAAGGAATCAGGCTCCCTGACTTCAGACTATACTACAAAGCTACAGTAATCAAGACAGTATGATACTGGCACAAAAAGAGAACTATAGATCAATGGAACAGAATAGAAAGCCCAGAGATAAACCCATGCATATATGGTCACCTTATTTTTGATAAAGGAGGCAAGAATATACAATGGAGAAAAGATAGCCTCTTCAATAAGTAGTGCTGGGAAAACTGGACAGCTACATATAAAAGAATGAAATTAGAACACTCCCTAACACCATACACAAAAATAAACTCAAAATGGATTAAACACCTAAATGTAAGGCCAGACACTATCAAACTCTTAGAGGAAAACATAGGCAGAACACTCTATGACGTAAATCACAGCAAGATCCTTTTTGACCCACCTCCTAGAGAAATGGAAATAAAAACAAAAAGAAACAAATAGGACCTAATGAAACTTAAAAGCTTTTGCACAGCAAAGGAAACTGTAACCAAGATGGAAAGACAACCCACAGAATGGGAGAAAATATTTGCAAATGAAGCAACTGACAAAGGATTAATCTCCAAAATTTACAAGCAGCTCATGCAGCTCAATATCAAAAAAACAAACAACCCAATCCAAAAATGGGCAGAAGACCTAAATAGACATTTCTCCAAAGAAGATATACAGATTGCCAACAAACACATGAACAAAGGCTCAACATCATTAATCATTAGAGAAATGTAAACCGAAACTACAATGAGGTATCACCTCACACCAGTCAGAATGGCCATCATCAAAAAATCTAGAAACAATAAATGCTGGAGAGGGTGTGGAGAAAAGGGAACACTCTTGCACTGTTGGTGGGAGTGTAAATTGATACAGCCACTATGGAGAACAGTATGGAGGTTCCTTAAAATACTAAAAATACAACTACCATACGACCCAGCAATCCCACTAGTGGGCATATACTCTGAGAAAACCGTAATTCAAAAAGAGTCATGTATCACAATGTTTGTTGCAGCTCTATTTACAATAGCCAGGACATGGAAGCAATCTAAGTGTCCATCAACAGATGAATGGATAAAGAAGATGTGGCACGTATGTACAATGGAATATTACTCAGCCATGAAAAGAAACGAAACTGAGTTATTTGTAGTGAGGTAGATGGACCTAGAGTTTGTCATACAGAGTGAAGTAAGTCAGAAAGAGAAAAACAAATACCGTATGCTAACACATATATATGGAATCAAAAAAAAAATGGTCATGAAGAACCTAGGGGCAGGACGGGAATAAAGACCTACTAGAGAATGGACTTGAAGACACAGGGAGGGGGAAGGGTAAGCTGGGACAAAGTGAGAGATTGGCATAGACATATATACACTACCAAATGTAAAACCAGTAGCTAGTGGGAAGCAGCCACATAGCACAGGGAGATAGCTTGGTGCTTTGTGACCACCAAGAAGGGTGGGATAGGGAGGGTGGGAGGGAGGGAGACACAAGAGGGAAGAGTTATGGGGATACATATGTATAGCTGATTCGCCTTGTTATAAAGCAGAAACTAACACACCATTGTAAAGCAATTATACTCCAGTAAAGATGTTAATAAATAAATAAAAAGGAATAAGAGTGTGACTAACTCAATTCTGCTCTTGAGGATACGTCACTGGAAAAAAAAAGGGAATTATATCTTCCTAGAATCATGTCAGTTGAAGGGCATGTTTTTGCTGACAAAAAGAAGGTACCTATTAACATTTCATTAAGACCTAATACAAGCATTCACCACCTGATTGACAGATCCTAATACTTGGAAAAGGGAATATTGGCCCATACAAATTGTTCCCAAAGGAAAACTTGTGCCTTTTCTTTCTTGCAGTGTTAGAGTATTTATTATTATCATAGATTTTGGCAGCATGCGGAAATCAGTGTTCTTTAAAAATCCAGTCTCCACAAAAGACCTTAAATATCTATAAGCAAATAATAATACTTTCAGTTGTTAAGGGGTTTTAGTTTTCAAAGCACCTTCACCCATTTCAGCTTATTTGAGTAGCACAAAAATCCCATGAGCTAAGAAAGTTAGTATTATTCCTATTTATAAATGAGGTTATTGAGGTTCAAATAAGTTTAAAAAACATGCTCAAGACTCTTGGACAATGAATAAGAGGCAGGCGTGATCTAGAATTCCCTTGCAAATGTATTCCTTTATTTATATTCTCTCGTAGTGAAAAGCACAGCCACATATATAGTTCCCCCAAACTGAGCCTGGTGTCTGCTGCTCTAATGCTTTTCTTCTAGATCTTTGGATGATTTGCTCTTCACCTCACTCAGATCTCTGATCACATGTTATCTCCTCAGAGCAGTCTCTCGTGACCATCCTGTCAAGATTACTGCCTCCCATCACTCTTTATCCCATAATGCTCCTTCATCTCCATCACCTACTCACCTAAGTCTGTATTATTCATTTGATTATTTGCTCTCCCACTAGAATATGACTCCAGGAGAGGAGAGAGTTAGTCTTTTTTGTATACCATTATATCACTTCTTGGAACAGTTTTTGATCTATAATAGGCATACATTAAATATTGTTGAGAATGAAAAAATGAACCTTAGATTCCTCTCTTTCCTTTATTTCTCTCATCCAGTAGGTCACCAGTTCTTGTAAATTATACGAGAATCTGTTCTCTTTCCATCCTTACTTTCACTGGTTCAGTTCAAACCCCCATCATTTCTTTTCTAAACTATTGCCATATCTTCCCAATTGGTCTCCTCTTTTCAACTTGCCTTTCCCCAATCCATTCCCCACTTTGTTGCTAGGGTAATCTGTCAAAAACACGAATTTTATCACTTTTCTTTCTAAAGTATTCAATGGCTTCCTGTAGCCGTCAGGTTAAAATTCCAACTTTTTATCATGGTATGCAGGTCTCTTCATGTTTTGCTTATCCAGTCTCATCTTTCCCAACTCTTTCCCTCTGTTCCGATCATATTGAACCACTTACAGTTTCTAGAATTCACCATCTTCTTCTTCACTTCTGTGCCTTTATAAATGTCATTTCTTTAATGTGACTATTTATCAACTCTACTCTCCTGCAACTGCTTTACTTGGCTAACTCTTACCAGTTCTTCAAAACTCAGTATGCATGACATTCCTTTTCAGGAAGCTTACCTCAATTTTTATCCACACCCCCATCCTACCTTAAGATGCTCTGAGAACTCTCTTCTGCTCCCATACAACTCTCTTAAATCGATATCATAACACTTATCACCCTCTCTGGGAATCTATTTCCTTTCTCCCTCATTAGACATGAGAGCAAAGACCTAGTCTTATGCATCTTTAAATTTCCAACATGTAATACAGTGCTTTAAACAAAGTAACTAACCAATAAGTATTTGCTAAAAAAAAAAAAAAAAAAAGTGAATATTCAGCCTCCTGCTCTAGAGCTTCTTCTGGAGTCATCTATGTAGTTTTGTTCAAATTATAGGACTATCAGAAAGAGATTGTTGAATACAAAAAAACTCAACAAGCTTAGTGTCTTGGAAAGACACATCCTTAAACATAATTAAAATGCAATAAGTACAAAGACTGAAGCATGAAAAGGGTACCTAACGCAGCTGGGGAAGAGGTTGCTGGGAGAGGTCAGGAAAATTTCCTAGAGTTGGTATCACTTGATCCTTAAAGGATTTACGGGGTCAGTTATATCTCAAAAAACTGGAAACAATTTTAAAAATAAAAAACTTCCCTCTTCTCAAAAAAAGAAAAAAATCCCACAGGATTATGGAGGTTGAGGTAGAAGAACTAAGAGGAAGAGTGGAGAGAGTATTTCAGGCACTGAACATGTACAAAGTCCCAACATGCAGTATCCAGGGATCAGCAAGAAGTTCAGAGTAACAGGATAACAGGAACCTAAGAACAAGGTAGTAAAGAGCAGTGAAGTGGATGAAGTGGAGAGGTTAACAGGAACCAGATAATGGGAGTGCTGTGGCAGGTGATGGAGAAATGTGAAGGACATTGAGATGGTTGGATATCATCCTTACAAGAATAGTTTGGGAGAGTATTGGGACAAGAGGGTAGTTGGAGAGAAGAGCCTAGGACAATAGAGATACAGAATATAAAATAAATTCAACAAGAAGTTTTAAGGCAATATAGACAAATTGGTGACTGACGATTTTTAGGGGTTGAGGGAAAAAGGAGTCATGTGGGGTTGCTAAATTTCTGCCTAGATGATTTGATGCATCATGGTGCCACCAAGAAAAATTTTAAATTCTATAAAGGGCATAGATTAAAAAGTGGGGGAAGTGAAGTGAAATTTAAGGGGCTATGAGATATCCAGGTGGACATAGTGAGTAGGTATACGTAAGTCCAACATTCAAGATAGCTTGGGTTTTCATTAGTATACAGGTATTAATATGTTGGAGAAGAGGAACATAACCCAAGAATTGAGTAGAAAGTGACAATTAAGGTTGGCTAAGGACAAAACTCTGGAGAATACCACCGCAAAAAGAGCAGACACAAAAAGAGGAATCACAAGGGAAAAGGTCAGACAGTAAGATACCGGGAGAAAACTCTGGCTTCCCAAAAGCCAAGAGAATAGAGTTTTAGGATGGGTGAGATCAGAAATGCTGAATGCTCCAAGTTTAATTTCCTTTGGTCTGACAATGTAGACATCATTGGCCAATTTGAGAGTCTTTTCCGTAGAGTAGTAGCCGGGAGGCTATATGAGAGAGGATTTTAGAGGGAATGAGTAATGTCAAGATAGTGGGGATAGTGAATGTAGAGTACTCTTTCCAGAAGAGGTGTAGTATGATAGATCAAAGGACACTAAAGGTCAAGAAAAGCGTTATTCAGATCACAAGAGACTTGAGCATTTTAAGTTGAAAATGAGAGAGTGGGAGAAACTGAGGTAGCAAGATCCTGGAGAAGAAGTTAAGTGCAGGGTCACCAACGGAAGGTGTGTTACCAACCTCTGAAACAAAAAGAAAAGACTTAAGGCTGGGTGTGGATATAGAAAATTCTGAAAAGATCTGGGGTGTTGGGGAATTACTCCTGAGGCCACAGGGTTTTTTTTGTTTTGTTTTTTGTTTTGATCATATGGAAGGACAGGACATCGGTGGAGGGTGAAAGGAGTTGAAGTTTGGAATAGTCACTGAGAGGAATAAGAGGGGGTTAATCAAAGGTATGTAAAAGGATTGGGAGACTGGGCTAAGGGCTCTGCTGAGCAAAAGGGTTGGGATTTTGCTGATCGATATGTTGGACAGATAGGAGTATAAATCAAGGAAGAATGCTGGTGAGATACAAACTCAGATGATTAACTTGGGATCCAGTCAGGTAGGAAGGGAAGAAAGTCAAGGAAAGGGCTGATAAAATTCAATCTACTGAGAGATAAAGGTATCAGAGACCTCAGCAACATCACTGAGTCGGTATAGTGCGAGTTGGAGTGTTCAAAAGCTGATATGGTGAGACGTGGAGGTCTGAGAGAAGGATACTGGAACGTAGCGCCTGTCAATATTGTGCAGATCAATTTTTGATTTCTATTTTGTAATATTAGATTGACAATAGGCAACTAAACATACCAATGTAAAGACAGTCTTTAAGAAGGAAAAAAAAGCCACTTCATTCATCCAAAAGCCACCTAGGCACGTGTTTGCTTTAAACTTTCTTGTGTAATGAAATCACTGGCAAGTTACTTTACATAGTCTCCTATATAAGACTTCTGGTTCTTATCTCTATGGGCTTGCTGGAGGACCATTATTTAGCACTTCCCTTTCTGAACTCCTATTATGTCTATAATCCTAAACCAGTCAACTGACCTTTAACTTGCTCTTCTTTGCAATGCAAATTATCCTAAGTAGTAGTGTGCTGATAAACGTTTAACATTCATTGAGCTGGGGACAGGAAAGTAGAGATGGTAGTGTGCCATTGCTTTACAACATTTGCTGTTTTCCATGGTACAAATATTTCTCTCATGGCTGATTTCAAACCAGCAAAGGGACATCTCTTAACGTGGAGTTAGGAAAAGATACAGAGTTGCACACCATTATATAGCACTGTGTTCTTCAGGACATAAAACCCTCAAGAACATAGGTAATAGTAAAATGTAGTAAATATATAAGAAGTAATGAGTTTTGAGTATTTACTGCCTTTGCTTTCAATATAATTGATTTGTGAGCTTATTTTAATCATGGCAGAGTTTAACAATAAGTTGGCCAAATTCCAGACATGAGCTGGCTGCACCATACTGCTGATTTTATGTCTATATTTCTTGTCTTCCCACTTACATTTTAAGCATTTTAAGACAGGGGCCACGACTTAAACATATTTGTATTGTCCACAGTTCTTAACACATTCTGACTTAGTAAATATTTGTTGAATAATTGATACAGTTCTGGATTAAAGGCTGAACTACATTACCTTATACAGCTTTCTGGTTGCCATATAAACTGTTAGAATTACCCTGGTAAGTGTACTGGTAGTATTTGTTCTGTGGAAATCATGGTTGTAGGTTTGTATATCTTGCAAATAAAAATCCTTTCTCTGGATGTTGAAGCAGAATATATTTTTTCTATACCACCACGAGGACATATTATATTTGTATATGTTTTCACAATGTTTCTTTATGATTATGAATGTATCATGAATTGCCAACATAGTATAAAATCAAATTGGAAATAAGGTGGCATCTAGTTCTTAATTAAATGTTTCAGAAATGTATTCCTTTAAAATGCCAGAGTATAATCACTAGCTAGTTAATTATGTCACAAAAACATAGAAATGATATTTGTGGTGTCAGATGTGGTGTCAAGAAATGAAATTGTTTTTAAGGTACTGAAGAAAGTTTTTAAATCATCTCTCACTGTAATATGTTTTACACCAAGATAAACATTTTCACCTTTTTCTACGTAAGGGGAAATATGTGTTTTTCCTGAAGACTACAGCTTCCAGGAAAACTTAAGGTAGTCAGTCATCTGACTGACTGTGATATTCTCATCTTTCATTAAATTTCTGTTATTCCATTGCTTAAATTAAAAGCCTTGGAATTTAAAGAAATTCTAGCTCTGTATATGCAAAGCCTATCTTTTGTTTTCCATTTTTTTGTGAATTTCACTAAAACTTCAAGAGGACCTAGGAGGTATCTATCACTTGTGTTTTGTTAGGGGGTCATATTTGTCTCTCTACCATTTTTCCCAGAACTTTTTAAAGTTGTACCCTAAATGCAAAGAGAAAAAGAAAGCAAGACTCTGTCTCATTTCAACTCACTGATTCTTTAAACAGAAAAACAAATTCAGAAGAAAATGATTACAATTGAGAAAGTATGTTTTAAGAATGGAATTGAATCACTAGGTAAGGGTTTTGCAGTTTTAAGTTTTTACCCATAGTGTTTTGTTGTATTTTATCCCATTTTTTCAGTTTTGACATATAATCGTAAGATGTTGAAACTGTATAACATGAGTTGATATATATACACATTGTGAAAGGATGCCCCTGAGTTAATCAACACATTCATCATCTCACATGTTTATTTATTTTTTTTTTTGGTGTGAACATTTACATTCTACTTTCTTAGCAAATTTCAATTATACAATACAGTGTTAACTATAGTCACTACGTTTTACATTAGATCCTCAGACATTTTATAGGTTTTATAAAAACCTATATGAAAGTTTACCAAACTTTTATGAACCTTTCCCTATGGAAAGGGAACCCTTTCCCTGGTGATGACTGTTCTACACTTTGTTTCTATGAGTTCTACTTTTTTTTGGTTTTCACATATAAGTGATACCATGCAGTATTTGTCTTTCTCTGTCTGGTTTATTTCACTTAGCATAATGCCCTCCAGTTTCATCCTTAAAACAAAGTTTAAAGAAGATCTTTCGCTTCTTGTTGCAGCAAATCAGATTCTAATTTGTGGCTCAGTGCATTTTTTAATAGACAATTTTTTAAAAGCAGTTTTATGTTCACAGAAAAATTGAGTGGAAATTACAGAGATTTTCCGTATGCTCCTGCCCTCCCACACATGCATAGCTTCCCCCATTATCTACATCTCTCACCAGAGTGGTACAATTGTTAGAATTGATGAACCTACACATTGACACATAATAATCGCACAAAGTCCACAGTTTACATTAGGGTTCACTCTTGGTGCTGTACATTCTGTGGGTTTGGACAAATGTATAATGACATGTGTCCACCATTATAGTATCATACAGAGTATTTTCAAGGCCCTAAAAATCCTCTGTGCCCTGCCTATTCAACCCTCCCTCCCCCTGCATCCCAGCAATCACTGATTTTTAATTGCCTATCCACAGTTTTGCCTTTTCCAGAACGTCATATAGTTAGAACCATGCAGTATGTACCTTTTCAGATTGGCTTCTTTTACTTTGTAATATGCATTTAAGGTTCCTCCATGTCTTTTCATGGATAGCTTATTTCTTTTTAGTACTTTTAGTGCTTTTTAGTGCTGGATCATATGGCAAGTATGTTTAGTTTTGTGAGAAACCGCCAAACTGTCTTCCAAGGTGGCTGTACCTACTTTGCATTCCCTCCAGCACTGAATGAGAGTTCCTATTGTTCCACATTCTTGTCAGCATTTGAGGTTGTCAGCGTTTTGGATTTTGGACATTCTAGTAGGTGTGTAATGATATCTCATTGTGATTTTAGTTTCCACTTCTCTAATGATGTAGAATGTGAAACATCTTTTCATATACTTATTGCCATCTGTATACCTTCTTTGGTGATGTGTCTGCTCATATCTTTTGCCCATTTTTTTAATCAGGTTGTTTGTTTTAGTGTTGAGTTTTAAGAGTTGTTTGTATATTTCCGATGACTGCCCTTTATCAGATATGTGTTTTGCAAATATTTTCTCCTAGTCTATGGCTTGTCTTTTTGTTCTCTTGACAGTGTCTTTTTCAGAGCAGAGTTTTTAATTTGAACGAAGTCCAGTTTATCAATGATTTCTCTCATGGAGTGGTATCTTAAAAGTCATTGCCAAACCCAATATCATATTTTCTTCCAGTTTTACAGCTTTGTATTTTATCTTTGGGTCTATGATCCATTTTGAGTTGTTTTCCTGTAACTGGTATAATGTCTGTGTCTAGATTGAGAGTTTTTATCAGGAATGGGTGCTGGATTTTGTCAAGTGCTTTTTCTGCATCTGTTGATGTGATCATGTGATTTCCTTCTTCTTTAGCCTTCCCTAAAGGAAGGACCCCAAGTTCCCTAAAGCAAGGACCCTAAAGCTTCCCTTTAGCTCCCTTGTGCCAACTTGGGGTCCTTGCTGCCATCACCAGCCCCAGGCATCCACTAATCTACTTTCTATTTCTATAAACTTTTCTTTTCTGGGCATTTCCAACAAATGGGATTATTCAATATGCAGTGTTTTGTGTCTGGCTTCTGTCACTTAGCATAATGTTTTTGAGGTTTATCCATGCTGTAGAATGTATCTCTCTTAAAAAAATATAACAGCTGTTTTATAGTTACTATATATTCGTATACCCTTGCTATATATCAGTATAACTATTAATAAATATTTAACTAGGTAGAAAATAAGACTACACACTATTCAAACTCATCTGTCTATAAGAAAGCCATTTAGTGTATTTATTACACATGGAATATGATGGTTGTTCTACAGATACTCACAGGCTATTGTCTAGTCAATTGACCTGTAAGAATGATTTTTAAAGTATAAAGTTTTACCAATAGAACACTATTTGGAAAATATAGCTACACCAATATTGATTTACTTTAATAGAATATAGCAATAAAAAACAAAGGAGCAAAACTGCTTCTAGGAGGACATATCATGTTCAGATTTGCATGAGTAACTTCAACTTCCTCCTGAAAATCTAATTAATCTTGTTGAACAAATGGAATACTTAACATCTGAGATGTCTAAAAACCAGTTTAAAAGCTCCAAGGCTGCCATGGGTTTCAGGAAAACACCTGAAAGTCACAGAATGTTTATGCATATAAACAATTGTACTTACAAATTATCCTCAAGTCTCTTCAAGGATTCCAAAACTAATGAATGAACACTGTCTGCAGAGCAGGATCCAAAGCAATTTAGGGCTGAAATGTATCTAATTTTCATAACCCAGTCATTATGTAGCTTCCTTTTAACACTGAGAATTACAAGAAAAAAAGGGGGTTATGTTAGACTCACAAACACATCATGTTGAGTTTCTCTTTGGTATTTCACTTTTACTTTAACCAAATCGCAGCTCTGAGCTGTGGTAAAGCCTACATGTGTAACACTATCCTATGCATTATACTTTCAATTGTTTAACTATATGATCGTCATCATATTTTAAATGAAAAAATAAAAGTTTATCATCAGATTTTGAGCTATAGATTCAGAATTAGAGGAATAATCTAGAAGAAACCCAATCCAATATTGACATGATCATCCTTACCCTACTGAAAAAATTCTGATCATGCAAATGGAGGACTGTGTTTTATATTGTTTTTTATCTTGTATGAGTCAATTCATTTTCATATTTCCCATGAATACATTCAAAACTGAAGAACTAGGAAGTTTCTAACCCAGATCACTGGTAAAGCTGAGGCTAGGACAGCCTTCAAAGTCTTTGTCAAAGGCTTGCTCATCAGTACACAGGACATTTGAGGGAGAGGTTTAGCACTAGAGGCCAAAACTGCCATAAAATTCTTCTTGTCTTAACCTGGAAGAAGCCATCTTCATGGTATTTTATTTACTCATATTTTATAGTGTATTTGTTTCCTCGTCCACAAACACTTATTGAGCACTTATTGTATCCCAGGTACCAAGGACATAAAGATGATTAAGGTAAAATCCTTATCACCAAGTTCCTTAGATTGTAGTTGAGAAATAGACATATTTATAACTCAAGGCAGGAAAGTTTGACAATATTGGATTAAACAGAGTGGGAGTCGGGGGAGATTTCTTTTTTCCATGCCAGATTGTGTTAAATTTTGAACTCTGGATACTGGCTAGTTCTTTCTTTAATTTCTACAATGTTTTGCTTCAACACTCGGCTTATATATATATACACACTTTAGTCTCAAATAATTTGTCATGTATATAATGATCAGCTGCATGATTAAATCATCTACAAAAGAACCAGTATGAATTAGCATTCATTTAACTGTACTCACATTCTTCAAATTCCCCCAATCTCATTTCTAATATATCTGTCTAATGGAAGCAGAGATGGAAAACAGGCCATGGAATTTTCTGACATGTGATGCACATCTCAGTAAAGAGAAGATTCATGTCTCAGCATCTATTCTAAGAGCCTATCATAATTGGAATAAAGTGCTTGATAGTAAATAGAGCAGCACATCACATACTGGGAAACTCCCACATCAGAGTTTAATACTTTGGTGGAACTAAGTAATACTGCTAATATATGAAGGATGGAAAATGGAGCCAGATAAACATTGTGTCATTCTTAGGGTTTCAGCAATGGGCTAGTCTTAATTCCGTTGTAGCAATAGATGTAATGAGCTTTGAATTACATATTCTATCTCTGGAATAAAATATTTGCTATATTAATAACAAAATATAATCCTGTATTTTTCAAAGTTTTTTTCTTATTCTAAAAGGAAAATTTTGTTTGTACAAAATTTAGGAAGTAGAAAACCATAGAGAAGAAAAGAAAAATCACTTCTCTGAAGTTCCAAAGAGAATCATCATTAACATTTTGGGATATTTACATTCAATATTTTTCTTTCTAAGTAGAAATACGCAGACATACAAATGGACACATATACATACTGACACGTATACATAAATAAAACTGGATTCAATGTACATAAAAAAATAAGAAGTTTTTTACTTAATATTATATTATGAACATTTTCCATATTATTAAATATCTTTCAAAATATAATTTAATGGAGATGTATGGCATTCTCTAATATGGTTATACTATGATTTACTGAATGCCCTTAATGCCTTAAATATTTTTTAGGACTCTGACAAAAAATGAAATTTACATATAAATGTATTACACATGTATGGACATATTTATAAAATATGTAATTATATTTGTAGAATTTATATTATATCACACATTTATATAATACCTGAATTATTTATTTAAATGATTAATTATTTAAGTTAATCATTCCCCTATTGTTGGACACTAGATATTTTATTATTAGAAATAATGCTGTGATAATCATACTTATATTTTTAAACACATGGAGATCACAGGTCTCAATGTATAAATGTTTATTAAGACACCTGATGCATCTGCCCAAATTGCTTTCCAGAAGGGATTCAACTCGTACTTCCACCACCAGCAGTATGCGAGAATGCCCATCTCACAACATCATACTCATTTTTAATCTGTTCTAATTTTATGTGAGAAGTTGTATATGATTATAAGTTGTACTTCTTTGATTAATAAAAAGGTTGTATTTAGTATAAAACTTGTATTTCTGCTAATAAAAGTAATATATGCCTTACTCTAAAAACTTCAAAAACACTACAATTATAAAGCAGACAATAGAAATCACCCATAACCTCATCAGTTGGAAACTGTTCTTAGCATTCTTGCCTGATGATCAGTTTGAAATGTTTATTGACTGCTGTGTGGGCATGTGGGTGAATTAACTGTTCATCGTCTTTGTCAGTTTTTATCTTGAGAAATTATTGTTTTTTAATTGAATTCTAAAACCTATTAAAGATTATTAACCAACTGTCTGTCATATTTGTTATATATATTTATCCCAGTTTGTTATTTACTTTCAAATGTTATCTTTTGATGTGTATAGTCAAATCTATCAAACTTTTTCTTTGAATTCTGTATCCATTGCTTTTATGTTTAGAATTGTCTTCCATATTTAAGTACTAGTAAACAGCCATGTATGTCTTTTATATTTTATTCATGATTTAATTTTTCACTGAATTCATTCAAGTACCTATAGATTTTCATTGTCAGTAGCACTTAAAATAGGAATTTCAGTTGCTAATTTTCCTGTCTGTCTTCCCTATTATACCAGAAGTTCCTTGAGGTAAAAAACATTTCTTTTTCAGCTTTGTATTTAAAATCTCTACCATGGGGTCTGGCATATTATTTTCACTACATAAATACTTGAACAATGTCTATATTAAAACAATTGGATTATTCCCGTAATACCCTTACCTTTTAAAGTTCTTTGAGTCTAACACCTGATATTGTAATTTTTTTTTGGATTTTGCCTGCTTGAGTCCAAAGTCATCACTATTTACTGTGAATTTGTTCACAAAACCACCGTCGTCCCCCAAGAGGATGTCATCTTGGCAGAGCTGGTCAGGCAGAGACACTACACACACACAGAGGAGGCAATGATCCATAGGTTTTATGACAAAATAGTTTTCCTAGAAACAGAAGAACACTTTTAATAAGTTATCGTGTTGCTCTAAATATCTAAATATTAAATTTAAATATTGCTCTTATTATTTGATAAGATTTTACTTTCTGATGTTTCTCATTTTAGATATTCCCACTGTTAAAGGAACTTGAAAGAAACAAAGTTAACTAAGTAGAAGTTAACGAATGAACTTCTCACTTTGAGCCCAACATTGTGCTTTTGGGTGTTTTGTGGGGAAAAAGTGTGAAGTACCTGTCTCTAGCTCAATAAATAATGAGATTTTCTGATGTATTACTGTGAACATTCCTTTCTTGAATTCGTAAGGCAATATTAACAGGAAGCATTAAAAAGTTGAGGTGTTAAAAGACCATTGAAATTAAAATGGATGGTAAATAGGAAAATCTAATATCAAAGTCCCAATTACTTTACAAGGAGAAAAATATCCTAACGTCTACATTTATCCAAAAATATTCAGCAAGCATTTATCAAGCTGACTCTATACTATTGAACTGGGTTCACTAAGCTATATGGCCATTGTTTTCCTGGAGCTTAATTTCTACCTAAGGAGAAGAAAAAAGTATTTAAAAATTTTTAAATTTGTTTTGTTTCCTATAGAATGAGTGAGACTTGAGCATATTTAGAGGTTCATTCAGTCTTTCAACAAATATTTATTGAGCACCTACAACATGGCAAGAACCATTCTAGGCATGGGCTTATGGTGATGAACAAAAATTTCTGACTTTGTGGAGCTACTGTCCTAGTCGGGGGAGACAGATGAATTAAACAGATAATTCCAGATAATGGGATGTGCACTTAAAAACATAAGCCAGAGCGCTGTGATAAAGAGTGACTTAAGAGGTCATTTTGGGTCCCATGGTCAGGGAAGGTGACCTTGGATCTGGGACCTGAATTGGTTGAGAGGAAGATTCAGAAGAGGTTGAAAAGAAGGATCCTAGGAGAAGAGATTAATGTCAAAAAAGATAGAAAGGGAAAAGGCTATGGAGTCTTGTCCTAGACAAGGCAGGAGGGGATGGGGGGGGTGTCAGATACAGGGAGTGTCAGATATTTTGTCTTTAGAGAGAGGAAGGAAGAAAGAAAGGAAGTAGTGTTGTATTGTTAGTTAAAGCTGTAGGTGGAGGGCTGGAATTTGAAAGAGGACAAGCCTTTCAGACTCAGTATTCTCAGAAACAGGAAGAAGTTCACCTGTCGAAAGGGCAAGGGCTTGAGAAGAATAATGGAATTTGGAATACTTGCCAGGAGTGGGAAAGTGAGTTGGCAAGAATCAGAAAGAGATTGATAAATGCCCCTGAGTGCTCAGGTGAGTCTGCAGACCCTGAATTTGTAGTGATGACAAATAGTGTGGCTCTGAGTTTTTCTCTAGCAGTGCTTAGCCACTGCAAAGGAGCAAAGAAGGGCTATAGCATCTATCCGAGATTCAAGTTTTGAAGGACAGAGATTTAAGAGATGATCCATCCAGGAGGTAATGTGAGAAGGGAAAGAGGGAAGAAGCAGGGGTACTGAAGAGTGGAAGAAGATGCTTTCAATGAACTGGAGGCTTCTATGAGATTGAAAAGCAAGAGTGAAAACAGGAGAGAGCGGGAAGGAAAAGAAGTTGTAATCAAACTATACGACATGAGATAGTGACACATCACATAATAAAATACATTAAGCAAACAGCTGCCTTCTTTAAAATCATCTTGGTATAATTAGTTGGCCAATATTGTAGACAAGAATAGGAAGTTTACTATTTTACTGAGACTAGTATGGCACAAAGGAAGGTTAAATTATTTGTTAATCCTACATGTCCTTCAAAGTCAGCCTGCTTCCTGAGGACGTTTTTATAATAACCCCAATGCTTAGTGATCGCTCCTCTCCCTGAGTACCTGTTCTTTTTTACTTTACTTTTTTGCTATACCATTATATTATATATTATGTTTGTTTGTGAGAATCTTCAAGACTGAGTTTTGTTTGAGTGTAGGGAACATGTTCATTACTTCTATATGTCTACAGATGCTCAATAAATATTGTAAATTGGTTAAGTGGTAACATATCACTAACTGAGGAGATTAACATTAACATCTGCCCATTCAATTTTTTGCCAGGATTATGCATTTGATTTTAGTAGTTTTCTTGCCAAATGAAGCTGGACTGAAGAGAAAGGCTTTGAACTGGTTAACACGAGTATAACCAAAAAGATAATACGTGGATTCAGAGAAAAGTATAAAAGAAGAAAGGAACTAATCATTCTCTCTCAAAAACAAAACAAATTAAACATACACTAAATGGAAAGAATGTTCCCTTTTAATTAAGACTCACAGAATATTGATGCTGGACTTGATTATCTTAGTTAAACTCCCTCATTTTATATATGAGGAAACTGATGTTCAATAGAGAAAGTGTGTTGCTCATTTCCTCCCAGTATGGAAAAGACAATCCAATTTCTTTGAGTATCTCTTGGCACAGTACCTGGCTGCTCCCTTGAGCTTTATGATCCCAGACAATAATGGTCCTTTCAGTAGTAGCTACAATTCGTTTCAGCTGAGAGAGGTAATCACAACCTGTAATCCAGGAGGTATCCTGATAGAAAAGCATAGGATTGGCATGTTGTGTTTTGGAGTATATTGTATTTTGTTTTATCACACAATGGTGGCTACTAAAAGAGCAGATTACTTACATTAAAAGCCCCATTTTGCCCCCTTATTTGCAGAGGAGCCACACAAGGTCTCTTCTTCAATGTCCTGAGAAGAAGCTTCCATCTTTTTCCCTTTCACCCTCAGCCTGAGTTTCTCAGAACCATCATCTGGAGAATGACACAGCTAGAGCCTGGCACAGCTCTCTGGAAGCACACAGCCACTGACCAAGCAGTCATCTTTATGCACTGTTCTTTTACATGAGAACACTTCTGCACAGGAGCTCAGTGGGACTAGATTTAGGGCACCGATTAAGTGAGTTTTCTGGCCCTGTCCTCATGCTTAAATTTTTTAGCTGGAAAAGACCTTGGTGGTCATCTGGTCAGTGATCAAGTTGAGGTCAGTGAGTCTGCCTTGTGCTTTCCTAAAGTCACCAGATTGGCATGGCTAGGATCCATAATATCTCTGACAACACACTACTTTACGAGAACAATGGCTCCCACTCGTGAGTGTCTTCTGTGCCAGAAACTGCTGCCTGTGTTTCAGGCATGCCCTTGAACCTTCTGTAAAACCCGTTAGGAATTTTAAGAAAGTTTAAGAAATGGAGGCTCAGAGACTCCTCTGCTTGGCACCCTCAGTGCATTTCAGTGCATACAAGCAGGGTGAAAGTCAATCCTTCTCCATCTCTCATAAAGCCACGGTGGGATTCTGAGAGCAATTCACCATAGCTTTACAATATCTGCCACAAGATTACTGTTCCAGTTAGCAATATGGATTAAATAAATTACAATATTGCACTCAAGTTCTTTAATGCTGTTTTCAAGTTTAGAATAAAATGTTTTCAAATAATTTTCACTGGCTATTTCCTTGTTCTCACAACATGGGTTTTGTCTGTCTTTCACTTTCCTCAATAGTGAGCACTTAGAAAAACAGGCGAAGATTTTAAATTGAAGCTTCCAAGGAATAGTCAGCTTCCAAGCAATTCTCTACCATCAAATTAACTCAGAAAGCAAGGTCTGTGTCCTCTTTGCTGTTGCTCAAGCTTTAGTTTGGATCCTAGTCAATAAAGATAAAGCTACAGTCTATGAGAACCTCTTATTCTCAGAGTGTATTCAGGCTCTTCGTTGAGATTTTGATTAGTTATGGAGGAACCATCATCAATCAGTTTAACTTAATTAGGAATTTTTTTAAAGTACTTACTGTAACATTGGTGCTGGTCTGAACTCTCATCTATAAGAAAAAGGAAGAGAATAATGATCCCCAGCTGGCACTACAATTAAAGATGAAAATGCTGGCTCTAAAGCAACACGGTACCTCCTTGGTTAACCTCACTTGTCATTTCTACCTTCTGTTAGTCTCCTTGTTCCTTCTGCCTCTGAAAAATCTAGCTGTAATCTAGCTCTGTAAAATAATGCACTGTTTGCTTTGGGCAAGTTTATGTTTCCGTGGCTTGTCTTTAAGCCTGGTCACTATGCTCTTAGGCTTAAACTTTATTAGTTATTTGTTCCTTCTATTTGCAAACTGCCTCACATTCTTTAGCTATTCAGAGCAACCTTTGATAACAAAAATTGGGACTGCAAAATAATACTAACAGCAATGGCAAGAACGGTAAACAGGTCAATATGGATATAGATTGATACAGAAAAAAAAAACTTTTCATTTGAGTTATCTCTCAAGTTACTGAGATTTAAGAACATTCTATCCAGTGGGCTTTCTCTTTTATTCTATAAATATGTATTGAATGAATATCATATCCTAAGTACTATGCTGGCTGAGAATCATAGATTTATCCAAGCAGAGCTAGTATGTATTACTTGAGCAGCCTCTTATACCCTTAAAGCATGTTAAATGCTCCCAATGTAAAGGTTAGTGTCTGAAATATATTAATGACCTAGTTTCTTTTGCATGCTCTAATGGTCTTGGGGAAAGTCTAGAAAATGGCTGCCCAGAAGGATGGCTCATGTGAAAAGGAGAAAAAGTAAATCGAGATTACTAAAACTGTTAGTTCTGGTCATCACAGACTGTCTTTCATCTGAAGAGTTCAAAAATGCTTTTCCAACCGGGACTTTTTTCTAGATGGAAAAAATAAAGGGCTCAAAGAAATTCCTCCTCTATTTCTCTATCTCTATCTTTAGTGGAAGTCACTTGTTTAAAATTCTCTTATCTGCTCTAAAATTTTTATAATCCTTATATATCTTCTGAATTTTCTAAATCTAGCCTTTTTGTAGGAACTTTCATTAATGACATTTACAGTCTACATCACCAAGCCCTCCAGCGAGCACCATGAAAATCCTTAAATGTATTTATTCTACCTCAGATAGAGCCTAAACTGTGGGTGTAAGATATTTTGCATTATTAATGGCCATCTTTTAATAAATTATTCCTGTGACCTACCCTGCCAAATTACTTTTCTCACAGAATGTACCATCCTATTTTTAAGGCATGCAGCATTCAAAATACTATTTATTCCTGGAGTACCAAATCTTTAAATAGAAACAGGTGGTGAGCATCTGCATGTTCGTGAGTACACATGCGTGCGCCTATAAGCATGTGTGAGTGAGTGTGTGTGTGAGTGTGAGGGAGAGAGAGGGAGAGAGAGAGAGAGAGAGACATATCTGGAAATATGATAATGCCCTCTCACTTATTTCACATAATCCTGAACTATTTCATTATGAAGATCATAATTTTCCTCCTCACTGTTTTTCTTTTTTTTTTTTTTTTTTTAACATCTTTATTGGAGTATAATTGCTTTACAATGGTGTGTTAGTTTCTGCTTTATAACAAAGTGAATCAGTTATACATATACATATATCCCCATATCTCTTCCCTCTTGCGTCTCCCTCCCTCCCACCCTCCCTATCCCACCCCTCTAGGTGGTCACAAAGCACCAAGCTGATCTCTCTGTGTTATGCGGCTGCTTCCCACTAGCTATCTATTTTATATTTGGTAGTGTATATATGTCCATGCCACTCTCTCACTTTCTCCCAGCTTACCCTTCCGCCTCCCTGTATCCTCAAGTCCATGCTCTAGTAGGTCTGTGTCTTTATTCCCGTCTTGCCCCTAGGTTCTTCATGTCCACTTTTTTTTTTTTTTTAGATTCCATATATATAGCATAATGGTTTTTTTTTTGTTTTTTTTTTTTTTTTGATAGGTATACCTGGATTTAATTCTCACTTCTACCGCTTGGTAGCTGGATAGCCTTAGGCAAGTTTCATACCTCCCTGAAATTCACTTAATTCAGTCTGTAAAATGGCATAATAACTTATTATAGCATCCTTTTAGGAATTTTAAATCAGTTCTTGAAATAAAAGTACACAATATATAGACAAGTATGGATTCCTCAATAGGTGTTTGACCTTTCATTTCTCCAGTATCCCACCCG
Source organism: Aethalodelphis obliquidens (assembly GCF_003676395.1). Taxonomy (NCBI): domain Eukaryota; kingdom Metazoa; phylum Chordata; class Mammalia; order Artiodactyla; family Delphinidae; genus Aethalodelphis; species Aethalodelphis obliquidens. Next base: position 25,419,737 of record NW_020837968.1, read on the forward strand.
CATCAAATAAAGAAAAATACTTTTTAAAATTTACGAATATTTCATTGTTGTAAAGTTAAAGCCATAAAAATAATCAAATGGCCTACTATCATACCGTTAGAAGAAAAAAAAAAAAAGGTGTTCATGAGAGTTCCATATTAGAATACAAGTTTTCCTTAGGCACCTGTTTATGTATGCTATTCTGCTCTTTACAATAAATAATTAAATTTAAAAGACTTAATTCCTCACTTTTAAGACCTTATTAGTTTACAAATTACATATTGACCTATGCTAAATTTTATACCGACCCATGCTAATGAATTCAGTACAGAAAACAAAAAACACTGCACTCAAGCAAACTACATATATATATATATATATATATATATATATATATATATATAACTTATATGAGAATTGCTACTCCAGCTTTCTTTTGGTTTCCATTTGCTTGAAATACCTTTTTCCATCCCCTTACTTTCAGTCTGTATGTGTCTCTAGGTCTGAAGTGGGTCTCTTGTAGACAGCAAATATATGGGTCTTGTTTTTGTATCCATTCAGCCAATCTGTGTCTTTTGGTGGGAGCATTTAGTCCATTTACATTTAAGGTAATTATCGATATGTGTGTTCCCATTCCCATTTTCTTAATTGTTTTGGGTTTGTTATTGTAGGTCTTTTCCACCTTTTGTGTTTCTTGCCTAGAGAAGTTCCTTTAGCAGTTGTTGTAGAGCTGGTTTGGTGGTGCTGAACTCTCTCAGCTTTTGCTTGTCTGTAAAGGTTTTAATTTCTCCATCAAATCTGAATGAGATCCTTGCTGGGTAGAGTAATCTTGGTTGCAGGTTTTTCTCCTTCAACACTTTCAATATGTCCTGCCACTCCCTTCTGGCTTGCAGAGTTTCTGCTGAAAGATCAGCTGTTAACCTTATGGGGATTCCCTTGTGTGTTATTTGTTGTTTTTCCCTTGCTGCTTTTAATATGCTTTCTTTGTATTTAATTTTTGACAGTTTGATTAATATGTGTCTTGGCATATTTCTCCTTGGATTTATCCTGTATGGGACTCTCTGTGCTTCCTGGACTTGATTAACTATTTCCTTTCCCATATTAGGGAAGTTTTCAACTATAATCTCTTCAAATATTTTCTCAGTCCCTTTCTTTTTTCTCTTCTTCTTCTGGAACCCCTATAATTCGAATGTTGGTGCGTTTAATGTTGTCCCAGAGGTCTCTGAGACTGTCCTCAGTTCTTTTCATTCTTTTTTCTTTATTCTGCTCTGCAGTAGTTATTTCCACTATTTTATCTTCCAGGTCACTTATCCGTTCTTCTGCCTCAGTTATTCTGCTATTGATCCCATCTAGAGTACTTTTAATTTCATTTATTGTGTTGTTCATTGTTGCTTGTTTCATCTTTAGTTCTTCTAGGTCCTTGTTAACTGATTCTTGCATTTTGTCCATTCTATTGTCCATTCTATCTCCAAGATTTCGGATCAACCTTACTATCATTATTCTGAATTCTTTTTCTGATAGACTGCCTATTTCCTCTTCATTTGTTAGGTCTGGTGGGTTTTTATCTTGCTCCTTCATCTGCTGTGTGTTTTTCTGTCTTTTCATTTTGCTTATCTTACTGTGTTTGTGGTCTCCTTTTTTGCAGGCTGAAGGTTCGTAGTTCCTGTTGTTTTTTGTGTCTGTCCCCAGTGGCTAAGTTTGGTTCAGTGGGTTGTGTAGGCTTCCTGGTGGAGGGTACTAGTGCCTGTGTTCTGGTGGATGAGGCTGGATCTTGTCTTTCTGGTGGGCAGGTCCACGTCTGGTGGTGTGTTTTGGGGTGTCTGTAGACTTATTATGATTTTGGGCAGCCTCTCTGCTAATGGGTGGGGTTGTGTTCCTGTCTTGCTAGTTGTTTGGCATAGGATGTCCAGCACTGTAGCTTGCTGGTCGTTGAGTGAAGCTGGGTGCTGGCGTTGAGATGGAGATCTCTCGGAGATTTTTGCTGTTTGATATTATGTGCAGCTGGGAGGCCTCTTGTGGACGAGTGTCCTGAAGTTGGCTCTCCCACCTCAGAGGCCCAGCACTGACTCCTGGCTGCAGCACCAAGAGCCTTTCATCCACAGGGCTCCTTAATTTGGGATGATTCGTTGACTATTCAGGTATTCCACAGATCTCACTGTTTTTCTTTAGATACTATGTTAGTTCTATTTTTGAGGAAATGAAGGTAAAAAATGAGAAGGGAATTAATGCATCGAGAAAAGAGTGATCAAGGAAGGTTTTCACACTTCAATGAGGCAAATCCATTTTTATTTTCACATTATTTGTTCATAATTGTAATTGCCAACATTTACTAAGTGCTTACAATGATGTTAAGTGCTTTATGTTGATTAACTCATGTAAACAGCACAACTACATAGGGAGGGATATTCTCTGGTTTGGATGAGGAGGAACTGGGGCCTGGATATAAAAAGTAACATGCACAGCTGGCAGTGTGGAGGCAAAGCCAGTCTCCATGCCCATGCTCAGAATCTCCTGCTGCACCTCTGGGTGCAGGCCACCCTCTCTGACACGATCTGGCTGCCTATGATGGAAATCACTGAAAGGCTGAAAATTATTGTTGAAATTTTAATCAATCATGTGATGATCATTTTAGATATATTTTATTTGTATAAAGCTTGCCTCTACTTGGAAATAAACTAATAATTGGACCAATTTTTTGATATTTAACACCAAACATTTATTTTCATGGTGAAATATGATATAGATGATATCATCTTACATTCCATGAAAATCTCTCATATTTTGAAAATAGAAGTCCAAAACATAAATTTAGAAAGAAATGACAATAATAGCAATGCCTTAAAATGTTTCCAACATTCATTATCTCATTTGAAATTCACTACAATCCTCTGAGGGAGAGGAGACTGATCCTATTGTCTTCATTTTACAGATATGAAAAAAAGAGACGTGAAAATATACAAGTTGGCTCATTAAGTTCCCTACTTAACATCTAGGCTGTTAAAATAGAGGAGCTAGAATTTGAGCCTTGTTTTTAACTTCAAGTACAAGGTTCTTGTTGGGACCTTTTATTACTTGGTAGTATTATGACAAAATCACTTGGCTTGTGAGTGTTTATGATGTTATCTGAGAAATTATCCAGGATCATCCTTAATTATGCTGATGCCACATGGTTCAATATGACACCCCAAGGAACAATGTCAAATGCAGTTACCAAAACCTCAAAAACTGCTGTGGGGTTCAGCGAGCTCCTCGTTTTAGTAATACTTGGTTGTTTTTTTTTTTGGAATAACTGAAATATGGCTATGGTTTCTGCTGCATCTGATACATAGGCATAATGCATAGACAAAACAAAAGAGAGGAAGGAAGGAAGAAAGGAGGGAGGAAGGAATCCAAGCTTTCAAATTACCTGGCTATTAAAGACTGTTATCAATCCTTTCTGAGAAGCTGTTACTAGTAAATCCAACTGAGGAATCTTGACAATGCACTTAATCACATCGCGTCTTCTACTACCTGTTGATGGCACAACACTCGTTTCAACTCCTAGCAGTAAAGATCCTAAAAGTCACTTGTTAGTTTTATTTAAAAAAAAGAGAAAGGAAGCAACCAACTTTTTGCTAGAAAGGCTTTAGTTACTTAAAAATTAAAGTGGAATAAAACCAAAAAATGAACAACTATTGCTTTTTAATTATCCTTAGAGATAGTAATCTGACGTTATAGTGCTTTCCAACTAAACATGGTGCATGAATTCTCAGAGAAAATGTAAGATCATACCCCATCCCACCTCCACGTGTACATTTCAGAGAATGAGTTTTCCAAATGTCTTTTAGAATCATTTCTATTTTAAGATCTTCACATCTCAGGAGCTCTTTCTTTGAACTATCACCATGTGATTTACACAGAATAAAAACCTAATACTATCTCAGGCTTTCCAGTACAAAAGAATGAAACTACTTTAATACTGTTTTTAAGGCTTTTTTCTTCTTTTTTTTACTTTATGCATTTTGAAAAAAACACTTTCAAGTTTCTTTGCCTATGTGCTGAATGATAAAGCCACACATACTGGGCCTCTTCCCAGGATGATTTAAATCAAGTTTTTATAATTGTAAATTCTTAGAGAGGAAAAGCAAGTGGACAAATCTCACACTCCAGTATTATCCCCCTAATTCATGCATTCTCAACAGAGAAATTATTGCTCCCAAAGGGGTACAAATTGGTTCTTGGGCAGGGGGTGGCGGTGGCGGTGGTGTGTGAATGAGTTTTACTCTCTGTGTCAAAAGCTCAGATATACATACAGTACATAGACCGATATACAGTATATCTGAGGTATTAAAATGTCTAGGGGTCAGGGGGAAGGAGGTTGAGAGGGGATTTGGGATGAGATTAGAAAAGAAGGTCCAAAAGATTCCTTGGAGGGGTCAATAATGAAAAAACAGGCACAGAATATTATTTTATTCCAAGCCACCATCATTCTCTCTGCTTCAACTCCTTCCCCACTATAGACCACTTTTATCACAGAAGCCAGAACATTTGAAGGGTAACTCAGGCCAGGCCTCTCTCCTCTCTGCAGCCTTCTCACAGCTTTCTGTCTCACTCAGAAGTCTTTAGCATGTCCACAAGTCCTTGGACATCTGTGCCTATGCCACTGTTGCCTCTCTAACCTCATCTTCTACTACTGTCCCCCTACCACTCCACTCCAGCATGAAGTGTGTGGTTCGCTCTCATATCTCCTTCAGGTTTTCCCCAACTACCCTATTTAAAATCTCTCCAAACCAGCTTCTTCCCACACTCCTGTTTTATTTTTCTCCACAGTCTGCCTACTTTATTATTTTTTCTGTAGCACTTAATTTACTTGTTTGATTGTTTTATTGTCTATCTCTCCCTATTAGAATGTAGACTCCATGACGTCAGGGATTTATGATTGTTTGTTCATTGCTGTATCCCCAGCACTTAGAAAGTTACTCGGCCCACAAAGTAGACCTTAACGATTATTTGCTGAGTGAATAAACAAGTTACAGAACCCAACTGCTATCTATAAAGATGCTTTCAAAGTTCTAATTTAGGATGCCAGCAACATATTTCCCTTACTCACTGGCCACTCTTCACTCAGTGATGACAGAAGCAGGGATAGCTCCCTTGCTTCTGTTCTTTGATGATAGTTCCCATGGAGGGACCCAGAGGTTAGGCTCTGGTGAGGCCTATGGTTGGGCTAAGGAAGGGTCAAAAACAAGGGTGGGTTTTGCTCACAAAGGACTGGGTTTTTTTTTTTCTTTTAAGGAACACCAGATTTGACCTAGACTATGCCCTTCATCTCAGAATTTGCTATGAAATGCTGGAGGACGGGGCAGATTCCAGGGTTTGCCTTTCCTCACCTTGGACTTCTTCCTCCCTGTAGGGAAGAAAGGAAAGAAAACCCAAGTTGTCAATAGTGGAGAGGGAAATGAGTTCCTGGGGTCCAGTTTCAAATTTTAAAACAAATGACATATGTAAACTGGAGACCTCTTAATCTGAGGTAACACTCCTCTGTGATTGGCACAAATTTACAGTTTTAGAGGTGTAGGGTTAAACCTCCATAAGATAATTAAGGGTGAGGACATGGGAAAGACTTCTAATAAGTGAAAACTTGACAATTCAATTTTAAGAATATTTATTTTTAAAAATATGATCCATTTGGTACCAAAGCATGCATTATTGAGGTGACATTGTAGAGAGCTTTAACTTAAGATCTGAACCTCTTCAGGAAAATGGGAATTTCCCTCCCTAACATACCTTACTTAGTGTCCTTCAGAGCAATGATATTTCCAACTCAACTGCAAGTTTCTTCTGATATTGCATTCGAAACTGTCACTCCCCTTTCTTGTTATAAAGTATTGATCAAGTAAATAAGATGAAAAATGGTTTAATGGAAATGTTATAGTCCCAATATTTATTTTTGAGAAAATATTAAAACCCACATTAATCTGTTAGGGAAATTTAAATTATCACCTGAAATTACAACTCGTTGTTTTCTAGAAACAAGGAAAACCAAATTTTCTTCATCCATTTGTGAAGTAAGAGAATCTTCTTCAGAGGAGAAGTATCCAAAGATCTAAAATCCCAAACAACACATATAAACATGCACAATATCTCAGAAATGGCTGTAAAGTAAGAGATTTTAATGTTGGTTGAATTTGAAGTCTTAATTTGGACTAACAATCAACAGCTTGATTTATAAATATCAAGGGGTTCTGATATAAATATCAGAAGGCAGTTTAATGTATTCAACATACCGCATGCTGCTGGTGCATGATTTTTGAGCAGTCATTGATTTTTCTCTCCAATAGATAAACTGATGTACTCGGCTGGTGTCCTTGCTCAGACTGATAGTTCAATTAGGAGATGGCACTTGTTTGGAAATCAAATCAGCCTCCATCAGACAGGGTCTCAGCTGAAAATCCTGACAATGAATTTGGCCACTCTCAAATAACTATTCCTACCCATTTTCCATAAATCTTCCTGAACAAGATTTTTCATTCCTTTTTCGGGGGAATTTTGGAATTTTACTGTTCCAAATCCTATCCTCCAGGTGTTGCATGAAAATTAATTACTATGAAAAGATATCTTGAAGTAAAAAAGTGCATTTTATTTGTGAATAAATTGTCAGATTATGTAATTCCAAGGAATTTGAAAAATAAGATAGCTGTTTTTCAGCTGTCTATGAATAAGCAGAAATAAAGTCCTTAGAAGTTAATGACACACTGTATTTCTTATAAACTTGAGACTAGTTGGTGCTTGGTAGTGAATAAACAGAATGAGCTTCTGAAATTCAAGTGTGCATGCAAACCACTGGGATCCTACTAAAGTGCAGCTCTGACTCGTAAGCCTGGTAGTGTGCATTTCTAAGAAGCTCCCCATGAGGGACCACACTTTCCATATAAAGGACCTAGTGACTAAATGAGTCAATTGAAAATAAATCAAAACCAACTATATATCAGTTTGTTTTAATAACATTTGTCTATTTTGATGCTAGATGATGGCTTAGCATTAGGTGTTAACATGTCCTTTCATCAGTTGGTTTACAAATGTTACTACTTCCTCCTTTACATTCTCCCCCATCCAAACCTAACAACATAAACCAGCTGCCTTAATAATTTCCTACAATTAGATTTCATTCTTTGGGAAGATGAAGATTATCAAAGACTCTCTTGTATTTTCCAGTTTTCTTCCCACCAGCAAAAGCAGTATTCAATTAAAAGCTTAAGTAATTTATTATCTTCTCAGAAATTGCCACTAATTTTCCATGAGTACAGAACCTCTGCATTTAGTATCTAATTACCTCTGAAGGACTGAGAAAAGAGAAAGCAGAGAGCTTTCAATAGATCTCTGTTGGAGCGGACAGGAACCTTTTGCCCCGGAACTTCCTGCCATCACTGATTGATGCATTACCCAGTTAATAGACATACATTGATCTGCAACTTAAACCTTGTTGGGGCCCAGAGTAGGCCAACCCAAAATGTGTGCCAGTGGCATATCGATTATTATGAATTAAAGTTACTTAAGAAACAGCCAACACAAGAGGGACACTCTGATCCTCCTGTCTCCCTGAACACAGGAAATAAAGCTTTTGTGTGAAAGGTACACTCCCTTTCACTTTCACATGAAAGGATGTAACAGCCTGCATCCAGAGGTAGAAGGGACACCCTTATTGACAAAGAGAGAGAATTTGTGCCTAGAAGGGAGAAGCCTATATAAACAAACCTTGTTATTTCTTTAATTTACTACCCCAAGCCCAAACTCTGTTATATTCTTTACTAATGGGCACCCCACACCTAAATTTCTTTGTCCTTTCAATTCCTCACAAATTTATTGTTTCTTTGTCTAAAAAGTACAAAAAGCTGCCCGCTTTGGCCACTTCTTAGATCCTATTTCTGTGGGACATCCCTGTGCATAAATTAAAATTTCTTTTTCTCACGTTAATCTGTCTTGTGTAAATTTTATTGTTAATCCAGTCACAAGAACTCAAGAGGTTAGAGGGGAAAATTTCCCCCTCTCCAACATTCTGTATCATTTAAAAAAAAAAGTTATTGAAGTATAGTTGATTTACAATGTTGTGTTAATTTCTGCTGTACAGCAAAATGACTCATTTATACATATATATTCTTTTTCATATTCTTTTCCATTCTGGTTTATCACAGAATATTGAATATAGTTCCCTGATATCCTGTATCATTTGAACCCACAATATGGCCTTATGGCAAGAGCATGCACTGTGGAATCAGACAGTCCAGTGTTTGAGTTCAGACTCTCCAACTGATTGGTACTTAGAACTTGGATAAATACATTTAGCTCCTTAAGTCTCAATTTTCTCATCAGCAGAATAAAAGGTCAAACTTCTGAGGGCATTTTTTAATGGTGGTTAAATGATGTAACATGTGTAGAGCATTTCGCACTGTGTCTGGAATATAATAATTGTTCTTAAAATATTAGCTATAATTATCATTAGAAAGCCTAGATTAAGAAGGTCTCATGGAAGAGAGGAAAAAAATCATAAATTATATCAAGACCATAACCACTAATGAGAAAATTAGGCTCTCTCTGGAGATAGTACTTTAAAACTGTCAGTCCACTTGGGAGTGGAAACATTTGTTCTAAAAGAAAAAGACGAGTCAGATGGGTACTGCAGTAAATTGATGTGTGTGGAACCTCACTGGGAAAGATTTATATGACTCCTCGGCCAGTCAGAACTAAGAGGGAAATTCAGCCTCTTGCCCTTCCTCATTTATCAGATCCCTGCAGCCTTCACTTCCTTTCTTTCTTTTTTTTTTTTAAAGAAGATGTTGGGGGTAGGAGTTTATTAATTAATTTATTTATTTTTGCTGTGTTGGGTCTTCGTTTCTGTGCGAGGGCTTTCTGTAGTTGTGGCAAGTGGGCGCCACTCTTCGTCGCGGTGCGTTAGCCTCTCACTATCGCGGCCTTTTTTGTTGCGGAGCACAGGCTCCAGACGCGCAGGCTCAGTAGTTGTGGCTCACAGGCCTAGTTGCTCCGCGGCACGTGAGATTCTCCCAGACCAGGGTTCGAACCCGTGTCCCCTGCATTAGCAGGCAGACTCTCAACCACTGCGCCACCAGGGAAGCCCTTCATTTCCTTTCTTACTCAGTTTAGAATCTGTGGTCTGTCACTTCAATTCCACATTTCCACAGTCCTCCATCATTTTCTACCACTGCATTGGCCTGGCAGGAAACCCACCTCCTACTTGGGTGCAAGGAAGCCAACTGCTTGTGCTCCTTGCACCCTAATTACTGTGGCAGATCAGCCACAGAAAAAGTCTCCCAGCCCTATGGATGGGGCCATGAATCATTCACGAGCTCCAGCCTCCTGGGTCTTCAGTGCCACCCAGCCTTCATCCCTTGCTTCTCTGGGTGATCTTGTATTACATTGTCCACAAAAGCAACGTCAAACCTTCTCCAGTCTTATCAAACATGTGCTCCTTGTTACTCTGCAGCTGGCCTCATTTCCTACTTCAGATGATAGTAGAAGTCTCCAGACAAGAGCTTTCTTAGTATTTCCTGCCACCCTATTCAAAACTTAACCTGGTTTTGGATTCATTCTTTCTTCCCTTCTCCCTTTTAAAGGAAGATGTGTTTCTCCTTTCCTAGACTCATCCCTCTACGTATTCTTTGCAACTCGTCCCCTTTCATCTTCAGAGATTGGCTCTTTTCTCTCTCTTTCTACCGCCTTCCTTTCAGCATGCGGGAATCTCTCTCATCTTAAAAACAAAAATACAGGGGCTTCCCTGGTGGCGCAGTGGTTGAGAATCTGCCTGCTAATGCAGGGAACACGTGTTTGAGCCCTGGTCTGGGAGGATCCCACGTGCCGCGGAGCAACTAGGCCCGTGAGCCACAACTACTGAGCCTGCGCGTCTGGAGCCTGTGCTCCGCAACAAGAGAGGCCGCGATAGTGAGAGGCCCGCACACCGCGATGAAGAGTGGCCCCCGCTTGCCACAACTAGAGAAAGTCCTCGCACAGAAATGAAGGCCCAACACAGCAAAAATAAATAAATTAATTAATTAATAAACTCCTACCCCCAACACCTTCAAAAAAAAAATACAGCAAACCTTCCAAAGGTAATTATAATTATAGATCATAGTCCTTAGTCCTTTTCTTGCTTTCCTCTTCTCCAGCTTCCTACTCCCAATATTGCAACCTCCTTCCATTGCTGTTAAGTTTGGATTCCTCTTGTAGCTACATTTTGCTTTTTGCTGGTTGTAACAACAGACACTCTTTCTGATCTTTGACAGTCTCCCCTCTGTATTAGTTTCCTATTGCTGTGGAAGTAAATTACCACAAACAAAGTGTGCTAAAACAACACTCATGTATTAGCTCATAGTTTCACGGGTTAGAAGTCCAACATGGGTCTCACATGGCAAAATCAAGATGTCAATAGAGACGCATTCTTTACTGAAGGCTTGGGATAGAGTCTGCTTCTAAGCTCGTTCAGGTGCTTGGCCCGAGGTCCTCATTTCCTTGCTGGTTGTCAGATGGGGCTGCCCTTACCTTTTAGATGCCTCTCTTCAGTCCTGCTACATGGGGCCCTGCATCTCAGCACAAGCAATGGTACTTAAATTCTCCACATTTAGAATCTTCTTCTCTTTTTAAGGACTTACGTGATTACATTGGGCCCACCCGGATAATCCAGGACAATCTCCCTATCTTAAGGTAATTAATTAGTCATCTTAATTGCATCTGCAAAGTCCCTTCACAGCAGTACCTAAATTACTTTGATATTTGATTGGATAACCAGGGGACAGGAATCTTGGGGCAGGTAGCTGGGGTGGGGGACACCTTTTTAGCATTCTGCCTATCACATCCTCCTTTTATAAATGCATTTCAGTACAGTAAGTTATTTGTGCAAAATACAGCAAAAACACCAATATTAGCAGCCAATTTAACCTCAGATAATAGTGTGAGAGAATTTTCAGATAATAATGTGAAATGACAAAGGGAATTAATATTTCCACGTTAATGTCCTCTTTGCAAGTTCAAAACTGTCCACTGAGCACTTAGCTTCCTTCCCAGATGGCACATCAGCCATGCAATCTGTCATACATGTGGTTTACAGTCACATCTATGATAGGTGCCATCCTGTACAACATCTGCTCTTATGGAAATCATACATTTTGCTATTTTTAAGCTTATAGTGACACAATACTACAATGCTTACCATAAGCAATTTCCAAGGAACACTAAAAACATCAAATTACTAAAATTTATTGAGGAAAAATTTAAGAGACATTATAGCAGATAAACTCCTTCCGAAGAGACAGCTAAAGTTATTACATTTTGAAAGGAAATGTTTCAAATAATGTTTTTAAAGAGGAGAAAATATCTCCTTTCTTGTGATGGGCTATAGCCTCATGGATGTCAAATTTCTCTTTCAGTAGTTTAAATTTCAGTCTAGTAACTGTGACATGCTTAGAGTATTTTATGACTATTAATGATGCTTTAGAGTATTAATTTTATTTTAACTTTGTTATTTCAAGGGCTTGCTCCACGCATTAAGTAATCCATCTTTTTAACTACACTTTTTTTTTTTTCGGATTACATAAGGAACACATGTTCAATGTAGAATATTTGGAGAAAATAAAAAGCAGAGGAAAATAAAAATCAGTAGGCAACTCATTTTTTAACCTATCCTGGAGCATTCTTTTCACATTTTTGAAGTCAGCAAATAGTTGTAGATTTATAGTAGTTCATTTTAAATTCACTTTGGGGGAACACAGTTATAGGCATCCCAGATGGTGCTACATGGCTCTTCTTTGAATTAACTGGGTGTGCTCCTGGAAGGAACATGTTTATGAATTGCCCACTGGAAATTTAGACTAACACACTATTGTAGGAAAAGACGATTGTATCAATACCAGAATCTTCTACTGACTGGCTTTATAAATTTAAGACAATCACATTTCTTTAGATTTCTTTACATCTAATTTCTCTCACTATAAATTAAAGGGGCAGGTCCAGATGATAGTTGAGTTATAAGGTTTCATTATTCTATAAGTATCAATTTTTTCAAGTACATTTGCATCTAAAACCTAGGAAAAGAAAGTATACCTTTTTGTGCCATTGGTACAACAAAGAGATTTATATCCAATCAGGTTTGTATGTTTGTGCCAGACTTCAAAAGAATAAACCTAGTTTGTACTACCTGATAAGATTGACTGTCTGATAAAAAAGACTAATTTCATTTCACACTGAAATGAAATTAGTCTTCCAGCATTGAATTTCCATTTTACGGATGACAGATCTGAAGCCCAGAAAGGCTAGGTCACATGGCTTGAAATAGAAATGCCTCTTAGGAGCACTGGCACAGATAGTTTGTGAGGAAAATGACAGAAAAATAAAAAACTTCCTGCACCATTTTTTCAAAGTTATTCTTCATATACATACAGTGTGCCAGAGGCTGGTCACAAATTTTTCTAAAACTTGCATATAATTTATAGGAACCCAAGGGATGTAACAGGATAATGTAATTTGAAATTGCTATATAGAGAGGGAGAAAATCTCAACTCCAAGACCGAAACCAATTTTTTTGTGTGGCTTTAGACAAGTCAGTTAACCTTTCTGTGCTTCATTTTCTTCCTCTTTATTATTGCAATAATATTATCCTCCATAATCTACATCATGGGGCTGTTGTGAAGATTAAATGAGAACATGCATGGGAGGTTTTGGAAAAAAAAGTAAGATGATCATGATGTTCTAGCTGAAAAGGGAAAGAGAAGGAGAAAAAGAAGGAATGGATGAGGGAGACACTGAGGCTCAATTTCCTCATCTACACCATGAAAAGTCTGAATTTAGTTTTTTTTGTTGTTGTTTTTGTTTTTTGGGGTTGTTTTGTTTTGTTTTTTTACAAGGACAAGAAAGTGCTTTATTTATTTACAGTAACAACAAAAATTTGTAACATAATTATCTTTCCTCAAAACAGATATCCCTACAAAATACACAGAGGCCAAATTCTCAGCTGATGTAGAATTCCATGTAAAAATGAACTATACTGTGTTTCATTTGTTGTCATTATGGGACATTTTTAGAGCATTGATTTCCTGAATCTAAGTGTGTAATATAATATAAACAGACTTATGTAACTTCCTGAAAGGCATAAATTATTGATATTGACATGAATTATTTGTTATACATTCATTTTTGCATTCTTAGTGGTCTGAAACTATTGCATTCGAAATTCAAGCACACAAACCACGGAAGGAAGGAAGGAAGGAAGGGAGGGAGGGAGGAAAAAAGGAAGGGAGAAAGAAAGAAGAGAGAAAGAAAAAAAAACCCTCATAAGCTCAGCAATCAGAATTCATTCTCTTTGACATATGAAACTTGTACCCCAGTAACCCCTTTTCATGTCTATCATGACCTAATTTAGATGTTTTCATATATATTTTGCTTTCATATTTTCTCTTTCGATGTCATAATCAAGTACAGATCTAAGTAAAAGACATACTTTTACTTTTCATTTCTTGCAAAAAAGAACATACTTCAGAAACATACTCCACAGTAGAATCTTCATGCTCATCTACAGGTGTCCAAGGCTTTGTAATTGCTCACCAGAAGTTTGTTAGTTTTTCAATTAACATAAGCAACCTAAAATATTTATAAGAATTATCAAAAATACAAGGTTGTATTGATATTCAATTACTGGTGTGCTGGGCTATGTATTAGTTTAGCTGTATTAATTCCAAAAATCAGTTTTATTGTAATTCTATTAATTTTTGTCTTCCAGTTTTAGAGATATAATTGATATACAGCACTGTATAAGTTTAAGGTGTACAGCATAATGATTTGACTTACATGCATCATGGAATTATGACCTAAATACGTTTAGTGAGCATCCATCATCTCATGGATATAAAATTAAAGTAGAAAAAGTATTTTTCCTTGTGATGAGAACTCTTAGGGTTTACTCTCTTAACAACTTCCATATGTAACCTACAGCAGTGTTAATTATATTTATCATGTTGTACATTACATCCCTAATACTCCTTCATCTTATAACTGGAAGTTTGTATATTTTGACCACTTTCAGCCAATTCTCCCTAATCCCACCCCGCACCTCAGTAAACACAAATCTGATATCTTTTTCTATGAGTTCTGTTTGTTTGTTTTTGAAGTATAAATGACCTACAACACTATGTTAGTTCCTGGTACACAACATAGAAATTCAGTGTTTCTACACATTTCAAAACAATAACCGTGATAATCTATTTGTCATCTGCCACCATACAAAGGTATTATATAGTTATGACTATATTCCCCGCACTGTATAGTTCATACCTGTGGCTCACTTATTTCGTAACTGGAAGTTTGTATCTCTTCATCTCCCTCACCTATTTCTTACCTCCCCCCACAGCCCCCCCCTCTGGAAACCACATGTTTTTTCTCTGTATCTATGATTCTGTTTCTATTTAGTTATATTTGTTCATTTGTTGAATTTTTAAATTCCACATATAAGTGAAAAATTACAGTATTTGTCCTTCTCTGTCCTGGAGAATGTTCCATGTACACTTGAAAAGAATGTGTATTCTTATATAAAATAGATAAGCAATGAGGACCTACTGTATAGCATAGGGAACTATATTCAATATCTTGTAATAACCTATAATGGAAAAGAATCTGAAAGAATATATATATGTGTGTGTGTGTGTGTGTGTGTGTGTGAATCACTTTGCTGTACACCTGAAACATTGTAAATCAACTATCCTTCAATTTAAAAAATAAAATTAAAAGTTGCAAAAATTTTAAAAAAGAATGTGTATTCTGCTGCCTTTGTATGGAATGTTATATATAGACCTATTAAGTTTATCTGGTCTAATGTGTCATTTAAGACCAATGTTTCCTTACTGACTTTCTGTCTGGATGATCTGTCCATTATCGTAAGTGGGGTGTTAAAAGTCTCCTACTATTATTGTGTTACTGTCAATTTCTCCCTTTATGTCTGTTAATCTTTGCTTTATGTGTTTAGGTGCTCCTATGTTGGGTATGTATATATTTACAACTGCTATAACTTCTTGTATTTATCCCTTGATCATTATGTAATGACCTTTTTTGTCTCTTGTTACAGTTTTGTTTTAAAGTCTGTTTTGTCTAAGTATTGCTGTACTGGCTTTCTTTTCATTTCATTTGCATGGAATATCTTTTTCCATCCCCTCACTTCCAGTCTGTGTGTATCTTTAGATATGAAGTGAGTCCCTTGTAAGCAGCATATATTTTGGTCTTGTTTTTGTATCAATTCTGTATCTTTTGATTGGAGTATTTATAAATAAATATAAAATACACTTATTTTTTTACATTTTATACTTTATAAATATAAATACTTATATTTAAAGTAATTATTGATAGATATGTACTTATTGCCATTTTGTTCATTGTTTGGGGGTTGTTTTGTAGGGGTTTTGGTTCCGTTCCTTTTTTTTTTGATCTCTTGTGATTTGATGACTTCTTTAACATTATCTTTGAATTACTTTATCTTTTTTGTGCATGTATCGATTATAGATTTTTGGTTTGTGGTTAGCCAAACCACATGAGGTTTACATGTAGCAATCTATATATCCAGATAGCTAGACAGATATGTTATTATTTTAAGTTATTGATCTCTTAAGTTTGAACACATTTTAACAACCCTGCATTTTTACTCCCCCTCCCAAGTTTACTGCTTTTGGCATCCTATTTTACATACTTTTGTTTTGAGTATCACTTAATTACTTATTGTGTATAGAGATGATTTTACTATTTTTGTCTTTTAACCTTTCTGTTACCTTTATAAGTGGTTGATCTAGTACTTTTGCTGCATATTTGCCTTTTCCAATGAGATTTTTCCTTTTGTAATTTTCATATTCCTAGTTGTGCCCTTTCCTTTCTACTTAGAGAAGTCCCTTTAATATTCCTTGTAAAGCTGGTTTTGTGGTACTGAAAGTTTTTAGCTATTGCTTGTCTTTTTTCTCACCTTCAAAGCTGAATAATAGCCTTGCTGGGTAGAGTATTCTTGTTTGTAGGTTTTTCCCTTCATCACTTTAAATATGTTGTGTCATTCCCTTCTGGCCTGCAGAGCTTCTGCTGAAAAGTCAGCTGATAGCCTCCTGGGAGTGGCCTTGTGGGTAACTTTTTGCTTTTCCTTTGCTGCTTTTAATATTCTCTCAATCTTTAATTTTTGCCATTTTAATTACAGTGTGTTTTGGTGTGGTCCTCTTTGGGTTGATCCTGTTTGGGACTCTCTATGCTTCCTAGACCTGGATGTCTGTTTCCTTCCCCAGATTAGGAACGTTTTCAGCTATTATGTCTTCACATATGTTCTCTGCCCATTTCTCTCTTCTCCTTTTGGGACCCCAATAATTCAAATGTTAGTATACTTGATGTCTCAGAAGTCTCTTAAACTGTTATTTTTTTTAATTCTTTTTTCTTTTCCCTTTCAGCTTGAATGATTTCTACTACTCTTTCAGTTTGCTGAACATTCCTCTGTATCATCTACTCTACTGTTGATACCTTTTAGTGTATTTTTAATTCTAATTGCTGTGTTTTTCATCTCTATTTTGTCCTTTGTATATTCTAACTCTTTGTTAAACTTCTCACTCTGTTCATCCAATGTTCTCCCAAGTTCTTTGATTATCATTGTGATCATTACCTTGAACTTTTTTGTTTGTTTGTTTGCGGTACGCGGGCCTCTCACTGTTGTGGCCTCTCCCATTGCAGAACACAGGCTCTGAACGTGCAGGCTCAGCAGCCATGGCTCACGGGTCCAGCTGCTCCATGGCATGTGGGATCTTCCCGGACCAGGGCACGAACCCGTGTCCCCTTGCATCGGCAGGCGGACTCTCAACCACTGCACCACCAGGGAAGCCCTACCTTGAACTTTTTATTGGATATATTATTTCCACTTCACTTAGTTCTTCTCAGATTTTATCTTGTTCCTTTGTCTGGAACATATTCCTCTGTTGCCTCATTTTGCTCTGTTTTTATTTCTATGTATTTTGTAGGTTGGTTATATTTCCCAGTTTTGGAGAAGTGGACTTATGTAGGAAATATCCTATGAGGACCAATAGCACATTCCTCTCTGATCATCAGAGTATATGCTCCAGGGGTACCCTCTATGTGGGTGGCGTGGGTCATTCTGTTGTGACAGGCTGTCTACTGTGGCTGGCTCCCAGTGCAGTTGGTTGCCAGGTCCTGCCTTGTGTAGAGGCTGCCAGCTGCTGGTGGGTGGCTGGGTCCTCTCTGGCTGGCTGTAAGGACTTAGTGGTCCTGGGGTTGGCATTCACCTACTTGTGGGTTGGGCTGTGGCCCAGGGGGTCCCAGGCTTGGTGTCTGCCCACTGGTGGGTGAGATTCGGCCCTGGGTCTAGTGCTGACCCATTGGTTGACAGAGCTGGGTCCTGGGGTCTCTGGCTGAGAGGCCTGGGGCTCCCAGAGTTTGTGTTCACCCACTGGTGGGTGAGGCTGGGTCCGATGGCTGGCTGTGGGGTCCCAGGGGTCCTGGGGCGAGTGCTATCCAACTGGTGGGTGAGACCATGTCTTGGGCCCTCTGATGAGAGGGACTGAGTCCTGGGGCAGCTGACATCTCAGGGGGTCTTATGGCAGCCGACCTGCTGGTGGGTGGGGCTGGGTCCCTTCCCAGCTAGCTGCTTGGCCTGGGGCATCCCAGGACTGGTGCCAACCGACTGGTGGACAGGACAGGTCCTGCTGATAAGCTAGAGGAAGGATTCCAAAATGGCACTTGTTAGCACTAGTGTCTTCATTATGGTATGAGATCCCAAAACTGTCTGCTGCCCATGTGTATGTCCCCTCAGTGAGTCCCAGCTGCAACTTGCCTCTCTGGGAGGCTCTCCCAAATCAGCAAGTGGTTATGACCCGTGCTCTTTTCACATTACTGCTTCTGTCCAGGGTCCCATAGTGTGTGAGATTTTACGTGTGTCCTTTATGAGTGGAGTCTTTATTTCCCACAGTCCTCTGGCTCTCCTGAAAGTAAGCCCCACTGACTTTCAAAGGCAAATATTCCGGGGACTCATCATCCTGGTGAAGGACCCCTGGATGGGGTGTTCACTGTGGGGTTTGGACCCCTTGCTCCTTGGGAGAACCTCTGCAATTATGATTATTCTCCCATTTCTGGGTCACCTGCCCAGGGGTATGGGTTTTCACTATCCCATGACTCCACTCCTCCTATCCATCTTGTTGTTTCTTCTTTATATCTTTAGTTGTAGAAGATTTTTTCTGCTAGTCTTCAGCAAAAGACATCAGTAGCTTCTCTTTAAATAGTTGTAATTTTGGTGTGCACATCGAATGAGGTAAGCTCAGAACCTTCCTACTCTGCTATTTTGGCCAATCCCTGAGGAATTCTATTAAATCTATAAGTTAATTTGCGGGCCATTTTTTTCTTTACAAATTGAGTCTCCCAATTATTTTCCAGATTTTCTCTTATTCCTTCAGTAAAATGTCATAACCTTATACATTCCTTAATAGATTTATCCCATAATATTTTCTGCTATTTGTTTCTCTTGCAAATGAATCTTTTTTTCCTGTTAGCTTTATGTGTGTGTTGTAAGGGTTATTGCTGACGTTTATGAAAGTTACTGATTCTTGCATGTTTATCTTCATTGAATTCTCTTGAACTTTCATCTTACTTCTAATAGCTAACAATGTGATTCTCTTGTATATGCCTAGTAGACTTCATACACAAATAATGACAATTTTGTATTTTTTCATAGATTATTACATATCACTTTTTTTTCTTTACTTACAACCTCCAATAAAATGTTGAAGACTAGTGGTGATAATAGGCATCCTTTTCTTGTTCTTGACTTTAATGGGAGTGTTTCTAGTATTTCACTATTAAATATGATCCTTGATTAAATATATTCCTATTAAGTATCTCTGGTGAACACATCCTAATGTGACTCCTCACCACACACATACAATGAGTCACACCTTTGTATCATCTCCATCCCTTGAGTATGCATAGAACCTGTGACTTGCTTTTAACCAAAAGAATAAAGCAAATGAAATGGGCTGTTTCTCTCATAATTATATTATTTAAGACTGTCTTCATGGACTACGGAGATAGAGATTCTACTGCCAGCCTTGAGGAAGCAAATTTGTGAACTGTCTATGTAGAGGGCTATGTGGCAGAGAACTACAGACAGCCTCTAGGACATGAGGGCATCTTCCAGTCTCCAGTTTCCAGCCAATAAAGAGATGAGTCCTTCAGTCATACAAAAACAAGTAACTGAATTCTGCCAACTCTCTGAATTAGCTTGGAAACAGATTTTCCTCTAGTCAAGCCTCTAAATGAGAATACCTTGATTGCAGCCTTGTGAGACACTGAGAAGAGGACCCAATTAAGCTGTGCCCAGACTCCTGATCTATGGCACTTGTGAAATAATAAGTGTTTCTTCTTTTTATTCTCTATTTTTTAAATTGAAGTATAGTTGATTTACAATGTTGTGCTAATTTCTGCTGTACAGCAAAGTGACTCAGTTTTACACATATATACTTTTTTTTAATATTCTTTTCCATTATGTTTTATCGGAGAAGATTGGGTGTAGTTCCCCGTGCTATACAGTAGGACCTCGTTGTCCATCTATTCTAAATGTAATAGTTTGCATCTACTAACCCCAAACTCCCAGTCCTTCCCTCCCCTCCCCGCTCCCCCTTGGCAACCACAAGTCTGCTCTCTATGTCTGTGAGTCTGTTTCTGTTTCGTAGATAGGTTCATTTGTGCCATATTTTAGATTCCACATATAAGTGATATTATATGGTATTTGTCTTTCCCTTTCTGACTTACTTCACTTAGTATGATAATCTCTACTTGCATTCATGTTGCTGCAAATGGCATTGTTTCATTCTTTTTTATGGTTGAGTAGTATTCCATTGTACACATATACACCACATCTTCTTTATCCGTTTATCTGCTGATGGGCATTTAGGTTGTTTCCATGTCTTGGCTATTGTGAATAGTGTTGCTATGAACATAGGGGTGGGTATAATTTTATCTGGGTATATTCCCAGGAGTGGGATTTCTGGATCATATGGTGGTTCTATTTTTAGTTTTTTGAGAAACCTCCATACTGTTTTCCACAGTGGCTACACTAACTTACATTCCTACCAACATTGTAGGAGGGTTCCCTTTTCTCCACACCCTCTCCGACATTTGTTATTTATAGATTTTTTAAATGATGGCCATTCTGACCAGTGTGAGGTGGTATCTCGTAGTTTTGATTTGCATTTCTCTAATAACTAATGATGTTGAACAACTTTTCATGTGCTTACTGGCCACCTGTATGTCTTCTTTGGAGAAATATCTATTTGTTGTTGTTGAGTTGTATGAACTGTATATTTTGGAGATTAAGCCCTTGTTGGTTGCATCTTTTGCAAATATTTTCTCCCATTCCATAGGTTGTCTTTTCTTTTTTTTTTTTTTATGGTTTCCTTCACTGTGCAAAAGCTTGTTAGTGTGATTAGGTCCCATTTGTTTACTTTTGTTTTTATTTATATTTCCTTGGGAGATAGACCTAAGAAATTGTTAGTACAATTTATGTCAGAGAATATATTGCCTATCCTCTCTTCTAGGAGTTTTATGGTTTCATGTCTTATGTTTAAGTCTTTAAGCCATAGTTTATTTTTGTGCATGGTATGAGGGTGTGTTCTAACTTTGTTGATTTATATGCAGGTGTCCAACTTTCAAGCACCACTCGCTGAAGAGACTGTCTTTTTCATATTGTACATTCTTGCCTCCTTTGTCAAAGATTAACTGACCATGGGTGTGTGGGTTTATTTCTGGGCTCTCCATTCTGTTCCATTGATTTGTATGTCTGTTTTTGTGCCAACACCACACTGTTTTGATTACTGTAGCTTTGTAGTATTGTCTGAAGTCTGGGAGAGTTATGCCTCCCACAATTTTTTCCCCCCCTCAGGACTGCTTTGGCAATTCTGGGGCCTTTGTGGTTCCATATAAGGTTTAATATTATTTGCTCTAGTTCTGTGAAAAATGTCATGGTAATTTGATAGGGATTACATTAAATCTGTAGATTGCTTTGGGCAGTATTGCCATTTTAACAATATTAATTCTTCTAATCCAAGGGCATGGGATATCTTTCCACTTTGAATCATCTTTAATTTCCTTTATTAATGTTTTATAGTTCTCAGTGTCTTTCACTTGAAAGACTTTCACCAAGTCTTTCACCTCCTTGATCAGGTTTATTCCCAGGTATTTAATTAATTAATTTATTTTTTGGTGCAATTTTAAAAGGTATTATTTTTTTACATTCCCTTTCTGATCTTTCATTGTTAGTGTAAAGAGATGCAACCAATTTCTGAATGTTAATCTTGTATCCTGCTACTTTGCTGAATTCATTTATTAGATCTAGTAGTTTTTGTGTGGAGTCCTTAGGACTTTCTTTATATAGTATCATGTCATCTGCATATAGTAACAATTTTTACCTCCTCTCTTCCAATTTGGATACATTCCATTTCTTTTTCTTGTATGATTGCTGTGGCAAGGACTTCCAATACTATGTTGAATGGAAGTGGTGAGAGTGGGCGTTCTTGTCTTGTTCCAGATTTTAGTGGGAAGGTTTCAGCTTTCCATCATTGAGTATTATATTGGCTATGGGTTTGTCATAAATGGCTTTTATTATGTTGAGATATGTTTCCTCTATACCCACTTTGGTAAGAATTTCTATCATGAATGGATGTTGAATTTTGTCAAATGCTTTCTTGAAGTTGCTAAATTTAGATAAAAGGAAATCCTGCTGTTTACAACAGCATGGCTGGACCTTGAGGATAATATGCTAAGTGAAATAAGTCAGATGCAGAGAATCATGGTGTGTGATCAGCTTGTGCTCAATTCCCTGATTAGCTGATGTCTTGGAATCTCAATTTTCAGTTTTCTGGTTCTAACCAGTCTGGGGGCTACATGCTGGAGGCATAATGATGCAGGTAACTTCTGGTTAACTTACAGTTAACCTGGTGGGGGTTTTAGTATCTTCAGAACAACTTAGGAATGTGCTTCAGACTTATCTTTACCGTTGAAACAGAACTAGGAGTCTTTGTGACTGAGTTATTATGTTTAACTGTTTAAGTTACAGCCATAACTGCTTAAGTATGGCTACTCTCCTGCCTGAATCTCCTAATTTTGTTTCTGCATTCTTTGCTTCCCCAAACATTAACTGCTAAGGCCTATTCTTTGTTCTACATGGAGGGCCTAGGAGGTCATGGTGTATTTTTACAGCTGCTTTTCCCAATCAACAATTAGCAGGGACACAGAGGATTCTGTCACCGGGAAGGTCCCACAGGGTCTTTCTCAGTTTCAATGTGGGAATTACATGTTCTTTAAAGGCTTAATAAAAACATTTTTTGTTTGCAATTTTCTTCCCAAAATTAATTGATGAATTTGTTTGTCTGCTTGGTTTGGGGGATTTGAGCTATCACTTATTATTGGTTTATAATTTTATTATATTGGAATTTATTGAAATGTTACTTTTAGCTTTCCCCATGGTCAATTTTGTGATGGCCCTGTATATAGTTGAGATGTATCTTTTCTATATCTTGGATTCAAAGTTCTATTTATACATATTTACCAGCTCCTTAAATGTGATAGTCAAATCCATTAAATCCTTGCTTTTTCTTTTGCCTACTATATCTACTGATTTTTCAGAGAGAGCCAGATAATTTAAAAATCATTTTGATTACTCTGTATGCAGTGTGCAATTTTTTCAATTGTAAGTTACCTCAAATCCTTTTAGATTTAGAAACAAATCTATAGAATGTAGTCTTCTGTGAGTTTAAATGAGGACTGGAGGCTTTCCCTCCCCTTTTCCATAGTTCATAGATTACTTTGCAACCAAACGTGCTTCTATATGTTCTTCCAACAACACCAGAGTGATATCTAAGGAGTCAATGCTGTACCAATCAGAAAATGACTCAGGAAACATTAGTTGGTCAACCTCAGCCTTTTTCTTCCCTTAAAAATATGGATACACTGAAATTTGTATAAACTGCCACTACTGAAAAAGAATACCTCATTTAGAATGTAATGAAGGTCAAACATCTGTCTGCCTTACTCTCTTTTAATTATGGGCAGTGCCATACCTTTATGGGTATAGGCATTTAAATGTGCCACACACACACTGTGGGTTTAACACCTATGGGAGCAACACTTTAATTATTTTTGCTGAACAAAGAAAAATAATACGTGGATTTCATATTACAAACATGAAAAATGACTACCTCACACCAGTCTATAGACGCATCAGGGTTGTTGCAGAGTTTCCTGTAAAAGCATTTCACATCTTGATTCTTCACTTCTGGACCAAAGAGTTCCTGTACGGTCGCATAAAACTTGTCATAATCAATTGCATCTGCATTGTAACAAAATACAAGAACATTGTCATAAAATTCAAAGAAATATATTGCATTTTTCAGCTGCTTTTTTCCCATTTTCTAATCTATTTCAACCTATAAAAACCATATTCTTCTAAAGTTTAAAGATCTTTTCATGGGAACGTAACTAGGCTCTTGGCTAGAATATTACTTAGAAGAAAATATTTTACTTTGGTGTTTAGTATCTCCTCCATAGATTTTGTCTCAATTATTTTAGGCATTTTGTTCAGGAATACAAAGATAAGAAAGTGAATTACTTCTTTCCTATTGGGAAAAAGTTTTACTAACAGGAGTGTTTGCTAGAGCTAATCTTGAGTGGAAGATAGAAGTGAGCAAAGAGCAATTTTTTTTTGTTTTTATTTCTTGCCAAAATTTTATTACTTTATTTTTTACATGATGTCTTTAATTCATCTCAGCATATTTTTACATATGATGTAAAGTAAGGGTGTTTCATTTTGGATTTTCTAAGAAGCAGACCCCAAGACAGATGCAGAATTGCAAGAGATTTATTGGGGGGAAACTCCTATGAAAAAGGAAGAATGGGAGCAGGAGTAAATGATGAGAGACTTCAGATCATAATAGAGTTCTGATACATATTAAGGGAAAGATAGGTGAATTCATTCAACCCATGAAAGACAGGTCTCCATACCAGTTTTCAACAGGACTCCCAAAGACCCTGAGCCTTCACTTGCCCCTTACTCCCTCTTAGGTCTCAGCAAAGGTATTGTTACTGGAAGTGGTATGGTAAGAACATACCTGCAGGTTCCTTGGTTCCTAGGATTCTCCTGACCCTACACCCTTGTAATTCATCATTTTCCACACTTCATCTAGATCCTTTCAATGCAGAGCCCATTCAATAAAGTTCTTCGTATCTACCGTCATTGTTTGGGTACCTTCCATCTTTCTCTTTACCATTTGCAGTTGTACTGTAATCTTTGAAAGGCTCCAATCTCTTTTGCACTATCTCTTCTAAAATCTCTCCCCTTGAAATAATTTTTATTAATGTCAAATTTCCTAAAGCTTTGGATAATATCCGACTTTGCCTGACTTTTTATCACTAGCTGCCATGCTGCCATACGCTAGACAGAGTAAAAAAAATCTGGACTCTAGCTTTGTCAATTATTGATTTTTGTGAGCCACACTAGTAACTTAATATCTCTGACTTTCCACTTTCCCATCTATTATATGGGCAAAATTAAAATCACTACAAAGAACAATTGTTGATTGATTCTTTGACACTGTAAACAGACATGCACACAAACCACACCATTGACTGAATATTGATTTTGAAAAATTTTGTGATTCACTGGGGTATAGCTATTGAGTCTCAGGACCAGAAGGAGTTAGACACAAATATGCATTAAGCAACTGTTATGTGTCAGAACTGAGCTAGACAGTGGTCTTAGAATGGAAAACTAGATAGACAAGACCCCTTCCTCTGTAGTTTACATTCTAGTGGGAGAAACAGAAAATCAACAAGTGAACAAAATATTTACAGATTGTGACAGGCAAGACTAATTACTAGAGATAAATCCAATCCAACGTTTGGATTAGTGGTTATCTGTGTAAAAGGGCATGAGAGAACATTCTGGAATGATAGAAATGTTCCCTGTCTTGATCTGGTTGGTAACTACAGGTATGTTTACATATGTTCAAATTTATCGAGTTATACACTTAAGATTAGTGCTCTTTCTGTGCTTTACTGTATGTAGGCCATACCTTAGTAACAACTTGAGAATCATTAAGTATAGAGTGAGATAAGTGCTCAAAAGGAAACCAATAGGGAGCTGTGATAGAACTATCTAGTGGCTGGTGTGTGGGGGTGGACCCGAGAGAATCCCTTTCTAAGGACAGGTAAAAATAAATAAACCTGAGACCTGATAAGCAAAAGGAGTCAGCCATGTGCAAAGGTAGACAAGAGGATTTTAGGCAAAGGCTGACAAACACAAAGACACTGAGGCAGGAAAGTGCTTGGTGCATTCTGGGAAGGTCAGTGACATGAAGTATAGTGAGGACTGGGGAAAGTACCATGAGGTGAGATCAGAGAGGAAGGAGGGCCAAGCTAGAGTTAGAAGTTTGTATTTTATTCTAAGCATAATGGTGAGATATCACTAGAGAGTTTGAAAGACACTGGTGGCTGTGAGGAGATAAGAGTGAAAGCTATAAAATCACTGAGGGGCTCGTGCATTTAACCCGGGTTTCAAATGTGGAGGCTTAGGCCAGGATGATACTGAGGGTGATGGTACCTGAGCTGCCATGGAAGTCTCATTTATGCCTGCTTTCTCAACTTATTATTATTATTTTTAGGCCACGCCCTGCCACATGTGGGATATTAGTTCCCTAACCAGGGATCAAACCCATGCCCCCTGCATTGGGAGCATGGAGTCTTAACCACTGGACCACCAGGGAAGTCCCTCAACTTAATTATTAATAACACCCCTTTCACTCTTGAAAGTGTCATCAACTGGATGATAAGTGGTATAGGCATCAAAGAGATAGCACTGAGATGGTGAGATATGGTTGGAAGTAGAATTGCAAGACTTGCTAATAGCTTGGAAGTTGTTGGGGACAAAGTTGTGATTGAAGGACAGGCTGGGTTCTATTGTAATGGTTGCCATTCGGAGTGTTTGCCCTCCCTCTCTCACAGGGCTATTTGGCAACGTCTGCAGACATTTTTTGATTGTTACAACTAGGGATGGGGTGCTACTGACATCTGGTGGGTAGAGGCCAGAGATGCCACTAAACATTCTGCAATGCACAGGTAGCCTGCCCCACCCCCGGCCTCACACACATACACATATACAGAACAAAGAATTATCCAGCCCCAAATGTCAATGGTGTCAAGGTTGAGAAACCCTGTTCTAGAATGACACTCAGGTTTCTAATTTCAAAACTCAGCAGATGTTGGCGCTATTTACCAAAACAGGGGCAAATGAATAAGGACCATAATTCTTGGGGAGAACAAACCATTCAATCTTGGTCATATTAAGTTTGATATTCATATGAGAGATCCAAATAGCTTAGCTGTTTTAAATTCATACCAACTAGTACAAGATAGGTGTCTCGTTCTAAATGCCACTGGATGAGGATGATAAGACTTTCCTTTCCTGGGATGATTTTAATCCTATTGGGTAATTGACAAGAAGATTTAAGAACAATATTGTACAGATGAAATCCTGCAACGTACTTGGTATCATTTTTGAGGTAAACAACTATTCTATTAGAAATGTTCTCTCTAGTTCTTAGCTTCCTGCCTATGGTGAGAGGTAGACATTATTGTCCTGTATTTATAAGGGAATATGAATGTATGCCAGTATTAGCAGTCTGATCAAAGTTCAGATTACATTTCTCCCTTCTCAGCCTTTCAGTTTAGTCCCTGTCATAAAGGTAATTTATCTAGCAGTACTTAGTTTTGATCAAATCTAATATATATACATATACATATAAACTATACTATAGTACATTATAGTATAATTATAATATAAAATATTATAAAATATATATCTATATGTCTATAATATATATATATGTTCTCTCTTTCTAAATATATATATATGTATGTGTGTGTGTGTATACAAACATATATACTACAGAAGAAGGAAATTTTCAGTGTGGCTTTGTAATTGCAAGCTTGTAAATGTAAGCAAGGTTAACTTGTTAATTTAGCACACCTTTAAGGCATACTTCCTGGCTTCAGACCCTGGGCTAACCCTGGGGTTACAAAACCTTCAAAACACTCACAGTTCAATGCAGGAAAGAATGGGCAGGTATTTAATACTCACATGTATATAAATTTCTGCAGCTTAAGATTAGTAGATATATTCCTTGTGATGTCAATAAAATGTGTCAAAAGTTCTAAGGATGGCTTTGCTTAGGGAAAGTTTGGAAGTTTTTATGAAGAAGTGATATTTGATTTGGGTCTTGAAAAATGAGCAAGAGCTTATAGGCACAAAAATGGGAGGAAATGCACTACACATTGCAGGGATGACACGTGCAAAATCAGAGTCGTTAAGAGTTTGCCATGCTTGGAAATGCTGAGAGATTCATGTTAGGGCAGAGGTGCATGAAGGGAACTTCCAGGAGCTGAAGCTGGAAAGGTAGGTTAAGGGATGACTGTGAATAGACCTGGATGCCAAGTTAATGTATATGGAATTTAAGGGTGAGCTAATAAGCCAGGAATGTGGCAATTCAAAACAGATTTTTAAAGGAAAATCTCCCTGCAGAAGTATACAGAAAGGAATAACTCTTGGCAAGAAGACCATTATATCAAGAGGCTGCTATAATAACCCAAGAGTGAAATACCAAAAAATAGTCAAAATTTATACCAAGACACCTGACTTAGGAGACTAGGTAGATGATGTCTCTGCTAGAAGACTGAGAGACAACACAGGCAAAGCTCAAGAAAAAAAGAGGCAAAGAAAGAATTACAAGAGGAAAAAGTAAGAAGAGAGTGGTGTGATGAGAGACACTGAAGGAGAACATTTCTAGAAACAGTGGCAGCTAACTGTTAATGTAGTAAAATGGCCAAGTAAGCTGGAAAATATAAACAAGTTATTGAATTTGGCAGGTGAATACCTAGGTAAAAAGCATTTTTTCAGCAAAGTGATGAGGGAAGCCAGACTTGAGTTGATTGAAAACAAAGTGGTGACACTATGGGGAAATTTAGTGGAGAAGCAAAGGAAAGACATACAGCTTAAAAGGAAGAGAAAGTCAAGGTCAGGACCATGGTTATAATTTTAGTTTTAGTTTTAGAATTTTAGTTTTAGAAGACAAAGCCAGTGGAAAAGGAGGTTTTGCAGTTGTTGCAGCAAGGTGATAGCTCTTGAGGGGAAGAGGGCTGGAAGAAAGGACAGGTGCTGCTTCAGGTAATTTGGAAGTGGAAGAAAGGGAATTTGAGAGAATTCTTGCCTTTTGGCTTTGCTTTCACTTATGATGTTGGAAGCTTGACTGAATGGAGGTGAGTTCCTGTAGAGGATTCAGAAAAAGTGGCAAGGGTTTGGAAAATCAGTTATACAGAGAGTTAAAACAAACTGACTAGGGAAAAATGAAAGCTTATTGAGTAGTTTAGAAAGCCCAGCCAAATTCTCTGTCATCTAACAAAAGCATATCTGAAAGGTCTGAATCAGCTGTAACGCTTAGGAATTGAATGACTTGAGAGATGATTTAACCGTACCTCTCATTTTTTAACAAATAAAATGGGGATATAGCAATAATAGTAGTAGTTGTCTATTAGAATTGTTATGAGAAGTAATTAAATTATATTTATTAAAGTGACTTGTAAATTCTTAAATGCTATTCAAATAATACCATTTTGGGTTTGAACACCCAAAGTCAACAGTTTCACTTATTCATGACTATACAACCTGGCATATTAAAAGGCTGGCCATGCTGACCCTTTAGCAGTTATGTGGGCCCTGCTTCTTTCCTCACAACAGCAGGATTTGTTCTGTTAGCCTTTTATTCTGCTGTTAAGCCTTGCTATTCACTGCTGTCCTCAATGCTCTGAAGCTACACACTACACCACTCCCCTTCAACCTTGACCATGGAGCTGTACTTTCAGTTCTGTGTTGGTATCTGCTGCTAATGATCCTGGCAGACAATTGTTCATTGTTTCCCTTACCTTCTCATGCTTGAAATTATTCTAGCTTAAAGACATGGGGAGAGACCCAGAGAGTGAATCATGGTAAGGTAGAAAACTTTGCCTTACTTATAAAAGTCTTTATGATCTTGTGATATCGTTAAGTAAAGAGATGGCAGGTGGCTCATGTGGCTTGCTAATGGTCACTATGCACTACTGAGAGTCCCAAGGCAATCAGTGAGCCATCAAATGGTAGATCCCACAGAAGAACGCTTAAATGTCATTTAATCCAACCCCCTAATTTTATACTTGAGTCAACTAACATTCAGAAAAATGAAAAGAGCTTCCTTAAGTCCGCTTAGCTATTCAAGGACAGATTCAGAACGAGGACTTGAGGCCCCCCATTCAATGTCTTTGCTATTAAGCTATGTTGCTTCTCCATGATGGCTTAAAACTTTTCCCAGGTCTAATCAACGGACCCAAATGGACTGCCCTGTGATCACTGATCTTACCTTCTTTCTGGATAAAAAAGCCAGCTCTTTCATCTCTTTTCTGGGCTGCTATACGTTCAACCAATTTTTCAAACCCTGTCAAGGCTGTCCTGAAATTGCTAACCTGAAGTGCAAGGTTGAAATGTTTTTCTTCCCTGACATCCATAGGGACATAGGGAATCTTTTATTTCTGTCCAGAAATAATGTAAATTTGCCAACTTAGAAAACTTTCCAGTTGTTACAATGTCTCCCTGTTACCTCAATTTTTGCCCTAGGTCTCATTCCTTTGATCTTAAAATCCCATACTGTGGGTAGGAATAAGAGTTGCTGCCACTAGGATGTTAGCAGGGAGAAACACTGACTTTGGTCTAATGCATTTCATACAGGCAAACATTTCAGTAAAAATCCTGACCTCATAATGTTACCAGTGTCATGCATATGGTCCTCATTGCATCATAATATATCTGTAACATCATCCTTCTTTCATAAGGAGGAGATTGAGATTTCTTCCCCCACAAATTGTGTGTGTGTGTGTGTGTGTGTGTGTGTGTGTGTGTGTGTGTGTGTGTATACACTGCCTAAGAGGGAAGAAAAATGGGTAAAGACCAAGTAAGGAAACTGGTGGGGATAAGTCAAAGGACAAGGGTTAGGGAGCACAGAGAAGGCCTCATTAATAGAAAGACATCTGGACACAGACCAGAGGGACGAAAGGTAGCAAGCCATGTGGGTAAATGGTAGAAGGGTGTTCCAAGAACAGAAGGCATAAAGTCCTGAGATCAAAGTGTGCTTCACGTATCTGAAAAACAGCGAAGAGATCATGTGACAGGGGTGATGTGGGATGGGGAAGAGAAGTGGGGAGATAAGGTCAGAGAGTCGGGGGGCAGGGAGCAGATTTGTAAGGACAGTCTATACAGTAATCCCTAATCTACTATTGAGTAGAATACTGATATGATCTGATTCACAGTTGAAAAGGATTGTTTTAGCTGCTTTGTGGAGGTAAACTGAAGGAGAGAAAGAATAGAAGCAGGGAAACAAATTAGGTGACA
This sequence comes from Aethalodelphis obliquidens, assembly GCF_003676395.1. NCBI lineage: Eukaryota > Metazoa > Chordata > Mammalia > Artiodactyla > Delphinidae > Aethalodelphis > Aethalodelphis obliquidens. Next base: position 25,450,233 of record NW_020837968.1, read on the forward strand.
ATTTCAATAATCCAAGTAAGAGTTAATAGTGGTTTAGATTAGGATATTAGTGATGAAGGTAGGGCTAAGATGTCAGATTGTATGAGGGTAAATATGACAGAATTTGCTGATAGATTAGATGAGAGTGTGATAGCAAGAGAAGGATCAAGAATAACTCCAGGGATTCTGGAAGGATGGAGTAGTTACTCATTTTTGGGGAGCAAGTCAGTGGGAGGAGCAGATTTTGGGGGAAGAATTAAGAGTTCAATTTGGGATGTGTTAAGTTTGAGATGTCTATTAGATAAACAATTGTGGAGATTGAATACTCAGATATAAAAGTCCAGGGTTCAGGGGAGAGCTTGAGAATCATCAACATTTAGGTGGTATTCAGAGCCACTGGACTGGATGAGATCTCCTTGAAGAAGCAAAATAACTGAGGACCAAACCCTGAGCATGCCAGTGTTCAGAGGTCAGAGTGATCAGAAAGAACCACTGACAGAGACTAAGTAGGAGTGGCCAGTGAGGTAGAAGAGCCAAGAGAAAGGAGTATTTCAGAAACCAAGAGAAGAAAGTGTTTTGAAAAGGAAGGAGACATTGGAAGGACTATCAGTTTACTCAATAAAGAAATTGCATGGGAAGAAAAAAGAAGGAAGGAGAACCTGCAGGTTAAAAGGAACTTTAAAGACACACCAACTAGTCATAGTATGTGGACTGTATTTAGATCCTGACTCAACAATCAAACTGAAAAATAATTCCAACATGTCTGAGATAATTGGAAATTGGAACACTGACTAAGATATTTGATGATACTGAGAAGTTACTGTTCATTATTTTAGATGTAATAAATATATATTATATTATTGTTATGTGATATATTTTAGAGTGTGAAATAAAATTCATATTTTATGGCAAGACAAGAAAAATTTAAACATAAAATATTTCTCTGCCCATTGGCCTCCTCTCTGTCCTCTACTGTGCATTGTGTATCTGCATTATGCATTGACCAAACCTTCCCCATCAGTAGAAATACCTGAAAGAGCAACATTCTCCTAGCACCAAAAAAAACAGCCCCTTAAAAGATAACACTCCTTTTTCATCTTGTAAGGGGCCACAGTGACGCTTAGATCTGAACTGTGTAAACTGTCAATAATATGTCATTTAATGTACAGCCCTCTGTCTCAAAAAACTTCACAAGAACTGTGCCTTGACTTCTAACAGGCGGAAAAGTTCTTGGAGCTTTCTCAGATGCTGTTCCTGGGTTATAATTCTCAAATTTGGCTAAAATTGAAATTTTCCATTTTTTTCATAGATTGACTATTGATTAAGTTTCATCGACAAGAGCTACATACTGAAGTATTTACAGATAAGCGTTAAAATACAAAGGAGTGGCAAACTGTGCCAAATACTAATGATAGGCTATATAAGGTGAGAACTGATGATTAACCATTGGAATGTGCATTATGGTGACCTTGAGAAACACCATCTCAGTGGAATGGTGGATCAAAGAGAGGGTGGGAGGAGGGACTGTGGAAACAGCAAGTATAAATGCATATTATGGCAGTGGCTTTTGGGAACATCTTAAAAGTATAAGCTGGAGCAATTCACGATTATTGTGGCCATTTTTAGAGCTACAGGATGCAGTGGTACCTGTATTTTCTCAATTGCAAAAATGATATAACCATCAGTTTAAAGAACTTAAAAGATATCACTCATGTTCCCACCCCTCTTACAAAATTGTTGATTTTAGAATATTTCCTTCTAGGCTCAGGCCACATACTTTGATAATTGTATGCAGTTTCAATAGAATCATGCACATTATTTAAATATTAATGTATTCTTTCATAAATCTGTCCCCATGTTTCTAATATCCTTCATAAGTATATATTTTTTCTTTTCCATCTATTTTTCTCAACCAAATATTTAATTATTTTATTAATTGCTTTTTTACATATAAATGATTGTGAAGGTGATTGATATAAAAATTCAGAAGCAAGCATACATCTAGCTGTGTAAGGAAAGAAATAATATTGCCACTCTTAGAGAAAGGCTCTAGTTTAAAAAAAAATAGTTGGAATGATTTCCCTGAGCTATTTGGCTTCAGCTTCTATGAGTCTTATAAGATCTTGTGTGTGGAAGTCAGTGACCAAGGCCATGACATAAGGCCTATAGTTAGGTCCTCAGCTGGTCTGTGACGTGGCCCAGGCACCAGATATCTGGTAGAAATCCTGCCAGAAGCAATAGGTTGTTCTGCTTTTTCTGCTTCTGAGTTCACCCTAGTCAACTCTAGTTATCAACATGAGTAAGCGAAGGACCCCTCTGGCATGAAATGAGAATTCTTGACTGGTGCGTGTGGCAGGGCAGGCAGGAGCTTCAACATTGCATGATGCTGGCCAGCCAGGTACTGCTAAGAATCTGGGCCATGTTCACCCAGGTATTTACAAGATAAAAAAATAATACAAGAGCAGAAGATACCTTGATAACTCTCCTCCGCATGTCTGTCTCTTGAGTTACAGCCAAAACCGATGTCATATATATCAGGGCATAGCTGTCATACTGTTATTTCCCTTTGCCATCACTTTGGAAATTCCCTTATCTTTTCTCTTTTATCCTATATCTTACTTTTCCAGGGTTTATTCCCTCATTTTGGTGGCTTGCATCCAGAAATATTTGCCTGGAAGATAAATGTTTGATACCTTACCCATCTGAAAATATTCTTAATCTTCTTTTGCATTGAATGATATTTGGGTAAGTATAGAATTCCAGGCTGGAAATTGCTTTATTTCAGTGTTTTGAAGATAACATTCCACTGTCTTTTTGCTTCTGGTGTTGCTATTAGAGGAAGTCTATTTTGATCAGATTTTGTTGCTGATTGTAAGCTATTCTGATCTCTGATCCTTTGTACATAACTTATTTTATTCCCGACCCCCCCACCTCAGGAAACCTATAAATGCTCTCTTTGTCCCCATTGTACCAAAATTTCACTATAATGGGTACTGCTGTGGAGAATATATGTATATATAGATAGAGATAAAGCTAGAGATAGATATACATTAATCATAACTTCACTAACCAGTTCCTTTAAGAAATTGAATGATTATTCTTCTATAACTCCTTTGTCACCCAAACTCTGCTTTATAGAGCAAGATTATAAATGAGATTCCATTTTTTAAAAAATACTAATTAATTATTTATTTGGCTTCATCGGGTCTTAGTTGCAGTAGGCAGGATCTTTAGTTGCAGCACACAAACTCTTAGTTGTGGCATGTGGGATCTAGTTCCCTGACCAGGGATCGAACCCGGACCCCCTGCATCAGGATCACAGAGTCTTAGCCACTGGACCACCAGGGAAGTCCCAAGATTCCATTTTAAAACAAATGTATGTATTTGGGGGGAGGGGAATGTGGACAGGTACCCAATTTTCATTAAACTGATCCCTACATCTCACACATCTGAGAAGTTGTATGCACAAAGAGAATTGACATTCAGAACTTGAAGGTATGCCAGATTTTCTTTTTTGAAAAAGTTCAATATCATTCACTAACTTATGTTTCCTAAGGCCAGAAATTGTTCAGATATATTTGGCCAGATTTTCTTCAAGGCTTTTTCTGCTTCTCACTAGGAATCACAGTTCAGACATGTCAGGGAAGGATGAGTTCCAGCCCTTGGAAGGAGATTACTCAGTTGAGTAAGGGTCGAAGAGTCCTCTTAGCTGACGTGTGCATGACACAGAAGGCTAAGTGTTATCAGTGAATCTGAGCAAGAGTGGCAGATAAAACCTGTCTCCATTCACACCCTCATACTCTGTAAAAGATTTTTTTTGGAATATGAGGGTTGTGATGATTTAATGCTCCAGAGTGGGAAGGTATTAAAATGGCCTTCTTTCTGTCTTGCCAGAGGCTCCGCTTGAGGAATCCCCCCATTCTAGAAAAAGTGCTCTACAGCCCATGTAGGAGGATGGGCTGAGAAGTGGAGGCACTGAGAAACCGATTCTTCACAGATGAGTCTATTCTCACCTTCAAAATACTTAAGAGGAGGCACGTTCATTAAGAGGTTGAGGAGACCCTTGGTGAGCACTTCCTTAGAGAAAAATTTTAGAGTAGTCAAGTGACCATAACTTTTATCCACTTCTTTCTACCCAACTGGCACTGAAGGGGACAGTCTGTGGCCAGTTCTCCAACAGCAGGCCACATCCAGGATTTGGTAGGGCAAGGATGCATACATATTTCCAGAGGGCCGGATGCAAGACTCTGAGTAGAAGAGCCAAGCTGTGTCATCTTAGCACTGCCTGTAGGGTCTAAGGGCCCCTAACCAGGATCTGAGAGGTAGACCCAAGGAGCCAGCTGACAGAGGCATTGCCCCTGTCGAGGGAATTGTGGGAGAAATATCTCCAGTGACCTCAGTCCTCTAGAGATCCCACAAATCACCCCAGGAGAGAAAAACACAGCATTGAAAATCTGCTATAATCAGAGGGCACCAACATCAGATGACAACTTTATCAATCAAGGAAGATTTTTCCTCAAAATCTCAGAGGGGGGCCCAGAGCAGCATCTAAAGGTAGTGGTCAAGGAAACAGGAGAAGCTAAGTTTGTTGTTTCCTCAACCCCCATCCCCAGAAGTTCTCCAGGCTACAGCAGGCTCTGTTTTGGAGGGTTGACAGATGAGTTTTCCAAGAGTTTTAACATTTCATTATTACAATGTTCTGGACTTTATATTACTTGAAAGTGAGCAGAAAGGCTTTGAGAACTGATAAAATGTCAACGAAGGGCAGTGAAGAATAAGTGGAAAGAATATATCTGAAATGAGTACTGCCAGAGACAGTAAAGTTACTTTTTGCTTGCACTATACTGAGTCCAGCTCACTCAGTAAATCGGTTACATTTGCAGACACTGTACTTCTCCTACTTTGAGAGAGTGAGATGCAGGCATAATTGGCATAAGCTTTTTATTGTACTAAAATACACACCACATAAAATTTACCATTTCAACCATTTTAAGTGTACAATTCAGTGGCATTAAGTAATTCACAATTTTGTGCAACCATCACCACTATCCATTTCCAGAAGTTTTGCATCATCCCAAACTGAAGGTCTGTACCCATTAACCACTAACTCCCCATTCCTCCCTCCCCTCAGCCTCTGGTGACTACTATTCTACTCTCTGTCACTGAATTTGCCTATTCTAGGTACCCCGTATAAGAGGAATCTGTAATATTTGTCATTTTGTGTCTAGCTTATTTCACTTAGCATAATGTTTTCAAGGTTCATCTATGATGTAGCATGTATTAGAATTTCATTTATTTCTATGACTGAATAATATTCCATTGTATGTACATAACACATTTTGTTTATCCATTTATCTGTTGATGGACATTTGGTCTAGTTCCACCTTTTGGTTATTGTGAATACTACTGCTATGAACACTGGTGTACAAATACATGTTCCTGTCCCTGTTTTCAATTCTTTTGCCAAACGTCTAGGAGCAGAATTGCTGGATCATATGAAAAATCTGTGTTTAACATTTTGAGGAACGCCAAGCTGTTTCCACAGTGGCTGCACCATTTTACATTCTCACCAGCGGCACAGCAGTGTTCTAACTTCTCCACATCCTTGTCAACACTTTTTAGTTTCTTTGTTGTTGTTGTTTTTATTTTTTGATAATAGTCATCCTAGTGGGTGTGTGGTTTTGATTTGTATTTCCCTAATAACTAAAGATCAGCTGTTCAAGTGCTTATCAGCCATTTGTATGTGTATCTTTGTAGAAATATCTATTCAAGTCCTTTGACGATTTTTGAATTAGGGATGTTTGGCTTTTTGTTGTTGTGTTGTATGAGTTATGTGTTCTGGATATTAATCCCTTAACAGATATATTATTTGAAAATATTTTCTCCTATTTTGTGTGTTGTCTTTTTACTCTCTTGATAGTGTACAAACGTTTTTCATTTTGATGAACAAAAGTACAATTTATTTTTTCTTTTGCTGCCTATGCCTTTGGTGTCATATCCAAGAAATCATTGCTGAACCTAATGTCATGAAGATGTTTTGTTTCTTCTAAGAATTCTATAGTTATAGCATTTAAGTTTAGCTCTTTGAGTCAATTTATGTATCTGGTATAAGGTAAGGTTCTAACTTCATTTTTTGCATGTGGATATCCAGTTTTCCCAGCACCATTTATTGAAATGTCCTTTCCCCACTGAGTAGTCTTGGCATCCTTGTTGAAATCTCTATTCATTACATAGTCTGTCCTTATGCCAGTACTGCACTTGCTTTTTAAGTTGTAGTATTTTTGGCATTATCCTACGATTACATAATTCTGAAAATGAATAGAAACATATATCATTACTGACAAAGTGAATAATATTTGTAGTATCATTACCCGTTTCTGTCGAGTATAATAAATAACCTTAACAGTTCATTGTATTATAAAAATAAATCTATCAAAATTCTTAAACATTTGCCAGAAGCCTCTTATTCCCTTTTTTCTCCTTCACTGATATTATTCCTCTTGCTTAGGCATTGCCCTGGACTTTACTCTAAAGCCAAAGTCCTTTTACTAAAATAGTCAAGAACCTGTATTATCTGGCCAATCACTGCTCACCTACTTCTCTGCCCTTATTTCATAATTCTCATTCCACTCCAGCCACATTGGTTTCTTTGTTTTTCCTCCAATATGCCAAGCACAGTCCCACCCCATTACATCTACCCTGTACCTGCAGTACTCAGTGAGGCTATCTGTAACCACACTGTACAAAATAACAACCTCTCCCCTCCCTCCGAAATACCCTTTCTCTGCTTTACTTTTCTTTATGTCACATTTCACAACACTACATATGTACTTATTTGATAATCATCTGTTCTCCCAACAACACCAGGATGTAAGCTTTGTGAGAGCAGGGACTCAGCACCAATGAATGAATGAATGAATGAATGAATGCTTTAGGAAAGAATATGAGTCCTCCTTCATTCATTCAACTAATATTTATTGAGACCTTACTGTGGACTAGTCAGTAAATGCCATAGACATTAAACAAACAGAACTTGTTAAATGGTTGCATAAATCTAAAATACAAAATTAAATGAGTTTTTTAAAGAAGTGGGTAAGTCAGTCTCACAGACAAATCCAGATTGGAAGCCTTAGTGACAAGTCAAGATTTTAAGGATGGAGCACACTGCCCCTCAGCTATTGCTCAATGCACCCTGACGATCAGATTTTACCCCCCAAGGAACTTGTAATGGAGGTTCACTGAGGCTAGTCATTCTCTACCGATCTTTTGAATGGAGATGGGAGGAGGCACACACCTTCGTGGAGGGCAATTACTTTGCCCTTGCACAGACCCTGTGCTAGCCAGCAGTGCCCAGGAAAGGCTGCAGGTCTGGCTAGGGACTGCATCCCCTCGGGCCCTTTTGGGGCCTGTGCAGAGGCAGCAGCGCAGCCCTGCAAAGACTGATCAGTTCACGGACCTGTGCTTGACTTGCCCTCTGTTTTCACTGTGTAAAAGGCCAGAGGAAATGTGCTGCTTCAAGTATAGCACCACCTCTGCACCTGCTAGATATGGTCTGGAGCTTGAGGGCGCAGCCTGGGGGGTCGCCACAGTGAGGGCCTTTAGCGACAGGGTGTATCCACTGCTACTTCAGGGAGGACAGGAAGGACAATATGGTCAGGCCTGGGGTGTGGCCTGGGTTTGCATTAAGTGTGCGACTCCGTTTGGCAGCGGGTCGTAACAGCTTCCTGGGAAGGGAGAAGCCAAGGACGGTGTAAACCCCTCATGAGCACGTGGTGAGCCAAGAGCCCATAAATGTTCCTGAATGAGTCGGTGGGTGGTGAACGCCAAGAGGGCTTCCAGCTGGGTGGGGGGAAGCTGCGGAGTGAGGAATCACGGTGGTTGAGGTGCCTCCCGTCTCTCACTGACTGGGCGGGTGGGGCCGGGGTACCGGAAGGGGGCGAGGGAAGAGGAACCTGGAGAGCAGGGACTCCGCTGACTGCGAGAAGGGGCGGGGCTACAAGGCGCGTCGCGGCGGGACTACAATGGCGGGAAGGGGCGGGGTTACGAGGCGCGCCGGGGGCGGGGAAGGGGCCCCGAGCGGCATCTAGCTGCCCGCGCATTGGCCGGAGTGGGTGACGGATACCTCAGAGCGCCCTGCGCCCCACCCAGAACCTAGCGCGCCGGCGCCCGGCTTGCACGCGGCAAGGCACTGCGGCGGCGGCTGAGCTGGCTGGGAGGGCGGCGAGGGGCTGTGGCCTGGGCAGCCGAGGCTTACGTAGCCTGTCAGCCAGGGCGCCTACGAGCTCCTGGTGCTTCTGCTCGGCTCCGTGGGACTGCTGGGCGTCGGCAGCAGCCTGCTGGTGCTCGTCCTCTACCTCAAGTTCCCGCGACTCCGCAGCCCCGCCCGCCTCTTCCTGCTTCGCGTCGGCCTCGGCAACCTGCTACCCTCCGTCCTCCGGGCCGCGCTAGCTTTCGCGTTCCGCCCGAGGGGCGGCGTGGTGGGGGGCGCCACGAACTGCGTGTGGGACGGCTTCAGCAACAGCCTGTGGGGTGAGTGGCCGGGGTAGACCTCCCGCTCCTGCGGCCTCCTGCCCCCGGCCCCGCCCCCTCCCGCTCCTGGACCCCAACGTCGCGGCGGTGCTCCCCTGACTTCACCTCCCCCTACCTCTATTTTTCTGATCTCACCTCCTCCCTTGTGACCTCGCCTTCCCCCTGATCTCACCCGCTTCCCCCCACCTCTGCATCTTCCCCGCCGACCTCTTCTCCAGCACTCCCTGATCTCCCTCCCTCCCTGTGCTCACCAGGCCTCACGCCAACCCAAACCCCAGCCTGTCTGCAGCCCCATGTCCCCTGTGCCCACCTCCTCCATACCCCTTTCTGGCCGCTGTGCAGCTCATCTCGCTTCTCTGCTTTCATCTCCTAATTTAATTCAACAGGGCACGAGACAATGGCTTTTACACTTTGAGGAAAGAAATGAGGGGCTGTGGAGTTAAGAGATTCAAGGAAGAAAGTGTTTGATTTGTGAAAATTGGAGAGGGTGATGAGGAAAGATCTAATTCCTATATTACTTCTCTAAAGTGAGAGGTGGAAACCTAACGTAGTAGTAATGTGTAAATTCTTTGAAAAATTTGCCCATTAGCAGTTGTAAACCTTTGACTGCTTCCTAGGAAGTGAGATCGTTTTATTCAGGTCCTCAGAATGCAAATTGGCATGTGCCCTATTAGCTATTTTTACTATAATTTCCTCCTTATAGTTTCCAGCACACCAAAATCTAAGGTGAGTTTGCAGATGGCCCAGAGAATCCCAACTCAGATGAACAAATAATTTAGCTGTGCAGCCAGTAGATTTCATTAAAGTAGAACTTGATTGTGAATACAATACTCTTAACCCATATGGAAGATTTAAGTCTCACTGAGACTTGACATTTTGAAGGATGAACCACCCAGTGTGTCATTGAAGATGTGATTTTTCTAAGATTAGGAAAGTATCCTTTTGTGTGTGCTCCAGAATTCATTTGTACAAAGATTTGAAATAGAAATGTATATTTCTCAGGTCTTAAATTTCCTTTTAAAAAAAAAGAATCCTGAAATCCATTGATAATTTATTACTGCCTTTATCTTGGCAGGTTTATGAGAATAAAATCTTTGTAGTGTTATCAAAAGTATTTTCTTATTCACCAACCTTCTATGTGGTGACAAATCTAAATATTATATTTGTTATGATTCTTTTTTTATATTTTGAGGGAAACAAGAAAATGCAATAGAGATCATAATTTTATTTATTTGGTTGTCTCAATGATTCTAATGTTCTAATATTACCTACCCCTTCCCCAATAACCCCTTATCTGAGAACTTCATTTATACAAAGATTTGAAACTTGGGAGGGGTTTGTAGGTGTGTGAAGGTGGTGATATAGATCACACTATAGATTACACTCTTTGTATTATTTTAAAATACTAACAGGCAATGTTTCAGGCAGGGCTAAGCTTTAAAGAGGGCAATTCAAGCCAAGCCCTAAAGTGTCATCAGTAGCAGAAATTGGGTCACAGACATTAAAGTTCTTATCTTTAAAAAGTGTTTTTTCTGTGCTGGGAAATTCAGCTTCTATCCTGACTCGGTGCCTGGGAATTTGAAAACAGGGGTATATTGAGTTTTTTTATTAGTACCAGCATTCCCCTTCTTCCTCATCCCTTCTATCTTGTGGCCCCACCCTGCTGTGTCTCCTTGTCTCTTCCATCCTTTTTCCTCCCTCATCATCCCTGCTTAGGTCTCACCCCAATCAGAAGGGATTTTCTAAGACTGCTAGAAATGTTCACCACACAGTATTTTGCCTGACTACTGCTCTTTCTCTGGGCATTTCTTTAGTGCTTTCAACAATGACTTTAACCTGTTTTTAAGTTAGAGGTGGAAACTCTGGGGCAAGAGGTTCTGAGTCTTGTTTAAGCCCTGGGAGACAAGTCAATAGTGGGTTATGGTGGAGCTGAAAAAATTCTTAGGAAAGATTAAGAATTTCTTTGCCTGGGGTAAATTCAAAAGACTGTGCTTCTAGGTAAGAGTTAAAGATGAAAAGAGGGAGGATGCTTCCCTCATTGTTATCCCTGAGGAAGAACTAACCAACCATGGAGTATACTGAAGGGGCAGAACATTTTAAAATACCAAAAGTGGCTGCTTGCTCCAGAGGCTTCTGGAGAGGCTGCCTCATCAAGTGGAAAGACCACTGGTCTGATGGTGTGAGAGTGGGTCCCACTCTTGATCCTGTGGCTACCCATCATGTGGACTTTCCCAGTCACTTAATTTCTCCAGCCATCAGTTTTCTCATCTTTTTTGCAGGGTAGTTGAGCTAAATGTGTTAAGGTTGTCCTGTCCTGCTTTGTATTACGAGGACTCCTTTGATACCTATAGGTTAGAAGGTGCCTGGTTTTAGCACTTACAGCTTATATCCTCTCCCTTACTCCCAGCCCTCAGCTGTATCCGCTTCTAAACTGAGAATACGTACATACTATGGTTACACTTCTTCACATACCCTCATGGGTTCTGTCTTCCTCTGCACACCCTGCTGGAAGAAAGCAGAATAAGTAACTCAAACATACTCACATACTTATGTGAGTAGGCCTGGCAGCCACTTCATTCTGTGCTCAGTTTCTTGTTTCTGAGGGAATGTTGAAAGCAAGTGAATCCCTGATATTCTTGAGGCAGAGGCTTTGACTAGACAGGACTATTAAGATTGCCATCTCAAACTGAGCAGTCAGTTCAGTGAATTAGTCAATTTAATCTAAGTTCCAATTGAACAGCTTGTTTTACAGATGTCTAGGATAATTAGTCATCTTAGCCTAGGCGGACCCAATATGCACTGATCAGTAAGTATAGTGGTAGGAAAAATTAGAGCTCAAGAAACTCACTCTTACTGTGCAGTGATGAATGACAGAAAGGCCACCTAGCATGTGTGTGTAATGCTTTAGCCTAAAGACTTCCAGGTGAGTATGCCTTTCAACCCTTTGGCTGTTGCACCGCTGGCCATACCTACCACCACACAGGTGTTCTGCACATGGAGTATAATCAGGATGATGCTGGACAGGAGAGACTTTCTTCACTACCACCTCCTACCCCTTCAAAAACAAGAACAACAAAAAACATGTTAACCTTGGCAGAGGGTGTTTGGACAGCCCTTTATCTTGGAAGACAGAGATTCAGGGTCTCAGAGCTAGAGTCTCGCAAAATGCAAGTCACCCTATGTTGACTTGGGTTTTAGAAATAGGTGTTATTTTATGTTAAGATATTTTAACATATGGACCCAGGACTTTTCCTTTTTAACTTACACCTAAAAAACACACCTGTGCGTATGTACATTCATATAAGGATTTCTTATAAAAATATTTTCCCTTCAGTAGACCAATTCTTTCATATACCTAAATATTTTAAAATGCTAGTTGTATTATTGAATTAATCCTTTTTTAATAATCTGAATAGCTAATTCAGTTGAAATAGTCTCATGCTGCTCCCATAAGATTCAAGTGGTAGGTGGGACATGGAAAAATCTTCTATTCATCTGTCCTAGAAGCATGCACAGACTGTATTGCCACAGAAGTATGCATAATCATGACAGTGTGTACATTGTATATAGTCTGTTTCCATAAACACAGTGGAGCCACATGTTACTTGCAATTTAATCTCACAGTTGTATATCATTTATTCAGATATTTAAAAGCAAAAATTATAGAATTGTATTATGTTAATTCTTCTTTATTTTTGTGGGATGTTATTTTATCCATTCTTCATTGTTGAATTACATGATTTGGAGGAGTCTGTATCTTTTGTTCATTTTCAGGAAATTAGAAAAGATGTGAGAAAGCATTTAATGACTTGCTTTAGTAGAGGCTTATGTCCTAAAAATAAGTTGGGTTCCATTGGATTGTAATTGCTGTTGCATGAAATTACTTTTCTCTTAATATTGTTTACAATTGTATTCTTTCTTGAATTTTCTTCTTTCAGAGAAGAGTTCCAGTCACAAATGCACATGTGATACATTTTGACATTCACTGCTAAGATGAAATGCAGAAGTGAACACGACACACTCATTCTAGTATTCTCAGATATGATTAGATGTACTTTATCATGTTTTTATGCTACTGACCTATAAGAAAAAAATACTAAAAAAGGGTAGCAGTTAAACACCTAGGACCTGCAACTTCAGTACGTCTGGGATGATCTGGAATATCACAAGGAGAGAGTTTATTACAGCATATTCACACCTTATCTGAGCCCTCAGCCTATGTTCATACACATTTCCTTCATTAGAAGTTGTCACCAGACACTTTACCTCCCAGGATGGACAACAGGCTCCCAACAGAGTTTGATGTGGTTGTAATAGGGACAGGTTTGCCTGAATCCATTCTTGCAGCTGCATGTTCCAGAAGTGGTCAGAGGGTTCTGCATCTTGATTCAAGAAGTTACTATGGAGGAAACTGGGCTAGTTTCAGCTTTTCAGGATTGCTCTCCTGGTTAAAGGAATATCAGCAAAACAGTGACATTGGGGAAGAAAGTACTGCTGCATGGCAAGACATGATCCATGAAACAGAAGAAGGCATCACTCTTCGCAAGAAGGATGAAACCATTCAACACACAGAAGTTTTTTGTTATGCCAGTCAGGATATGGATGGCAATATTGAAGAGACTGATGATCTGAAGAAAAATCCTTCCTGGGTAGCATCTAGTACCCTCATTAAACCTCTGGATTCTGCATGCTTGTCTGAAGAAATGCACTCGTTATATGTTTCTAGCAATGAAGTGCCTGCAAAAGGGACTCCAGAAAACAATGGAGAAGTAACTGATATAGCAGAAACCTTGGTGAAGGAAGAATATTGTGGATATAAAACTTATAAACACAGAGTTTCAGATGGTGCTAAAGACGAAATCAAACCTATATTGGAAGAGAACAGTGATCCACCAAAGAGAAACAGGATTACTTACTCTCAAATAGTTGAAGAAGGCAGGAGGTTTAATATTGATTTGGTATCAAAGCTGCTTTATTCCCAAGGACTGTTAATTGATCTTTTAATCAAATCAAATGTTAGTCGTTATGCAGAATTTAAAAATGTCACTAGGATTCTTGCATTTCGAGAAGGAAAAGTAGAGCAGGTGCCTTGCTCCAGAGCAGATGTCTTTAATAGCAAAGAGCTCACTATGGTTGAAAAGAGGATGCTAATGAAATTTCTTACATTTTGTTTAGACTACGAACAACATCCTGATGAATACCAAGCTTTCACGCAATGCTCATTTTCAGAGTACTTAAAAACCAAAAAATTAACCCCCAGCCTCCAACATTTTGTACTACACTCAATTGCAATGATGTCAGAGTCATCTTGCACAACAATAGAAGGCCTTAAAGCAACAAAAAACTTTCTTCAGTGTCTTGGAAAGTTTGGCAACACTCCCTTTTTATTTCCCTTGTACGGCCAAGGAGAAATACCCCAGTGTTTCTGCAGGATGTGTGCAGTTTTTGGTGGAATATATTGTCTTCGCCATAAAGTACAATGCCTTGTAGTTGACAAAGAATCTGGAAGATGTAAAGCAATTATAGATCACCTTGGTCAAAGAATAAATGCTAAATATTTCATTGTGGAGGATAGTTACCTTTCTGAGGAAACATGCTCAAATGTGCAGTACGAACAGATATCCAGGGCAGTGCTCATTACGGATCAGTCTATACTAAAGACAGATTCAGATCAGCAGATTTCCATTTTGATAGTACCTCCAGTGGAACCAGGAGCATGTGCTGTTCGAGTCACTGAATTGTGTTCTTCAACCATGACGTGCATGAAAGACACCTGTCTGGTACATCTGACCTGTTCATCTTCCAAAACAGCAAGAGAAGACTTAGAATCAGTGGTGAAGAAATTATTCACCCCATATGCTGAAACAGAAATAGACAAGGAAGAACTTGCAAAGCCAAGACTCTTGTGGGCTCTTTATTTTAACATGAGAGATTCCTCAGGAGTCAGCAGAAGCTCATATAATGGCTTACCTTCCAATGTTTATGTCTGCACTGGGCCTGACTGTGGACTAGGAAATGAACACGCAGTCAAGCAAGCTGAAACACTCTTCAAGGAGATCTTTCCAAGTGAAGAATTCTGCCCCCCACCTCCAAATCCTGAAGACGTTTTCTTTGATGGTGATGATAAGCAACCAGAGCCTCTTGGAGCCAATACTATAATAATAGCCCAACTAGAATCCTCTGAGGGAAGCAAAAACCTAGAAAGCTCAGAGAAGCACCTTCAAAATTAGAAAAAAGCAAACTGGAAATGCTACTTTGGGCCTTCATCCAGTATCAGAATATTCTCATTTAAAGGACAGTTTCCTATATGAGTAATTAGAAATGGTTATTTGATGAATGGCATGCAGATGTTGTCTATAATTCTCTTTGTGACTTTCAGTTATTGGATGTATTTGTTAACCTATCAATAATTGATTTATTAGTTATTGGACTTCTTTTTGTTTCAGAATGGGTTTCATGAGCCAGAATCTTAAACAGGGTTAGCTTTATTTTAGTACTGGGTATATATGTGAGGGTTCCATATTAGCCATGGTGCTTAAAGGAAGATGGTATTGTATCTGCTGATCTTCAGATTTTATTATTGTCTACAGAACAATAACATCTAAGGAATATTTTAATTACTTTTGTAGCTATTACAGTTGCTACCACCTCTGAATAGTGAAACACACACAGAGGAAATTATGTGGGTCTTTTCTTTATAATATAAAGATAATATATTAAGTATGATCCTTTATTTGTGAAGGTGATGCCTACAATACATCTTGCAGTTTAATTCTCCTACTTGAGCCTTGTAACCGATGAGGCAGTGATGCCACCACAGTCTTATACATTGCAAAAAGAGTCAGAGTTCATTTAGTAGTTGAAGAGCTCATTCTTGGGAGGTTCAGTCCAAAGAAAATCTAGGGGAAAAGATTAGTTCTGGTTTAATATTTCAGAAAATTTCTGAAGAGCACTACTCTGGCACCTAAAAGAAAAGAACTTCTAAGTAACTCAGGCTAAAGAAAAAATAAATTGCTCCAGGAAAAGATATTACAGAATGCTTGTTCTGAAATTGCTAAGGAGAAACTGAGTGAAGCATTTTTAACCTGGGATTACAGATGGTTTTTAAAATCCATCTGTAAATAGATTTCCCAAGGTTTCTCAGTGAAAGTGAAGCATACCATCTTGTTGACTCCACCACTTTAATTAGTAACACTACAATTGATAGGAGTGAATCAAAGGAGGGTTACCATGTCCCTTTGGTTGTGTCCCACCCCACAAATAATGAGGTAAATGCCTTCGTAATCAACTCCTGCCTCTTAGCTGTTATCTAGAGGATAGAAAACATTTTTTTCCAGAACTACCAGAAGTCATAAAACTGGTTATACTCTAGCAGCAGAAGCTTGTGGAGCTGTCAGAAGAAATAAACTTCCTTCTCTTTAGGTCACTGTTTCCATTCCTCAGACAGAGAATGATAATCCTATAGGAAGGATTTAGGAAGGGATAGGAAAGGATATAGGAAGCCCTTTTAATACAGTTTTTGTCCTGGAACAGAGCATTTGCTATGTGCTAGGCACTTACTGTGCTCTCTAATTACAGTTTCTCAACAACCCTGTGAGGCAGATATTATTGAATACATTTTCAAAGAGAAAATAAAGACAATAATTCTCTCTGAGTCTGGTTTGTGGAAGAGCCAACATTGGAATCCAGGCTTTCATGATTTCAAAATCTTTCAACTGATGTTAACTGTTAGAAGAGTGTAGGTACTGTAGGAGAAGGAAAAGATGCTCATGAAAACCAGTCTAGCATTGCTAGTTAATCAAAGTAGACAGACATCTCTTGGTTTATTGAGTCAGAAAAATATGAAAATAAAGATTAATTAAAAATAAATATGGCTAAGAGCTATGGATCTCATTGAAGCAGAATTTGTCTAAAGGTTTAACAAAATCATACTTTTTAATGTATCTTTTGATTATTGTGTTATAAAAAGTAATGTTACTAGGCCAAAATATGCTTTGAATAGTCTGTTGATCTTCTATATGTGAGGAAAATGAAACAAGAAAGATTTAAGTAATTTTCAGCCTACTGAAGTAAAGTCATTAATTGGTATTAATATGTTTTGAATCTAGCAGATCTATTATTGGGTGGATTCTAAGGCTTAAACTTATCAAAACAACTGAAATAGACCTAAAAATTAGTTATTAAAATGTAAAAGAATTTAAGATGTTAAGTGAAATGGAGGTGAAGGTAATCCAGACCTATTGAAAAATTTTAATTTCTGTATCATGAATATTTTTATTCATAAGAATTTGAGAAGGGCAACGAGAAACTGCAAAAAATGATAGAACCAAAGATAATGGAAACAGGAAAATGTTAGATTAGATAAAATAAGGGTTTTAAAAACTAAGAAAATGAATATATTGGTTTCCTACTTGAATGCAAATAAATTGGAAATGAAAAAAGTTATTACCAATAAAAAGCATTTTAAAAATTAGAGGATATTATAACCTCGTATAATTTTCTGACAAGTTGGAATTTTACCCTTATGGGCTTATTGGTGAACTTTTTCAAATGTTGAAAATATAAATAATACCTGTGTATCAAAAGATGATATAATATTTGCAGTTTGAGGTTAATATTACCTCAATGCTAGGAGTCAAACATTTTGAAAAGGGTCTCATTCTGAACAAATGCAGAATATTAGCAAATGATACACAACATAAAAATAATTATTTACTGTGACTCAGGATTATAAGGTTGGTGTTCAACAGAATAACCATTAAATCAATATCAACAGAACAAAATAGTAAAAATGCAAAGTACTAACTACAGGTAACTTTAAAAATATTAATAAAATTCATCATTTTTTATTTAATTATCTCTGGTAATGATTTTTTTGGTTTCTCATTGTGATAATTACTAAAAACCAAGAATTAACATCATTCCTATTAGGAAAACATATAGGAAACATTTCTCAAGCAGAAATTAAATAATCTTGGCACTACTTTTATTTATATATGGTTGAAAAAGCTTGTCATTGTAATAAATCATTAATAAGCATTCATAAATGAGAAAGATAAGGAAAGAAAGCACAAATATTTTCTATTGACATGACTTTTAAACTGGTGAAACCTGTAGTATCATAAACATGCTGACAATAAAAGACTAATTCAGGAAGTTGCAGGATGTATAACTTTAAAATTATTCTTATTTCTTGGGCTTCCCTGGTGGAGCAGTGGTTAGGAGTGCGCCTGCCGATGTAGGGGACGCGGGTTCGTGCCCCGGTCTGGGAGGATCCCACGTGCCGCGGAGCGGCTGGGCCTGTGAGCCATGGATGCTGGGCCTGCGCGTCTGGAGCCTGTGCACCGCAGCGGGAAAGGCCACGACAGTGAGAGGCCCGCGTACCGCAATAAATAAATAAATAAATAAATAAATAAATAAATAAATAAATAAATTTAATCTTATTTCTAGATTCAAACAGTGACAAACTACAACTTAACGTGTTTGGGTATTAACATATACAAGCCATTTAAAGAAAGTTATACAACTATATTGAGGTAAGAAAGATGCTTATATAGAAGCAGGTTACAGGAACTGCATCCTAGTATAATGAAAAGGAAGTAAATAGGAAATCTGAAAACCAAAATTAGAGTCCTCACTTTACTACTTACAAGTTGTGTAATCTTGGGAAAATCATGCCTACTTTCCATTTCACCATCTATAAAATAGAAATAATGCTTTGCAGAATTATTATGAGGATTAAATTAATGTAAAAGAAATTATGTCCAAAGGACTGGCAATAGGGTGAAGTTAGTATGTAGATATACTACACTTCCACTTAACGTTCCAACTGGATGCTTTATATAATTTGACAGAATTGTGATAAATAATTTAGGAAAATAAGCAAGGATATGTCTTTTTAACTTGGGAAAAAAGGGAGTTTTGCACTTCAGATCGTTAAAACATGCTGTTAAGCATCTTTTCTAAATACACTATGGTATTGAGTAGAAAGTTTAAGACTAATAAACCAATTGGAAAGAAATATATAATAACTGCTTGTGGAAAGATTAGCTGGATGTAAGTATAAAAAAAGAAATTAGATCCACTTCACACATAACAGTTTGTTCCAGATTAAGATCTTCAGTATAAAGGTAAAAATAAAAAGACTACAATTCTCATCCCAATAATTTTGCAAAGGAAACTTTATGGCAAAGAAAAATAGTGACAAGGTAGATGAGATCAACTAAGAAAAATGAAAAATGTATACTAAATAGGAAGAAGACAAGAAATGGGGTATAAGCCACTTGCATTACACAAGGATAAAGTACTCAATATTTTTTAAAAGGTAAGTGCAAATCCATAGGACTTTGTGCTCTTTACTAGGCAAGTTTATGAAAGAATTGAGTTGAAACAAGAAGATAGAAATAAAATGGTATTCAGATTTACTAATATTAAAAATGCAAACTAGAGCAACTTTGACTTAGTTCATGCAATTATATTAGAAAAAAAATTTTAATTGCATGTATACTCATACCAGTAGCATTATTATATTAATGTAGTTTTTTTTAAGAACTATTTAGAAGAATATAAGAACTCTATAACCAATCTGTCTTTTGATAGCTCTAACTCACTCTGAGTAGCATATGCCCAGGAAAATATTTTAAAAGAAAAAAAAGTCTATTTGTATAAAGATATTTCTAGTGATTGCATTCATTTGAGTTTTAAAAAAAGCCCAGTAATTGGGAACTGGATAAGTAAATTTTCACGTATTGCTATTGCTATCATAGACTGTTATATAGCCATTAAATAGTGTTGATATATGTAAAACCATATGGGAAAATGTTTAAATGAGACTCGAAAGTGCTAAAACATAAATTATTGTATTTACTGATTGTGTAAAAATTTAGATCTGTACATTGGAAAGAATCCGAAGAGAACATTGTAATTAGTTTAACATTAAGAGGTTCTTTTTTCTATAAAATACTGATGTGTGAAATAAAAAATAAAAGATTAATTGGTAAAATGGTTTACTGAATTGGTGAGAAAATTATTGATTTCTAAACTTCTAAATTTCTCCTTTAAATTAAAAAATATAAGTGTTAGTGTCAAAAGATAATCTCCAAAAACATGGACAGAAAGTTTTCCAACTCTTGGTGGGAAGGAATTCTTGGTCAAGATGGATTTTGCATCTTTCTCAGTTGCCCAACATTAAGAAATAAGGTATATTGTGATGCTAGGTAGATAGATAGATAGATAATTTTTTAAATGGGAATCTCAGAGCCAGAGGTAGAAATAATAGAAATGATACTAATGCATTCCAGGACATCAGCATGAAGACATTATATACTAAAGTATGGCCCCTAATCCAAGAACATACTTCATTTTGGAGTCTTGGAGGCCAGGGAAATGAAGGTTGGGTTTGGATTGGTAGAAGTGGCCAAGCCTGGGTCTGAGGAGTGCTTTCAGGGAGACTGGTGTTAAGGACAGATCTCAGGGGACTGAGGATGCTGGCAGACCCTTTCTTGTTAGTCTGAGACATCCAAATCAAGGTGATTTAATTCAACAAACATCAGTTGAACATCAAATGTGGGTTATGAATTTGAATTATTCTAGGGATTAGAAATATAAATGACAGATCCTCTAGAGGATGTATGTTTTGTTTTATCTTTATGGGAACTGAAGGTGTTTTCTATCCATCATACTCCCCATCATAACCACCTCCTTTCACCTGCACTCCCTCCGCACCAAAACAAAGAAAAGAAAAAAGAGAAATCTGATTTGTGGTGCATGACATTCCTTTAAAGGAATACCAAGACCTTTTATTATGCAGTTGCAAACAAGTAGCTTAATAAAAGTTAAACGGTAGATCAGTTAATACTTTCTGAAATCTATTTCAGCTAACATTCCGTTAATTAAGAAGTTTCTGACAATCAGAAGCTTTCTGTCTTGCCTGTGGGAAGGAGTGAAGAGAAGGTACAAGAGATTGGGTCCCAGAAGCCCAAAGCGTTGAGAGCTCAGAGAATAGAAGTATAAAGAAATCAAAATGAGAGAAGCAGATCATAAAGATTCAAAACAAAAAATTCTAATTAGGATTAGATTAGGTTCACCTACCTTTGTCTTGGCAGGACAGATAGAAGTCATGCTTTTATTGCGTTGAGGTAGTTGCTTCCTCTTTGAAGATTTATACATTTTTATTTCAGTATTTTTACTCTCATAAAGAGGCATTGTTTCCAGTATAGTTCTTACCCTTTTAACCAACAACCAAATATATTCACATTTCTAAAGCAGGGGACACAATACCTCCAGCTGTATGTAAGCCATGAACAAAGATGCTGAGTGATTCAACTGAAAGAATTTGACTCTAACATGAATATTTTGACAGCAGTTCTGCTACAGCATTTGTAGGATTTTTTCTCCTGACAACTACATTTTTTTTATATGAACCTCAAGACAACTACATAAGGTAAGAAAGGGCAGGTATTTATATCCATTTTACAGATAAGACTTGGAGAAATTAAGTGATTTGCCTGGACTCTCTCCTAGTAAGTATTCAGATTCATTAATTAGAATTAAAATGTAACTTCTGCCTTACCTTCATCTCAAGATGATTATTTATTGCATGTAAGAGTGCACAGCACATAAATCACTATTTTAAAAGTGGTTGCTTCTAGAATTTGAGAGTACTTTTTTTTCAATAAATAAATCATCCTATAAATTAAAATTTGTATAGTTCAAGTGGGCTGACTAGAATTGTGCAAATTGCTCACACCTGAAATCAAACGTTCTCCTGGTTTTTATGTCAAGAGCTTCATTTCTATAATACAGTATTTTTATTCCTGTTGATATCCTATAATTTTGACATTTGCTTGTTGCTAAATATATATTTAACCCTTAATACACTCTGAACAGCATGAATAAAGGTATAGACATCATCAGAGGAAAAGGAATGACTTTGGATTCGGAGGTGCAGGGTTGACAAAGTGTAGTAGGAAGATAAATACCTTTTTGTAGTTCAATCAGAAGGAAAACATATTTAGGCATTTTATAAGTTTTAAAGAAAAGAGAATCCTAGGGGATACCAGTGCAGTAGGATTAAGGCCAACTGTTTTGATTATAGGTCATATAATTAAAGCCCTTGAGCACCCAGTTCCTGTTTGAGACTTTTATTTGTTCATTTATTCACCTCATATTTAAAAATAACAGAAATATTATGAATCCATATGGGTAAGATAATTTTACTTCATGATAAGTTAATTTCATTTATATGTGTAATTTATAGTTAAAGTTTTTATACCAATTTCAGTATTCTTATTGCCCATTATAAAGAAGAAATTTGGGGGAATGGACTGCTGAGGAAGAGCAGGGAATCTTGTTTTTAGGCAATTAACAGTTCCTAAATGATTTAAGTGAATTATTAAAGAGAAATGAGCTGTATGTCCTTCTGTTCCTTTAACAGTTCCATTTTATGACTGCATATAACATTATTTGTAGTGCCCTCTGTTGTTGAAACATAAATACCAACCAGGTGTTTACTAAAAGGAAAAAGCAAAAGATGAGAACTGCACTGGAAATAGTTTTTCATGAGATTGTAATCTCCTTTAAAACAAAGTCTGTGTGTGCTGTACCTCTGTATTCCCTACAGTGTCTTGCACTTCATAGGCATCCAGAAAAAGATTTGCTAAATGGCAGACGAACTAGCAGTTTCCAGCACCCTTTTTCTTCCTTCTAGGTTCCAACCGACGAACAGAGTACAGAAGAGCAATCTGGGAAAATGTATCAAAATTATAGTGCTGGGTCTTTGTATTATTAGTACAGGTAATTAGTTTTAGGATAAACCTATGTGAGTGAATGAAACTACTTAAAAGGAACATTTAAATCTATGAAATGTTTCATCTAATCATTTTACCGATTTTTCTCCCATCAAGGCAGTGGTTCTCAAACCAGGGTGATTTTGCCCTTCAGGGGACATTTGACGATGTCTGGAGACATTTTTGGTTGTTAAAACTGGGAATGGGCTGCTGCTGGCATCTAGTGGGTAGAGGGCAGGAGTTCTGCTAAACATCCTATGATGCGCAAGACAGCCTCCCCACAAGAAGGAATTATCCAGCCCAAAATGTCCATAGTGCCAAGTTGGAGAAGCTGCATTAGAGTAAAAGTTATGAATATTTATAATGAATCTGCTTTCTTTTGTGCTCCGCACTTTTACCTTTCTTCCTCAACATCTTCTGACTCCCTCAGTGCTTCTTCAACAGGGTCACTGTTGGTAGAAACTGCTGTCTGCTGCTTCCTTACATAACACCTCCCCACTCCTTTATCTCCTTTCCCTCACAAATTACAATGGCTTCCTTCTGAAGGTTTATGATAAACTTCAAAACAAAATTCAGAGATTTAGGGAATATTTCTCATCCTGCCCCAATTGTCAGGTACAGCCTAGAGATTTTGTGGGGTTTTAAAAAAAACATGCATCTCATTCAGAAATAGCATAACTCTACAAAGCAGTTATAGAAATGAAACTATGATATTTTTCTATTGTTTTGTTTTAGTGTTTTTTTTTGTCATGTTCTCTTATTATCTTTTTAGGTATCTTTCTATACACTGCAAACAACTACCTCAAAATCAATGTAAAAATATTTTGACATACTTTTTTTTGGAGGGGTATTATTTACTTGACAAGCTATGGGCAAATTAATCAAATTACATGTATATGACAATATCCTATGAGTTTCAGAGAAGCCAATACAAGACTAAATAAACCATCCATAATTGAATTATATTCACATTTACACTCACTAATTGTTCACCAAGCAATGAAATAGTGCAGCAGCTTGACATTTTATAGATGGGGGTTAACTAGAAAATACCTATAAAATGGAATGAGTAAGGGAATGAGTCAGTACTCTTCATGTAGATAAGAATCTTAAGTAGATTACTCGCAAAGTGAAACATAGGATTCGATACAATGCAACATTTATTGAGCACTGTGCCTCAGTTTCTGTGCTAGAGTCTGGGAATACAGAGAATAATTGTATGTAACACTGAGCATTTACTGTATGCCAAACACTGTTCTGAGTGCTTGCTGTATTTACCTTATTTAATCCTCATAACAGCCCAATTGGGTAGGTGCACTTATTATGCCCATTTTGCAGATGGGGAAACTGCAAAGAAAAACTTGACCAAGATAACACAGCTGGTATGTGGTAGAACCAGGCTTCAAACCCAGGCAGTCTGACTATATAACCCACGTGCTATGATTGCAGTGTGGTGTAGTTTCTTCAGAGAGACGTCATATTAATTCCAGGAACAAGTAATTACTTATGTGCCAGCAACTGTCCTGATTTCTTTACATATATATATATATATGATCTCAATTTTTAAAATAACCCTGTGAGGTAGTATTAATGTTTCCATGGGTAGTTGAGAAATAAGACTCAGTAACTTTCCCAAAGTTATAAAATAGGTAAGTAGTAGAACTCCCAATCCATTGGAGCTGACATTGATACACAATTAGCCACTATATTAACCAGGCTATGAACATTTTTGTGATATAGGTATAAATAAACTTTAATGGATGCACAGAGAAGTTACTTTAAGTCTGGCTAGGGAAATCTGGGAAGGCTTCATGAAAGAAAAGGCCTGGGCCCTGACGGTTGAAATGAATTTCTACAGACTGATATGAAGAACAACATTCCATATACGGACAACAGCAGGAACAGAGGTATGGTGTCATCCAGGACAACTCTCTGATGGCTAGATCATAGAGTGCACTGAACTAGAGTGGAGAGGTGGGACATGTGGGAAAGTGTCCAGGGTATCAGTATCATAAAGACCATGAGACTTCTATTCAGTGTATAGTGAGGAGCTGTTGAAGGTTTTTCTAGATCAGGCTTATGTTTAAAAAGGTTAGTCTGGTGTAGTGAGGAGGGAGGCTGGAAAGAAAGTGCAGAGACTGGATGCAAATGAGAATGGTAATGAGAAAATGAGTGGTAATGAGAAAAAATATAATAAGGCTTGGGTGGGCTGGGAGATGGAAATGAAACAGGCAGAGAAAAATTTGGAGATAGAAACCTAGAAAATGACTGGATGTTATGGATAAGGTAGAGAAAGGAATTGAAAATGATTAAAACTTCAGGTACTTGAAACTTCAGGAAAATTGAAAATGATTAAAACTTTAGGTACTTGAATGAGTGTAATAGGTTTTAACCAAGATTGGGAACAGGTTTTGAAGAAAAGCAAATGAGTTTTGTTCTGGTTATACAGGGTGATCAGGAGATGGTTCTGGAAGGTCTCAGAGGGTTGTATGCTAAAGAGTTTTGACTTTGTCCTAGTGTAGCCCCACTTAATGTATTCAACAAGGAAATGGGTTGTATTTGGATGTATAACCCTGGTGTCTGCATGGAGGACAAATCCAAGAGAGGCAAGAATGTAGAAAGGAGACCAGACAGAAGGCTTTTAAAATGGTTTGTCAAGAAATGATGAGGGTCTGAATTGGGACAATAGTACTTAGGACAAAGGAAAGATTTGAGAACTACTGAGGAGATTAAATCAGCTGAGTTAGTGATTGATTGAATGTGAGTGCCAAAAGAAAGGAAGAGAAATCAGGAAACAACGGAGAAAGAGCTAGTAGATAGAGACCTGTTATGAATGCAAATATGGTACCCTGCCCGTTTTGATGCAGTAACTGACCCCCTGGATTGTCCTGGATTAGGAAAATTTCCTTCTAGGATTCCTAGTTATTCACTCTTTTTTTCCTCCTGGAGTTGTTAAGCCTCAAGGATATAAATCAGAGGTTGCCAGTACCTTAATTACCAGAGCGTCTGTCTGAAACTTAGGCCAAATAGAGAGCAACCAAACCAGTGATGGGAGGAGAGAGACACAGCCCTGATGACATATTTCAGGTCCCTAACTTATGTGGCTCACATTATATTTCTACTGGAAATACAAAACTGGCATAGAAATAGGACATGAGGTAGGAGAGGGGTTATAGAAACCAAGGGGAATTTCAAAAAGAGCCTGTTCTAAACTGTTGATATTGGAAATGTTTTCACAATTGATTGATTTATCAATTGATAAAATTATAGAGCAATGGTTTTAAACTGAAGAGTTCTTATGATTCCAATGGGAATGTCTTTAAAGTACAGATTACCAGGTCCCACTCCTGCATTCTGGGTCAGGGGGTATACAGAGGGCAATTGCATTTGATTGTTGCATGGGTGGTGGGTTGTCATGCATCATGTCATAAGTAAGAAGTAATAAAGCAAGTATTTGATGGTATGGTAGTTGGTATTTAGTTTATCTTCTGGTGGGTATTTTAGAGAGTTGTACTGAAAGCATTAAAATTTTATACAACTTCTCACTTAACAATTTTATTGCCAAGAATTTATCCTAAGGAGGTAATCATGGATGTTTGTAAATATATAGCTAATGGATTGTAATATCCATGGCTAACACTTATTATTAAATGTGTACAATATCCCAGGTACTGTTATAACTGCTTTATGCATATTAATTAACTCAATCTTCACCCCGACTCTGCAAGGTAGTTAGATAATATACTATTACCCCATTTTACAGTTAAATAAATTAATGCACCAGTAGATTAACTTTTTCAAGGTCACATAAAAGTGGAGGATATGGAACCTGAACTTAGCGCCCTATGTTATACTTAGTGTCTCTCTTCATAGCACTGTTAGAAGAGTGAAAAATTGCAAATAATCCAAACATCCAGTGTGACATCTGAGGGAGCACATGTTCCAGAAATCAACATACCACTGAGCAAACCATTCAGGACCCAGACGCTGGAAACATGCTTTACCTCCCCCTGACCCCCCAAAAGATGATCAGAACAAATCCTGTCATACCTCACATCCCTGCTGAGGTCAGTCTTTGCCAAAAGGGAAAGCTCTTCATCGGCCATGACTGCACTCTCTTGATATGGTGCAGTCCTGAGCTGCACCATATTATTTATTTCTTGATAAATTATTATTATTTCTTGATATGGTGCAGTCCTGAGCTCCCACCATGTGTGCTCAGAGCCTCCTCTCACAAGCAGTAAACTCTCCTATATCTTCAACATCTTCTCAACATTTTCTCTACCTTCTTTCTTTCCCTTAACCCTGGCTGCCCCCAAGGACTCTGATTTCCCACCTCCAGGCAGAAGCTGTTTTTTTTCAGATGGTGAGCTGAAGTTTCGACAACAGACCATGAGAGAAACTGAAATAGAGTTTAGCACTCACAGTCCTGGAGGAAGGACATGGCACACTTCAAGGGGTCACACAGGGAGGTAAAGGCAGAGTGCAGAAAAAAAGAGGCAGGACCTGGGATGCATTATGGTCCATGGGTTGAGTGCTTTGGTGTTGGTGGACTAAAGATGGACTGGTCAATTCAAGCCAAAAATAACAGGGTTTTGTTAAGTTCCACAGGGGCTTATCTAAGGGGTACATAGCAGGAAGGCCCTGGGAAGCAGGTGATAGTCAGGGCTGTTGGGGAGTCACATCAGGAACTTATGTTTGCTTGTGACTCTGCAGGCTGCTATCAGGGGCATGTGCTTGAATGAGGGGTTAGTGTTAGTTTAAAGTCCTCCAGGCCTCTTGGCCAAATAAAATAGATGTTGAGGCAGTAATACCATGGAGTAGCTTAGCTAAACTCTCAATACACTGCATATACCCCAGAACCACATAGTTGAGTAAATGCCTCATTGAGTATCACTGCTGCTTCCAAAGCATTACTCCCTACTTTTCCTGTAAAACTCTTTGCTCCATCAACACTCACCCCACAGTGAGGTCACAAACTTGAACTCATGCTATCACAAGATGTGCAGGGCATATAGAGCTTATATGGCTCTTGCCTGTCTCATTTGCAGTCTTCTTTCTCCCTCCTGGATAATTCACATCAATTTACAGTCTAGCCACTACCTCCAGTTGTCCCTTGACTCATGGTTGTCCCTTTCTATTCTTTGTTTAAAGAGCCTATCTTCTGAATGTCTGCTACTTGCTACCTCCATATCCTCAATGAAATTTTTTGTTTTGTAAATTATTTAAAAGCTTTTAAATATAGAAAAGTGCAAAGGATAATATAATACATGTCTATGTACCACCCAAAGTGAGCAGAGGTTAATATTTCTTTATTTATTTTAATCTATCTTTAAAGAATTGAAATATTACAGATAAAATTCACATCTATGTATTTCCTCTCTCTAGTCCATTCTACCTCTTCCCTTCCAGAGGTCACTGCAGACATGAATTTAATGTGAATCCAAGCAATGCTTCGACGCTTTTGCTCATGATATATTTACCCATTTCCCCCTTTTGATGGATGTTGGGTTAGTTCCTATAATATGATAAACAATGCCTCAAAGTATATCCTCGTATATATCTCTTCCTATCCAATGTACAAGAGTTTCTCTAGGGCTGTGCTGTCCAATATGGTAACAACCAGCCACATGCCTCTTGGGCACTAGATGTGTAACTAGTCTACATTGAGATGTAAAATGCACACTGTATTTTAAAGACTTAGTATCAAAAAATTATATAAAATATTTCACTCATAATTTTATGTTTGTTATAAGTTGAAATAATATTTTAAAGGTGTTAGGTTAAATAAAATATATTATTAAAATTAATCTGTTTCTTTTTACCTTTTAAAGTGTGTCTACTAGAAAAATTTAAACAACATATATGGCTCACATTACATTTCTACTGAACAGTACTATTCTAGAGTATATAAGTAAACCTAGAATTCTTGGGCCTGGTAAATGCTGGATAAGTTTTCAGATTGATTTTTTCAGTATCCTCAGTCTCACTCCTTTATATAAAGCCCTTCCATTTCCCCCAGTCTTGGTGATCTTTGCTCTCTCTGAGCTCCTACAGCACTTAGGTTTGTATGTCTCATTTGATAGTTCAAATACAAATTTTGTATTTTGGTTTGTCTTTTTATGTTGCCTTTTCCCTTTTACATCTGGGGTCCCTGTATCTTGGGACTTTGCTTCCCCAGCACTAAGCTCAAGGCCCTACATGTTAGAGCCACTTAAATACTTCAGGAAGGTTTAGAGAGTCCTGTCATGGTCTACTTTTAAGTTGTGATTTGTCCTGGATCAGTTTTATCTTATTTACCTAGAATATGCCTTAAGTCTCTTGTGCATCCAGGCTTCACTGTGCTCTCCATAATATGAGAAAGTTCCTTGGGAAGTAACATTAGTCTTCAGGCTGATGAAACTGCTGATATCTCCCCAACAAGCTCCTCACTTACTAGTGGGTTCTGGAGTTTGGATAACTAGGCCAGGGAGAACCTCACATGTACAAGGCCAATAAAGCTCCCTATTCAAATGACACCACCTTCAGACATTTTCTGACATGCTACATCTGGTTCAATAAAACATGGCATTACGATAGCTAATTGGAATATAGGAAGCAGCAGAATTGCAAAAGTCAAGGGAATAGGTAGAGAAGAATAAAACTAGAAATGAGTAAAATATTATTAATATTAGATCTGTCGATATAAACTTGACAAGTTTCCCCTTCCTCAGAGCTGGAGCTTTGTGCATGACATAGCCTTTGGTGTCCCTGTGGAATACTGTTTTGTGAAGTGTTAATTCAAAGGAATAGTTATGTTCAGTTTCTCTTAGGTGGGGGTAATTTACAAATTGCCCTGAGCACCAGATAGGAATAAAGGCAAGCAAATTTTAGAGCCCAGAAAGACACTACTGGGAAGCTAAGGGATGTGGGAGTGTTGATGTAGAAAGATAGCTAAAGAATAAGAGACTGCAAACATAAAAGGCACGATAACAGCAGTTGAAGGGTATGTGCTATTTCCCTGCCTGGGGTGATCCTCAGCTATATCTGAAAAAGCATACATTATACTGGTCTCTCTGCTGTAGGCATGAGCCATATCTCATTATTCTCTATTTCTTAAAGATGTAGAAGAATTCTTAGGATGAAATATACCTGATAATAATAATAATAGTAAATGTATCAAAAGACAGAAAAGCAAAAAAATATAACATAAGAAAAGAAGATGCTGGAGAGAGTGTGGAGAAAAGGGAATCCTCTTGAACTGTTGGTGGGAATGTAAATTGATACAGCCACGGAGATTGATTGATACGGAGAACAGTATGGAGGTTCCCTAAAAAACTAAAAATAGAACTAGCATGCGACCCAGCAATCCCACTACTGGGCATATACCCTGAGAAAACCATAATTCAAAAAGAGTCATGTACCACAATGTTCGTTGCAGCTCTATTTACAATAGCCAGGACATGGAAGCAACCTAAGTGTCTGACAGATGAATGGATAAAGAAGATGTGGCACATATATACAATGGAATATTACTCAGCCATAAAAAGAAATGGAATTGAGTTATTTGTAGTGAGGTGATGGACCTAGAGATTGTCATACGGAGTGAAGTAAGTCAGAAAGAGAAAAACAAATACCTTATGCTAACACATATATATGGAATCTAAAAAAAAAAAAAAAGGTCATGAAGAACCTAGGGGCAGGACCGGAATAAAGATGCAGACCTACTAGAGAATGGACTTGAGGACACAGGGAGGGGGAAGGGTAAGCTGGGACAAAGTGAGAGAGTGGCATGTACATATACACACTACCAAATGTAAAACCGATAACTAGTGGGAAGCAGCCACATAGCACAGGGAGATCAGCTCGGTGCCTTGTGACCACCTAGAAGGGTGGGATAGGGAGGGTGGGAGGGAGGGAGATGCAAGAGGGAAGAGATATGGGGATATATGTATATGTATAGCTGATTCAGTTTGTTATAAAGCAGAAACTAACATACCATTGTAAAGCAATTATACTCCAATAAAGATGTTTAAAAAAAAGAAGAAAACTTTAAACTGCTGAAACCATATGATACATGTGAAAATCTTCTCATTGAAGAGAATCGTTCCATAGAACACTAAAGTCTGTGGATATATTTCCAATCCTGTGCTATTGACCGGACAAAGAAACAGATGGTGATGCTGTTTCTCTGACACAAAGGAGGGAGGTCATGATGGGAAGACTTCAGGGGCTGAAGGAGAAATGGGTAGCCTGCAGGGTTGGTGTCAAAGAGATGAGAGGGCCATCCCTCCATGCTGACCGACGTGGGCGCAGATGATGCAATCGAAAGAGCTCTGCACTGCATCTCTTGGTATGGGACTGAAATTGGAGAAGTCAGAGACTTCCACAGTGGTTTCTGGTGTTTCTCCATTGGTCATTGAGCCTGTGGAGGAAAACCTGGAAAATGAGCTAATAGCCATATAGGGAGTATATTAAAGGAGATTTGATTTTAATCTAGATCAACCATTCCTGAAGTCGGAATCATCAGGGCAGTCTCTTAAACATGCAAATTCTTAGGTTCTGTCCCAGACTAAAGCAGAATCTTCAAGGGCAGAGCCTCAGAATTGGCATTTTAAATAATCTCCCCAGGAAATTCATTTGTAGCTATTTCAAAAGCTGGCATTTGGAATCACTATTCCTACCAAGGGAGAGAGACTTGCTGCTCAGATCTAGAGGGTTTTAAATTGAACATCAAGGGGGAGTTAAATCCATGTGACCCCAATTTGACAATGTGGGGGAGAAGCTTGAAGCAGTAGAATCAGAATGGACCTGGGAATCAGCCCTGCTCTAACACCCACTAGCTTTGCTTTGTGGCCTTAGGCAAAATACTTCATATTTGTAAAGCTTGCCTTTCCCACCTCCAATTTTTCTTTAGCTCTTCTTCGTTTGACCTTCTCAGCTCAGGATAACTAAGACTTTCATGATATTTTCTTGTCTATCCAAATTGTCCCACACTAGTCAAGCTCAAGATGGGCTTTACTGTACATGCTACCACCTCACAAATGTATATTTTAAACTTCAAGTATTGTGTCCCAGCACTGTACTGCCCAGGATATAGCAATTATGTTTTTCCTCAACACATTCTGACAAGCTTCCTATCTTCTTTTCCCATTCTCCTTTTATGGTCCTGTGGTATCTCATATCACATTATTTAGTCGACTAGTTACTTGCACACACACACACAAACACGCACACACACACACAAACTCACACACACATACATAATTATAATAGTGTGCTATATTCATTCTTGAGAGAAAAGGGACACTTGTATTGTATTTTAATACTCTCCACTTGACTTAAAAGGGAACCAGTGTGTTACCACCTGCTCTAAAACCTAAACTCTGAGCTCCTTTGAAAGCTTTGTAAATTTAAATGACTAAGATTTAATTTTGTACCTCTGAGATGTCCTCATATTGTTAATTTGCTCTTCCAAGGTATCTCAGATTTTCTTCACTTGGTGCCAGGTTAGTAATCCAGGAAGGAACACTTAGAAATTAGAATCGTCATTGCAGACATGTGGTCACATGGCTATCCCATAATTTATTCATGAGTTGAATTTTTTTCATAGAGTTAAAAAGACCTCAAGCTTCTCTTCATCACAACCAACTCGCTTCATCAGATCTTTCCAGGGAGAATCCAAATAGAGCTCTGGACTAGCAGTCAGAAGACCTGGGTTCTCCTCCAAGCAAAACTTTACTAATCTTGTGACCTTAGGCTAGTCACTAATCTCAGCCCCTTTTCCCCACACTCTTATTCAGTGGTGATAATGAGCCTTTTCTGCTTCACATGTCTATGAAGATATGATGAGAAAAATATATGCAATGTACTTTGAAAAATATAAAATACCATATGAAATAAGGTGTAACAATTTATTATTGTGTTTGGAGAACAAGAGATGACAAATCTAATGAGAATACCATTTGACTTCCCATCATCCATAAAAATGAATATTTTACAGGGTCTTTTTAATAGTCAAAAATTAAATTGTGCTAAGTGTCAAATAGTGTTTCAAGCTGAAAAGGGAATCCCGGGCTTCCCTGGTGGCGCAGTGGTTGAGAGTCCACCTGCCGATGCAGGGGACACGGTCCGGGAAGATCCCACATGCCGCGGAGCGGCTGGACCCGTGAGCCATGGCCGTTGAGCCTGCGCGTCCTGTTGCTCCACAACGGGAGAGGCCACAACTGTGAGAGACCCGCGTACCGCAAAGAAAAAAAAAAAAAAAAAAAAGGGAATCCCTTAGGGAAAAGTGCAGGAAGTTGGCTTGTTTTATTTCTCCTAACTTATATGTTGCTACTTTCCATTAGGAACATTTTTCCTTTTCATTGAAATTGGACTGTGACTATTTCTAAGCATAGGTGACAACCTTAGTGTTTGTTTATTTTACAGGGGTGACCATGTTTGCTCCAGGATTTTTATTCTTTATTTGAGAAGAAACATGGTATACTTAACTTTTATCATCAATAAATATAAGATAATACCTTGGTAACTATTCCAGGTGACAAGGAAGATGTCAGGATACAAAAGACATGGTCCCTACCTATCAACACCTAAGGGTGTTGATAACTTGATTGCAGACTTGGGTATATATCGAATTATACCAAAATATAGTAGGTAATAAACAGCAGCCATGAAGGTATAGTCTGTTTGTGTTGTGTATGAGCAGAGTGTAGCATGCGCTAAGGAAGTCAGAAACGGTGAAAGAGAAAGTTGACCAGATAGTGGAAGCAATATGCAGAGTTCCTTGAAAGCAGAATGTTAAGCAAAGGGAGCTTTGCAGATCATTATGCTACAGAGAACCTTAAGATGATTATCTTAGCACAAGTTTCCCAAAATAATGCCTAAGGCAAAGCATAAGGACTAATGATTTATTGGGGATATATTCCCAGGGTCTCAAGAATGAGAGAATAGAGGAAGAGACATGGAAGAAAGGCAGTCAAATATGAAAAGATACAATGCCAAGCTGGCCACAGCTTCACAAAAAGAGCTGATTGCTTCATCTTGCAGGACAACTTTGGAGAGGCTGTATGAAACCCATGGAGTTAGAGGAGAGTGCAAGCAATTTAACTTCAGTCCTTCCTGTCTCCTGACTCATATTCATCCAAGTCTGCTCCATTATGTGTTAATGTCCCCTTGCTTCTGGGTTGGGTCAGCTGCGTCCAGGCAGCAGCTAGGGAAGACAGAGTCTCTGTGGGTCCAGTCCAGTGAGGGCAAAGGTACAGGTTGGTACTGCAAGTAGGTCTATTGTTGTTACAGTAGTAGGAGCTGTAGCTTGGTGACTGTAGTCATGGAACCACCATTGCTTTAAAGCAAGGCAAATGTTCAAGGCCCATGGCTAAGAGAGGGGCTTGTGAGCTGGGTCAAGGAGATGTAGGATGGCACATAAACTGAGTCCAGTCTCAAACTGGTATTTGGTGCACGAGAGGATGATAGAGGTCAGGTAAAGAAAAAAAAATCAATGAGGAAATCGGTCAGAACGATCACCTGTGGGATGTGAGCCTGCACTAGAATAATGGGAGTGGTATGAAGCACAGAGATGAATATAGAAATATTTCAGAAGAAAAGCCTTCTGTTAGTGTTAAGTGAAAATATGAGATAGGGGAAATACAAGAGTGAAAATTAAGCAAGTAAACATGCTCCTAAAGTGGGTCAGAGTCAAGGTCCTGCAAGCAGAACAGTCTCTGTTACAGTTTTCTTGAGTACATTGTGGTGAATTATCATAAGATCTAGAATGCTGTGTTCAAGGAGTAATTTTGATTGAGTGGTTAAAACTAAGTGTATGCCTCCCATTTTACCTGTGGTACCATACCCATTCTACAAGTGCAGTTGAATTAGGATTAAATGCACAACTGAGATATCAGAATATATCAGTGTTTCCATCTGACTGTTTTCCAGACTTTTGTCCCAGTGTTGCTTGTGTTTGTCACTCTTCTGAATCTTAAGTAATATGACAGAGAAGTTACTATATATTCAAACTGTCCTTTTTCACTGGACTTGTAGACTGGTCCCAATGGACATTTGTTGAGTCCCTTAGTGTAGTAATTATCCCATTTCCCCCATTGTGAGCTATCTTATTCAATGTCCTCCCCTGACAAGCAGGAACATAAGCATGGAGTAAGTTCTAATGATGCCCTATCCAAAGATAGGGCACTCCCTTCCTTTGGTTATGGTGCATGGAGTTAAACAATTACCAGGGGGGAGAAAAAAACAAACCTTAAATTCAAATAACAGGCAAAGGAAACAGTCTAAAATTGGGTTATCTGTCCAGATGGGGCTGTAGGAAATCAAGGAGCCAAGTTTGAAGCCAGAGAGGTCAGAGGCCGAGAAGTGATGATATTGAATGAATCAAAGACTGCAGGGCGGAGATGAGCCTGGAATGATTTCCAGGCTACTGTGCAGATGCCCAAGGTAGCCCAGGAGGAGGGGACACACACACAGACAATCCGCTGTGTTTTACCACCTGCGTCAACGACTACTTCCCCCTGCCTCCCCTATTAAAAAAAGTCACTAGATTTAATGGGGAAAAAAATGCACTCATTTTTTCAATATATACGAAATACCACTAGTCCTGAAAGGGGGAATTTCCCTCCTCTACCCGTCTGGAGTTTTTGTCGCTGGACTAACAATAAGGTTGACACAAAATGAATTAACAGAAGAAAAAGAAAAAATATTAATCATTTACATAAAGGTCTCATAGAAATGAGACCAAGGAGTGATCCAAGCAGGCAGCTTTTATGCTTTTTTAGACAAAGAAACAATAAATTTGAGAGAAATTGAGAGGACAAAGTTTTGGGGTGCCCAATAAAGTGAAAAATCTAAACACAGTTTGGGCTGGGGGTAGTAAATGGAAGAAGTAACAAGGTTTGTTTACACAGTCTTCTTGGCCTGAATTCCCTATCTCTGGTGACAAGGTATCCTTCTCCCTCTAGATGCAGAGAGCACACCTTTCACATGAGAGATTTATGTCCTGCTTTCAGGAAGACAGAGGAGATGGTTAGTGTTCCTCTTGTGTTGGCCATTTCTTAAGTAACTTTAGTTCAAAATAATCAATGTGCCATTGAGGCACACTTTGGGGTGGCCCTCCCTGAACCCCAACACAGTGAAGTGTTGCATGAGTGAGGACAACTGAGACAATAATACAGACATTTAAACAGTGAGAAGCTAGTCCACAGACCACAATCTGAGACTGCCGTGTTGAATCACTCTCTTCTGAGGAGTCATTGGCCCTTTTGGTGAGGGTGCTCCCAATTCTTAATGCACAGCAAGCATTTGGTGGCTACATGGCAGTCAAAAGTAAATCTCAGTTAAGCTGCTTACCTGAAATTTTTTTTTTTGCCTTACGCGGGCCTCTCACTGTTGTGGCCTCTCCCGTTGCGGATCACAGGCTCCGGACACGCAGGCTCAGCGGCCATGGCTCACAGGCCCAGCCGCTCCATGGCATGTGGGATCTTCCCAGACTGGGGCATGAACCCGTGTCCCCTGCATCGACAGGCAGACTCTCAACCACTGCACCACCAGGGAAGCCCATGAAATCATAATTTTGTTAACCCATGGAAAGAGTTTTATGCTGTGCTGGGTTTCTTATGGAACTGAGTCTTTGAATACTAAACATGAAGAATAATAAATTTGTTTTTGGAACAAATAGTTGGAAAATGGCATTTCATAAAGGGAAGGAAGCAGTTATAAAGAAAGAATCATTAACTAACGTTAATTTCTTTCTTCTTAATATAGACATCGGATAAATGCCTAAAATATGTATTCTAAAAACCAACCATCATTTTGGTGTTTCAGAGGACTGCTTTTATCGATCAAATGGACTTGCTCATTCCAATGGCTGGGAAACATTATACAATGGTCATCTCTATTTTCCTTTAAAATTCTTCAACTAAAAAAAAAAGTTGAGTTTTAAAAATTACCTCTTCTGATATCAAAAGTAGACACAGTTACAGAACATATGTAGTAGATAACAGATGGATTAAATATGCTTTCTGCAAAGCCTACTTCAATAGTATAAAATTGTTTTATAATTTTTAAAAGGAAATTAGAAGATGAGTATAGCATAGCATGGACTTTGGAAGCAGACTGATTTGAATCTTAGCTCTGTTATTTATTAACTTGTGACCATGGTAAGTTATTTTTGCCTCAGTTTCACCATCTGCAAAATGGGGATGATAATTTCTTCGTGTCTCACAGAGTTGTGAGGATTAAATAAAATAACAAAGGTAAATTGCTTAGAACAGTGCCTGACACATAGTAAGCACTCTGTGTTAGTGGCTGAAATTATCATTGCTAATTAAATTAAAAGGGGTGGGAAATCTTATTCAACAAATAAGCAACATAAACAAGATTTCAAAGAAGAATTGGTTACTCTCCTAAGAGTGCAAACTTTTTCAAGCATACTAAATGCACTGTTTTCCTCTAATGTTGTTCAAGTATGAGTAGAAACCACCAGTTACGTAATAAAGAAGCATTTTTATTAAGCAACTTCAAATAGCTTTATGTGGACTGAAATAAACTACATCTTTTGAAACTTTTGCAAATCAATAAATGTTTTTGAATGAACAAAACTGGAATTTTTATTGCTTGGAAAAAATGTATACCCACTTAGTTTGAAAGATTTTTACCATATGATCTGTAAGATTTTATCTGCCACAAGTCAGGTTTTTAAAGTTTGCCCCAATTTATAGGTAGAGAATTTGAAACACAGACCACTGAGTGATTTGTTCAAAAATCACCAGAGAATCCATGATGAAGTGCTTTATCCCCTAATCATCTTCTCTCCCAAATCTATCTCTCTCCAATTTCCTCTCCAGATCAACTATCCATCATTTGATTCTTCTTCATTCGTTCCCACATCAACAAAGATTCACACCCATAAAGCTTATGGACACTTCTCATCTCTTCTTCCTCAGTGTCACTGCATTAGTTCCATCCCCCATCACTATGATTGTATTGCTCCAGTAGGTTTCTCAATTACCAGACTTGTCTCTCACCCTAAGCCTTTTTCCATAATGCAGTCAGAAAGAACTTTCCATAAGGGAAATCAGCAAAAGCAAAACCAAAAGAAAATAAAACAAAATTCTCTAGACTTGTACAGTGGTAGAAGAGAACAACAACATTTTAAAGCCTCCTCAGAGCCCTCAGGATACATTTCAAACTCCTCGCCTGATGTTTAAGGGTCTTCCTGGGAGAGTCCCTGCTTTTTCACTTCTCTCTTATTTCACTTCTCTCTCTTTTTCTACCATATTGAATTATTTGTAGGAACCCAAATAGTGTAAGTTCTGTCAGGTCTCCATGTGTTTACATAAACTGTTCCCTCTTCCTGGAATACAATTGACAGTCCTTTCCCCCACCCCCTCCTTTTTTGCCTGGTTAAAAGGTATTCATATTCAAGATTCAGATCGTGCCTGCTTCCCAGAGAAAAGTCTCCTGAATTGTATGTATATTCCTTCTCCTACTGTCACACTTGGAGTTTCTTCTTATACCACCTTCAAGGAGCATGAGCTCCTTGAATGCATGAACTGTGTCATATTAACTTTATCTACCACATAGGAATTAACAGATCTGGGGCATGATTAAACAATACCTGTTCTAAACACTTATTCTATTTAGTGTAAACTTGCTTACCCAGAGTCTAGGCCATTGAAGCTGTTCAATGTGGACCTCTAGTGGCCAAAGAGGGAAAATGATTTGGTTCTCAGCTTTTGTACATATTATTAATAAACTCGTATTTAAGCTCCAGAGTTCTACACACTCCTGTGCCTTCTGACAATTTTCTACCACTTAAAGCAATTTTGCTCCCAGATACTCAGCTATTAAATAATAATACTTTATATGCTACCACTTTACTAACTACATTTATATTCTCATTTAATACACACACGCGCACACACAAACACACACAATGAGACAGTGTTTTGGTAAAATTATTCCTATTTTACTGGTGAGCAAATTGAGGTTCAGAAATGTTAATTAATTTTCCCAGAGTCATGGTATTTATGTATAGAAATTGGAATTGAATCCAGGACTTTGGCCTCAAAAACATTCCTATATCATAGAATTTATCAAATTGTTTCATAATTATTTATTCCTCTGTTTATAATTTGTCTTTGTTTTTCCATTACCTAGCACAGTTCCTGGTATATTGTGTGTGCATGATGTATGTTTGTTGATAAATGTTGTAAATAGTGCATAATCAAGTTATATCACAAAGAATTTTACTGGACCCAAACTGATGCATGGAGTTAACATTTGAATACCTCTTTTCATGTCCATGCTTTTGTATACATTATATCCTTGGCCTTGAAATATCCTCACCCTTGTCAGCTTGATAAACTCCCTCCCATGCATCAATTCAAATATTGTTTTCTCTTAAAATCTTCCCCAGTATTTCCTCTGGCAAAGAGATAAGTACTTCCTTCATTGCATTCTCCAGCTCCCCAAATACAGCTCAGTTTTAGCACTGATCACATTCTTATAATTATTTGGTTACATGTCTGTCTTCTCCTTCAGACTATGAGATCTTTGTCAGAATTGCAGGCAGAGGGAACAGCAATATCAAAGAGGCCAGTTTTTGTTTTGTTTTGTTTTGTTTTTGGGTTTTTTTTAATTTTTAATGAAATATAGTTGATTTATAGTGTTGTGTTGGTATCAGGTATACAGCAAAGTGATTCGGTTATACATATATTATTTTTTCAGATTTTTTTCCCTTATAGGTTATTACAAAGTATTGAGCATAGTTCCCTGTGCTATTCAGTAGGTCCTTGTTGGTTATTTATTTTATATATAGTAGTATATATATATTAATACCAAACTCAGAATTTATCACTCTCCCCCTTTCCCCTTTGGTAACCATAAGTTTCTTTTCTATGTCTGTGGGTCTATTTCTGTTTTGTATATAATTTCATTTGTATCATTTTTGTTAGATTCCACATATAAGTGATATCATATGATATTTGTCCTCTGTCTGGCTTACTTCACTTAGTATGATAATTTCTAGGTCCATCCATGTTGCTGTAAATGGCATTATTTCATTATTTTTTATGGCTGAGTAAATATCTGAGTAAATACCACATCTTCTTTATACATTCATCTGTCGATGGGCATTTAGGTTGCTTCCTTATCTTGGAGATTGTAAATAGTGCTGAGTAAATACCATATCTTCTTTATACATTCGTCTGTCAATGGACATTTAGGTTGCTTCCTTATCTTGGAGATTGTAAATAGTGCTGCTC
The DNA here is from genome assembly GCF_003676395.1 of Aethalodelphis obliquidens. NCBI lineage: Eukaryota > Metazoa > Chordata > Mammalia > Artiodactyla > Delphinidae > Aethalodelphis > Aethalodelphis obliquidens. Next base: position 25,489,783 of record NW_020837968.1, read on the forward strand.
TGAACTTTGGAGTGCATGTATCTTTGCAAATTATGTTTTTCTCCAGATATATGCCCAGGAGTGGGATTGCTGGATCATATGTCAGTTCTGTTTATAGTTTTTTAAGGAACCTTCATACTGTTCTCCATAGTGGCTGCACCAACTTACATTCCCACCAACAGTGTAGGAGAGGTTTTTTCCTCTACATGCTCTCCAGCATTTATTATTTGTAGAATTTTTGATGATGGCCATTCTGCCTGGTGTGAGGTGATACCTCACAGTAGTAAGCAGTCTTGATAATATGACAATGAGATTAGATTTTATAGTCTGTTGTCTTCAAATTGGAGTATGCATACTGCTAGAGGAATATAAACTCTTTCCAATGGCTCTGCAAGGATAGGTTTATGAGAATCAGTTTCTAAGTTCTCAGCTTCCATTTGTATTCTTCCTAGAAATCATACTTACTATCCAGGCACTCCCTTTTTCAATCAGCTTTCTCCCGCTTTACACAGAAAGGCAAGCTCCTAACCTTTCTCAGATAAACTTTAACTGTGGAGTATTACCAGTGGGGGGCGTGGGAGGAAAATTCAGGATGGCAAAGGGACAATTTAAAATATTGATGAAGATCTTGATGAAGTGAATGACACTCAGGTTGTTTCCAATTATTTGTTTTAATAAAATTGAATGGTAGTTGGTAAATAACTAAAAATAACTTTTGAAAATAAACACTGATTTTTGGCACATAAATTCAGAAGAGTTTAAGTAATTCAATATAGAAACATATTCTTAAAATTAATAAAAATTGACTGTAATAAAACTTCCATTACCATCTGGATTTATATATGATCAAGAAATCTCTCTTTAACTTCAGAAAGAAGAAAAATAGGAGGAGAATTTACCTTACATTATTTTGGCATGGGTAATAATAACCATGGATAGATATATTCTTTGCAGTGAGGGACAGCTGTATTTATCATTTTGATATATGTATTTGTAATTTTTTCTTTTTAATATTTAACAAAATATTTTGATCAATTGTATGCTGATATAAATTGTAGTGAAAACATAATCTATAAGACAGATTTTCTTAACACTTAGAGGCTTACTATCCAGAAAATTTTAAAATCAATTTCCAAATATATTTTTGTTGAAGAAAAGAATAAGGGAAATAATTTAAAATCTTTCACCATATGAATATATTACACTGGGATAAAAATTTTAGGAGAGAAGAATATCAGAACTGCTGAACAATTATCAACTGGAAGACACTGGAACTCACCAAAAAAGATACCCCACATCCAAAGTTTCAAAGGAGAAGCTGCAGTGAGATGGTAGGAGGGGTACAATCACAATAAAATCAAATGCCATAAGCACTAGGTGGGTGACTCACAAACTGGAGAACAGTTATACCACAGAAGTCCACCCACTGGAGTGAAGGTTCTGAGCCCCAAGTCAGAGGTCCCAAACTAAGCATCTGCAACAGGAGGAGGAATTCCCAGAAAATCAGACTTTGAAGGCTAGTGGGATTTGATTGCAGGACTTTGACAGGATGGGGGGAAACAGAGACTCCACTCTTGGAGGGCACACACAAAGTAGTGTGTGCATCAGGACCCAGGGGGAAGGAGCAGTGACCCCATAGAAGACTGAGCCAGACCTACCAGCTAGTGTTGGAGGGTATCCTGTAGAGGTGGGGGGTGGCTGTGGCTCACTTTCGGGACAAGGACACTGGCAGCAGAAGTTCTGGGAAATACTCCTTGCCATGAACCCTCCCAGAGTCGATCATTAGTCCACCAAAGAGCCTGTAGGCTCCAGTGCTGAGTTGCCTCAGGCCAAACAACCAACAGGAAGGGAACTCAGCCTCACCCATCAGCAGGCAAGTGGATTAAAGTTTTACTGAGCTCTGTCCACCAGAGCAACAAACAGCTCGACCCACCACCAATCCCTCCCATCAGGAAGTTTGCACAAGCCTCTTAGATAGCCTCATCCACCAGAGGGCAGACAGCAGAAGCAAGAAAAACTGCAATCCTGCAGCCTGTGGAACGAAAGCCACATTCACAGAAAGACAGACAAAATGAAAAGGCAGAGGACGATGTACCAGTTGAAGCGATAAGATAAAACCCCAGAAAAACAGCTAAATGAAATGGAGGCAGGCAACCTTCCAGAAAAAGAATTCATAATAATGATAGTGAAGATGATCCAGGAACTTGGAAAAAGAATGGAGGCAAATATCAAGAAGATGCAAGAAATGTTTAACAAAGACCTAGAAGAATTAACGAACAAACAAACAGAGATGAACAATACAATAACTGAAATGAAAAATACACTAGAAGGAATCAACAGGAGAACAGCTGAGGCAGAAGAATGGATAAGTGACCTGGAAAACAGAATGGAGGAAAATCAATGCTGCAGAACAGAATAAAGAATAAAGAATGAAAAGAAATGAAGACAGACTAAGAGACCTCTGGTGTAACATTAAATGCACCAACATTCACATTACAGGGGTCGCAGAAGGAGAAGAGACAGAGAAAGGACCAGAGTAAATATTTGAAGAGATTATAGTCGAAAACATCCCAAACATGGGAAAGGAAATATCCACCAAAGTCCAGGAAGTGCAGAGAGTACCAGGCAGGATAAACCCAAGGAGAAACATGCCGAGACACATAGCAATCAAAATTGATAAACATTAAAGACAAAGAAAAATTATTAAAAGCAACAAGGGAAAAATGACAAATAACATACAAGGGAACACCCATAAGGTTAACAGCTGACTTCTCAGCAGAAACTCTACAAGCCAGAAGGGAGAGGAATGACATATTTAAAGAAATGAAAGGGAAGAACCTACAACCAAGATGACTCTACACAGCAAGAATCTCATTCAGTTTCCACGGAGAAATTAAAAACTTTACAGACAAGCAAAAGCCAAGAGAATTCAGCACCACAAAACCAGCTCTACAACAAATGCTAAAGGAACTTCTCTAAGTGGAAAACACAAGAGAAGGAAAAGACCTACAATAACAAACACAGAACAATTAAGAAAATAGTAATAGGAACATACATATCAATAAATACCTTAAATGTGAGTGTATTAGATGCTCCAACCAAAAGACAGGGGCTTGCTGAGTGGATACAAAAATACGACCCATATATATGCTGCTTACAAAAGACCCACTTCAGACCTAGGGACACATACAGACTGAAAGTGAGGGGATGGGAAAAGATATTCCATGCAAATGGAAATCAAAAGAAAGCTGGAGTAGCAATACTCATATCAGATAAAATAGACTTTAAAATAAATAATGTTACAAGAAACAAGGAAGGACCCTACATAATGATAAAGGAATCAATCCAAGGAGATATAACAATTATAAATATGTATGCATCCAACATAGGAGCACCACAATACATAAGGTAACTGCTAACAGCTATAAAAGAGGAAATCGACAGTAACACAATTAGAGTGGGGAACTTTAACACCTCACTTACACCAATGGACAGATCATCCAAACAGAAAATTAATAAGGAAACACAAGCTTTAAATGACACAATAGACCAGATAGATTTAATTGATATTTATAGGACATTCCATCCGAAAACAGCAGATTACACTTTCTTCTCAGGTGCACACAGAACATTCTCCAGGATAGATCACATCTTGGGTCACAAATCAAGCATCAGGAAATTTAAGAAAATTAAAATCGTATCAAGCATCTTTTATGACTGCAACACTATGAGACTAGATATCAATTACAGGAAAAAAATATAAAAAACACAAACACATGGAGGCTAAGCAATATGTCACTAAATAACCAAAATATCACTGAAGAAATCAAAGAGAAAATCAAACAATACCTAGAAACAAATGACAATGAAAACACGATGATCCAAAACTTATGGGATGCAGCAAAAGCAGTTCCAAGAGGGAAGTTTATAGCAATACAACCTTACCACAAGAAATAAGAAAAATCTCAAATAAACAATCTAAACTTACACCTAAAGGAACTAGAGAAAGAAGAACAAAGAAAACCCAAAGTTAGTAGAAGGAAAGAAACCATAAAGATCAGAGCAGAAATAATGAAATAGAAATAAATAAAACAATAGCAAAGATCAATAAAACCAAAGGTTGGTTCTTTGAGAAGGTAAACAAAATTGGTAAACCTTTAGCCAGACTCATCAAGAAAAAGAGGGAGAGAACTCAAATCAATAAAACTAGAAATGAAAAAGGAGAAGTTACTATAGACACCACAGAAATACAAAGCATCATAAGAGACTACTACCAGCAACTTTATGTCAGTAAAATGGACAACCAGGAAGAAATGGACAAACTCTTAGAGAGGTATAACCTTCCAAGACTGAACCAGGAAGAAATAGAAAATATGAACAGACCAATCACAAGTAATGAAATTGAAACTGGGATTAAAAATCTTCCAACAAACAAAAGTCCAGGACCACATGGCTTCACAGGTGAATTCTATCAAACATTTAGAGAAGAGCTAACACACATCCTTCTCAAACTCTTCCAAAAAATTGCAGAGGAAGGAATGCTCCCAAACTCATTCTGCAAGACCACCATCACCCTGATACCAAAACCTAACAAAGATATTACAGAAAAGAAAATTAGAGACCAATATCACTGATGAATATAGATGCAAAAATCCTCAACAAAATACTAGCAAACAGAATCCAACGACACATTAAAAGGCTCATACACCATGATCAGTGGGATTTAGCCAGGTATGCAAGGATTCTTCAATATACACAAATCAATCAATGTGATACACCATATTAACAAACTGAAGAATAAAAACCATATGATCATCTCAGTAGATGCAGAAAAGGCTTTTGATAAAATTCAACACCCATTTATGATAAAAATTCTCCAGAAAGTGGGCATAGAGGCAACACACCTCAACATAATAAAGGCCATATATGACAAACCCACAGCAAAAGTCATTCTCAGTGGTGAAAAACTGAAAGCATTTCCTCTAAAATGAGGAAGAAGACAAGGATGTCCACTCTTGCCACTATTATTCAGCATAGTTTTGGAAGTTTTAGCCACAGCAATCAGAGAAGAAAAAGAAATAAAAGAATACAAATTGGAAAAGAAAAAGTACAACTTTCACTGTTTGCAGATGACATGATACTATACATAGAGAATCCAAAAGGTGCTACTAGAAAACTGCTAGAGCTACTCAATGAATTTGGTAAAGTTGCAGCATACAAAATTAATGCACATAAATCTCTTTCATTCCTATACACTAATAATGAAAGATCAGAAAGACAAATTAAGGGAACAATCCCATTCACCATTGCAACAAAAAGAATAAAATACCTTGGAATAAACCTACCTAAGGAGGCAAAAGACCTGTACTCAGAAAACTATAAGACACTGATTAAAGAAATCAAAGATGACATAAACAGATGGAGAGATATACCATGTTCTTGGATTGGAGGAATCAGTATTGTGAAAATGACTATACTACCCAAAGCAATCTGCAGATTCAGTGCAATCCCTATCAAATTACTAATGGCATTTTTTACAGAACTAGAACAAAAAAATCTTAAAATTTGTATGGAGATACAAAAGACCCCGAATAACCACAGCAATCTTGAGGGAAATAATCGAAGCTGGAGGAATCAGAGTCCCTGACTTCAGACTATACTACAAAACTACAGTAATCAAGACAATGTGGTACTGGCACAAAAACAGAAATATAGATCAATGGAACAGGATAGAAAGCCCAGAGATAAACCCATGCTCCTATGGTCAACTAATCTATAACAAAGGAGGCAAGGATATACAATGGAGAAAAGACAGGCTCTTCAATAAGTGGTGATGCGTAAAATGGACAGCTACATGTAAAAGAATGAAATTAGAACACTCCCTAACACCATACACAAAAATAAACTCAAAATGGATTAAATACCTAAATGTAAGACCAGACACTATTAAACTCTTAGAGGAAAACATAGGAAGAACGCTCTTTGGCATAAATCCCAGCAAGATCATTTTTGACCCACCTCCTAAAGTAATGGAAATAAAAACAAAAATAAAAATTTGGACCTAATGAAACTTAAAAGCTTTTGCACAGCAAAGGAAACTATAAACAAGATGAAAAGACAACCCTCAGAATGGGAGAAAATATTTGCAAATGAATAAATGGACAAAGGATTAATCTCCAAAATATATAAACAGCTCATGCAGCTCAATATCAAAAAAAAAAAAACAACCCAATCAAAAAATGGGCAAAAGACCTAAATAGACATTTCTCCAAAGAGTACATACAGATGGCCATGAGGCACATGAGAAGATGCTCAACATCACTAATTATTAGAGAAATGCAAATCAAAACTACAATGGGGTATCACCTCACACTGGTTAGAATGGGCATCATCAGAAAATCTACAAACAACAAATGCTGGAGAGGGTGTGGAGAAAAAGGAACCCTCTTGCACTGTTGGTGGGAATGTAAATTGATACAGCCACTATGGAGAACAGTATGGACGTCCCTTAAAAAACTAAAAATAGAATTACCATATGACCCAATAATCCCGCTGCTGTGCATATACCCAGTGAAAACCATAATTCAAAAAGACACATGCACCCCAATGTTCATTGCAGCACCATTTACAATAGACAGGTCATGGAAGCAACCTGAATGCCCACTGACAGATTAATGGATAAAGAATATGTGGTACATATTTGCAATGGAATATTACTCAGCCATAAAAATAATTGAAAATGGGTCACTTTTAGAGACGTGGATGGGCCTAGAGACTGTCATACAGAGTGAAATAAGTCAGAAAGAGAAAAACTAATATGGTATATTAATGCATATATGTGGAATCTGGAAAAATAGTACAGATGAACCTGTTTGCAAGGCAGAAATAGAGACACAGATGTAGAGAACAAATATAAGGACATCAAGGGGGGAAAGTGGGGTGGGGAATGGTGGTGGTGGGGTGAATTGGCATATTGGGATTGACATATACACTCTAACATGTATAAAATAGATAACTAGTAAGAACCTGCTGTATAAAAAGATAAAATGAAAATAAATAAACTGCTATAAAAAATTTTTAAGGGAAAAGCAGAAGGGAAGTATGAGTTTAAATGATTAATCATCTACATGTGTGGGTTTTTGTGTATAGACATGTAAGTATATATATATGCAAATATAGATACAAATATGTTTATGGAATTACTAACATTTATGAATCATTGGATATATTTAAAGAGTAAAGTAATATATTTTTCAATGTTTATGTTGCTGAGTCCAAGCTCATAGTGCTCACCGCACAACAGACCAATAAATTGAGAGATGAGTTTTTGGGACAAGAAATAGTGACTTTATTTGAAAGCCAGCAGACTGAGAAGATGGTGAACTTGTGTCCCAAAGAACCATCTTGTCTGAGTTAGAATTCAGGCTTCTTTTATACCAAAAGGGGAGGGAGTAAAGTCAAACCTTTCCTGGTTCCAGTCAGCCTCTGGAGGGGATGTGTTAATTTCTTCCTTCCTGCAGTCATTCACAGGTAGGCCTAGTCAGGATGTTTCCTGTGAGCTAAACAAAGTTATTTTAGTTTAATGCTCATTACCTGGAAGTCAGTGTTCCCAGAGATGGGTCATTATGTACTGTTTAAGCTTATAGGCAATATCCCTTTAGTGATTAACTTGTAATAGAATACAAAACGTTCTTCTCTATTAAAATTATATTTACATTGCATGAGTCTTTAAACTTAAGGTAAAAAGAATTTAAATATATCTCTTTAAAAATGTGAGAGTATACATAGTTTCTCAAAATTCTATTAGGAAAAACACTAGAAAAAAGATTGAAGACCCCTATTGTGGACCACAGACAGTGACAGAAGGCATGGTCAGATGTGTACAAGCCTGGTAATGACTAACATTTCTACCTCTCCACATGTCTGGAGTCTTAGAGGTTCTTACACGAATTCAAAGAGGATTGCTTTGCCTTTGTAGAAGTTCTCCTTCCAGTCAGAAATGCCCTCCCTGATACTTTTTGTTTCTTAACACCTAGTCCATCTTTTCAGATCCAACTTAACTTTTACCTCTTCATGAAGCCATCCCCAAAAAACAATCCAGTGGGATTTCATTTTTCTGGTTTGTTGTTGCACAATAAACTTAACATATGATTACGTATCATCTTACATTGCCCATCTTACATTGCCCTTAAATGTTGCATATGAGTTAGTCTTGGCTTTATAAGCATATTGTAGTCCCCTTGAAGGTAGGGACCACATGTCTCTGATTTCTCCTACAAGACCTACTCAGCAGAGTAAGAGGCACTTAATACATACATGATCAATTCACAGCTTTATAGGGGGAGCAGGGACATCACACTAGCCCTATAGAAGTTGTAGGGTAATAGAAGTTGCCCTGTAGTACAATAGGCTGTGTAACAACAAAATCAAGTTTTGAAGTTAGTCCTGGGTTCTCAAAATTGTCTCCACCATCTCTTACCCTCTGGAGCCATGGACCTCTTTTTCCAAAACAAAGGAATACTATATATAGAGTGATTACCATGGGGCTTGACTCATAACTGATGCCCAGTTTGCAACAGTCACCTTCCCCTTTCCTGCCCATAGTGTCACCTGGAATAGAGAATTAGGCTTAACATCAGTTAAAAAGTACATGTAACATTGTTGTAAGATTATCCGTGCATTTTCATCCTCCTGGGGTGTGATCTGGGAATCAATTAGAATATAGAAAGTAATTTGGACTCAGGATTGAAATTCGCTAGTAAAAAAAAAAGAGGCTGACATATATTTTGCAACAAAGGGATGTAGTTTAGGTCAGTTCAAATGGGTCACCATCCAAGACTAAGTCAGTGTGACTAAGCCTGCTACTTATATATACCCGTGCTGTTGGGAGGGCCTGAGGAATGCAAGGCTTGCTCTCTCTAGGTCTGTACTAACTGGTCATGGTACTGAATAATAGCAACTGAATTCAGGACTTGAAGCCCATTGTGCTTGCTAAGACACAATTATGGTCAAAAACTATATTATATTTTTTTAAATTTCTTATTGCTTTGAACTAAATAATAAGAAGGGAAAATTCAGTAAACTCCTGTGTTCTTACATCACAATATTGGCTCCCGATTTCAGCTCTGAGCACAATGAGGTTTTTCCTGACACCCTGTCCACATTTCCCTTTATGCCCTCTCCTGCCTCACCTCACATTATTCTCTATCTCTGCACCGTCTCGTTCCTTCATAGCACTTCACTAATTTACTTGTTTTGCTTTTTGGTTTGTTATTATCTCTTCTCTTTTACCCACTGGACTGTAATATGTTCCACAAAACCTTGTTTCACTCACCACTTCACGTCAATTTTCTAGCACCGTTATTGACACATGCAGTTAATGAATAAGCAAATTAATATATGAAATATATAAATTATTGAGTGAATAAATTGCTCTCTCGGGAGAGGCAGAGAAATAAATGAATAATCTTGTTAAAGCCTATTTGTTGCAAAATAAAAGTATAGATGAAGACACAGGAGCACAGAAGACTTCCATCTCTGTCAGCAGTCTTGCATGTGAAAGTTCATAGGCTGACGCTGCTAGTAGGTAGGTTAGGACAGTTCTTGTGTAATTTTACCATCACTTTGGTCAGTTCACATTTGTGGAACCCACTTTGACTTTATCTCTATAGCCGAGTCAGATACCTGAGAGAAGTCAAAACCAAAAGAGACTTTTTTTTTAGTGACTCTTCTTGAAATGCTCCAGAGTTTCTCTTTGGCAGAAAATTTAACACAACAGCTGTACCATTGGGTTAGAGCTGATTTTAGAGCTTTTATTTTTGTCCTGCTATAACTCACATGCCATTTTCCATTCCACATTTTCTTTATGAGTAAACATGTTTCCAACTGAGTTTCCTGGGGACTGTGAGGCGTTATCTCTATTAAGGTATTTTGGCTTTTAGAGCACCTTGTTGGTTCCAGATACTCTGTAAGGTATTGCCAGCGGAGAATGTATTGCTCTGTTCTGCCTGTCTTCTCCCACAACCCCACAGTGCCGTGCTATGCTGTCCCACTTTCTCTTCTTGCAGGTATTTTTTCCATTATCACCCTAACTACACTGGCCTGTGAACGTTATATTGGCATGATCCATAACAGAGTGATCAGTTTTTCCTGGGCCTGGAGGGCCATTACGTACATCTGGCTATACTCACTGGTGAGGTCAGGGTCACCTCTCCTGGGCTGACACAGGTATATCCTGGATGTGCATGTACTAGGCTGTGCTGTGGATTGGAAATCCAAGGACACCAGCGACTCCTCCTTTGTGCTTTTCTTATTTCTTGACTGCATGGTGGTACCTGTGGGTGTCATTGCTCATTGCTATGGCCATATTTTATATTCCATTCAAAAGGTAAGTTGAAGAATATGAATGCCTCTCCTCCAAATTGTGCAGGGTAGAAAATTTTCTGTGAAAGAAAATCATGCTCTTCCCCACAGCTGATACAGCTCTAGGGGACGTCCCACTTGATAAAATTTTGCACTGTGAGTCACTCTCTGAAAAGATCAATGAGGAATGGCATTTACTCTCCCTTCCTCACTCTTTAAACTAGAAAAAGGAAGGAAAGGCGTTCTGGGCAGACAAAATCAATAACAACCAAAAAAAACCCTACATCTTCAAGCATTATTAGAATTTAAGAACTCTAATAAAGGGAATTCCACACTTCCCATAACTTTATTCATCCAATAGTCACATAAACCTACTAGAGAATGGTACAGATATTTTGTCTGGAAATCAGTTTTGAGTCATAAAGGACAAGAACTGACCACAGCAGGTTTCCTGTTAGGTGCTAGCAAGAAGGCGTCTGAAGTAACAGACTGGGGCACACTTCATATTCCAGTTTCTAACTTCAACCATGTACGTTTTCCTTACTCACTGCTTCTTCCTACTCTTTTCTCTCACCAAATTCTCCAGTCTCTTGCTCACTCTGCCAACCCCCTCTAGCTTTCACCTCTTTTAAATCACTTAGCCACATGCATTATTTTAAATCATGCCCCATTATCCTTAACTTTCATGTTCCAACATTTTTTATGCACATTCATTTTGAAAAAAATCAAATCCCTTGTTCAATCCAACTCTTTGTTTTCTGCATGACTGTAGCCAAACTACAATAAGTTGAAGAAAAACCACATTGGATTCCCAGCACCCACATTCAGCAAGCAGTGAGATGTCCTCTTAGCAGTGTCTAGCAAACTTTGGATCCCTAGATGGTCCACTCTCTATGCAGTTGCTATTACAAATCCTCAATTCTCATTTTACTCTCTTGCCCTACTATCCTCCCCTCCTTATTCTTATCAAACCGTCATGCTTCTTGTTTGTTTGGCAAAATAAAGCAATTACCAAGAAATTCCTTAACTCTCTGCCTCCCTTTATACAAACTTCTAGGTACCTACTCATTCTTTTTTTTTTTTAATATCTTTATTGGAGTATAATTGCTTTACAATGTTGTGTTAGTTTCCACTGTACAACAAACAAGGTGAATCAGCTATACATATACATATATCCCCATATCCCCACCCTCTTGCACCTCCCTCCCCCTCTCGTTATTCCACCCCTCTAGGTGGTCACAAAGCACTGAGCTGATCTCCTTGTGCTATGCAGCAGCTTCCCACTAGCTATCCATTGTACATTTGGTAGTGTATATATGTCCATGCTACTCTCTCACTTCGTCCCAGCTTCCCCTTCCCTGCTGTGTCCTCAAGTCCATTCTCTATATCTGCATCTTTATTCCTGCCCTGCCACTAGGTTCATCAGTACCAATTTTTTAGATTCCATGTATGTGCATTAGCATACAGTGTTTGTTTTTCTCTTTCTGACTTACTTCACTCTGTATGACAGACTCTATGTCCATCCACCTCATTACAAAAAACTCAATTTTGTTCCTTTTTATGGCTGAGTAATATTCCATTGTCTGTGCCACATCTTCTTTATCCAATCATCTGTCAATGGACATTTAGGCTGCTTCCATGTCCTGGCTATTGTAAATAGTGCTGCAATAAACACTGTGGTACATGACTCTTTGAATTATGGTTTTCTCAGGGTATATGCCCAGTAGTGGGATTGCTGAGTCATATGGTAGTTCTATTTTTAGTTTTTTAAGGAACCGCCATACTGTCCTCCATAGTGGCTGCACCAACTTACAACCTCACCAACAGTACAGGAGGGTTCCCTTTTCTCCACATCCTCTCCAGCATTTATTGTTTGTAGATTTTTTGATGATGACTATTCTGACCAGTGTGAGGTGTTACCTCATTGTAGTTTTGATTTGCATTTCTCTAATGATGAGTGATGTTGAGCATCTTTTCATGTGTTTGTTAGCAATCTGTATGTCTTCTTTGGAGAAATGTCTATTTAGGTTTTCCACCCGTTTTTGGATTGGGTTGTTTGTTTTTTTGATATTGAGCTGAATGAGGTGCTTGTGGATTTTGGAGATTAATCCCTTGTCGGTTGCTTAATTTGCAAATATTTTCTCCCATTCTGAGGGTTGTCTTTTCATCGTTTATAGTTTCCTTTGCTGTGCAAAAGCTTTTAAGTTTCATTAGGTCTCATTTGTTTATTTTTTATTTTATTTCCATTACTCTAAGAGGTAGGTCAAAAAGATCTTGCTATGATTCATGTCATAGAGTATTGTGCCTATGTTTTCCTCTAAGAGTTTTATAGTGTCTGGTCTTACATTTAGGTCTTTAATCCACTTTGAGTTTATTTTTGTATGGTATTAAGAAGTGTTCTAATTTCATTCTTTTACACGTAGCTGTCCAGTTTTCCCAGCCCCACGTGTTGAACAGCCTGTCTTTTCTCCATTGTATATTCTTGCCTCCTTTGTCAAAGATAAGGTGACCATATATGCATAGATTTATCGCTGGGCTTTCTATCCTGTTCCATTGATCTATATATTTCTGTTTTTGTGCCAGTACCATATTGTCTTGATTGCTGTAGCTTTGTCATATAGTCTGAAGTCAGGGACTCTGATTCCTCCAGCTCCATTTTTTTTTTCCCCTCAATATTGCTTTGGCTATTTGGGGTCTTTTGTGTCTCCATGCAAATTTTAAGATTTTTGTTCTAGTTCTGTAAAAAATGCCATTGATAATTTGATAGAGATTGCATTGAATCTGTAGATTGCTTTGGGTAGTTTAGTTATTTGCACAATATTGATTCTTCCAATCCAAGAATATGGTATATCTCTCAATCTGTGTCATCTTTGGTTTCTTTCATCTGTTTCTTATAGTTTTCTGAGTACAGGTCTTTTACCTCCTTAGGTAGGTTTATTCCTAGGTATTTTATTCTTTTTGTTGCAGTGGTAAATGGGAGTGTTTAATTTGTCTTTCTGGCCTTTCATTATTAGTGTATAGGAATGAAAGAGATGTGTGTGCATTAATTTTGTATGCTGCAACTTTACCAAATTCATTGATTAGCTCTAGCAGTTTTCTGGTGGCATCTTTAGGATTCTCTATGTATAGTATCATGTCATCTGCAAACAGTGACAGTTTTACTTCTTTTCCAATTTGTATTCCTCTTATTTCTTTTTCTTCTCTGATTGCCATGGCTAAAACTTTGAAAACTCTGTTGAGTAACAGTGGTGAGAGTGGGCACCCTTGTCTTATTCCTGACCTTAGAGGAAAACTTTTCAGTTTTTCACCACTGAGACTGATGTTGGCTGTGGGTTTGTCATATATGGCTTTTATTATATTGAGGTAGGTTCCCTCTATGCCCACTTTCTGGAAAGTTTTTATCATAAATTGGTGGTGAATTTTGTCAAAACCTTTTTCTGCATCTATTGAGATTATCATAAGTTTTTTATCCTTCAGTTTGTTAATATAGTGTATCACATTGATTGCTTTGCATATATTGAAGAATGCTTGCATTCCTGGGATAAACCCCATTTGATCATGGTGCATGATCCCTTTAATGTGCTGTTGGATTTTGTTTGCTAGTATTTTATTGAGGATTTTTGCAACTATGTTCATCAGTGTTATTAGCCTGTAATTTTCTTTCTTTGTGACATCTTTGTCTGGTTTTGGTATCAGAGTGAAGGTGGCCCATAAAATGAATTTGGGAGTGTTCCTCTCTCTGCTATATTTTGGAAGAGTTTGAGAAGGATAGGTGTTAGCTGTTCTCTAAATACTTGATAGAATTCACCTGTGAAGCCATCTGGTCCTGGGCTTTTGTTTGATGGAAAATTTTTAATTACAGTTTCAATTTCAGTACTTGTGATTGTTATACACATATTTTCTATTTCTTCCTGGTTCAGTCTTGGGAGGTTGTACATTTCTAAGAATTTATCCATTTCTTCCAGGTTGTCCATTTTTTTGGCATATAGTTACTTGTAGTAGTCTCTCATGATTCTTTGTATTTCTGTGGTGTCAGTCATTACTTTTCCTTTTTCACTTCTAATTCTGTTGATTTGAGTCTTCTCTCTTTTTTTCGTGTTGAGTCTGGCTAATGGTTTATCAATTTTGTTTATCTTCTCAAAGAACCAGATTTACTATTGTTTCCTTCATTTCTTTTTCATTTAATTTTGATCTGATCTTTATGATTTCTTTCCTTTTGCTAATTTTGGTTTTTTGTTTTGTTTTGTTTTGTTTTGTTCTTCTTTCTCTAATTCCTTTAGGTGTAAGGTAAGGTTTTTTGTTTGAGATTTTTCTTGTTTCTTGAGGTAGCATTGTATTGCTATAAACTTCCCTCTTAGAACTGCTTTTGCTGCATCCTATAGGGTTTGGGTCATCATGTTTTCATTGTCATTTGTTTGTAGGTATATTTTGATTTCCTCAGTCATCTCTTGGTTATTTAGTAGCATATTGTTTAACCTCCATGTGCTTGTATTTTTTACAGGTTTTTTTTTTTTCCTGTAATAGATATCTAGTCTCACAGTACTGCGGTTGGAAAAGATGCTTGATATGATTTCAATTTTCTTAAATTTACTGAGGCTTCATTTTTGACCCAAGATATGATGTCTCCTGGAGAATGTTCCATGTGCACTTGAGTAGAGATTGTATTCTGTTATTTTTAGATGGAATGTCCTATAAAAATCAATTAAGTCCATCTGGTCTACCATGTCATTTAAAGCTTGTGTTTCCTTATTTATTTTGTGTTTGGATGATATGTCCATTGGTGTAGGTGGGATGTTAAAGCTGCCTAGTATTATTGTGTTACTGTTGATTTTCCCTTTTATGGCTGTTAGCATTTGCCTTATGTATTGAGGTGCTCCTATGTTGGATGCATAGATATTTACAATTGTTATATCTTCTTCATTGATTGATCCTTTGATCATTATATAGTGTCTTTCCTTGTCTCTTGTAATAATCTTTATTTTAAAGTCTATTTTGTCTGATACAAGTCTTGATACTTCAGCTTTCTTTTTTTTTTTTTTTTTTTTTTTGGCTGTATGTGGGCCTCTCACTATTGTGGCGTCTCCCGTTGCAAAGGACAGGTTCCGGACATGCAGGCCCAGCGGCCATGGCTCATGGGCCCAGCCATTCCACAGCATGTGGGATCTTCCCAGGCCGGGGCACAAACCCATGTCCCCTGCATCAGCATGCAGACTCTCAAGCACTGCGCCACCAGGGAAGCCCTTCAGCTTTCTTTTGATTTGCATTTGCATGGAATGTCTTTTTCCATCCCTCACTTTCAGACTGTATGTGTCCCTAGGTCTGAAGTGGGTTTCTTGTAGACAGCCTATATACAAGTCCTGTTTTTGTATCCATTCAGCCAGTCTGTGTCTTTTGGTTGGGGCATTTAATCCATTTACATTTAAGGTAATTATTGATATGTATGTTCTGATTACCATTTTCTTAATTGTTTGGGGTTTGTTTTTGTAAGTCTTTTTGTTCTCTTGTGTTTCCTGCCTAGAGAAGTTCCTTTAGCATTTGTTGTACAGCTGGTTTGGTGGTGCTGAATTCTCTGATCTTTTGCTTTTCCTTAAAGCTTTTGATTTCTCTGTAGAATCTGAGATCCATTTTATTTTGAATTTTATTTTATTTACTTATTATACATCAGGTTCTTATTTGTTATCTATTTTATACATATTAGTGTATATATGTCAATCCCTATCTCCCAGTTCATCCTACCACCCCCCCACCCCCACCACTTTCCCCGCTTGGTGTCCATACATTTGTTCTCTACATCTGTGTCTATTTCTGCCCTGCACACTGGTTCATCTGTAACATTTTCTAGGTTCCACATATATGCATTAATATACAATATTTGTTTTTCTCTTTCTGACTTACATCACTCTGTATTACAATCTCTAGATCCATCCACGTCTCTACAAATGACCCAATTTCATTCCTTTCTATGGCTGAGTAATCTGAATGAGATTCTTGCTGGGTAAAGTAATCTTGATTGTAGGTTTTTCCCTTTCACCACTTTAAATATATCTTGCCACTCCCTTCTGGCCTGTTGAATTTCTTCTGAAAGATCAGCTGTTAACCTTATGGGGATACCTTTCTATGTTATTTGTTGCTTTTCCCTTGCTGCTTTTAATATTCTTTCTTGTGTTTAATTTTTGTTAGTTTGATTAATATGTGTCTCAGCATGTTTCTCCTTGGATTTATCCTGTATGGGACTCTCTGTGCTTCCTGGACTTGATTAACTATTTCCTTTCCCATGTTGGGGAAGTTTTCAACTCTAATCTCTTCGAATATTTTCTCAGACCCTTTCCTTTTTTCTTCTTCTTCTGGGACACCTATAATGTTGGCACACTTAATGCTGTCCTAGAGGTCTCTGAGACTGTCCTCCATTCTTTTCATTCTTTTTTCTTTATTCTGCTCTGTGGCAGTTATTTCCACCATTTTATCTTCCATCTCACTTATCTGTTCTTCTGCCTCAGTTATTCTGCCATTGATTCGTCTAGAGTATTTTAAATTATAGTTATTGTGTTGTTCATTACTGTTTGTTTGCTCTTTAGTTCTTCTAGTTCCTTTTTAAACGTTTCTTGTATTTTCTCTATTCTATTTCTGAGATTTTGGATCATCTTTACTATCATCACTCTGAATTCTTTTTCAGGTAGTTTGCCTATTTCCTCTTCATTCATTTGGTCTTGTGGGTTTTTATCGTGCTCCTTTACCTGTAAGAAATTTCTCTGTCTTCTCATTTTGTTTAATTTACAGTATTTAAGGTCTCCTTTCCCCAGACTGCAGGGTTGTAAGTAGTTCCTCTTGCTTCAGTTCTCTGCCCTTGGTAGTGGGTTGGTCCATTGTCTTGTGTAGGCTTCCTGATGGGAGGGATTGGTGCCTATGTTCTGATGGGTGGAGTTGAGTCTTTTTCCTCTGATGAGCAGGGCCATGTCAGGTGATGTGTTTTTGGTGTGTCTATGAGCTTAGTATGACTTTAGGTAGTCTGTGTGACGATGGGTGGCCTTGTGTTCCTGTCTTGTTTGTTGTTTGGTGTGAGACGTCCATTGCTGGAAGCTGCTGGCAGTTGGTTGGAGCTGAGTCTTGGATTCAGATAGAGGTCTCTGTGAGAGCTCTTGGTAATTAATCTTCCCTGGGACAGGGAATTCTCTAGTGGTCCAGCATCCTGGACTCGGTGCTCCCACCCTAGAGCCTCAGGCCCGACATCTGGTCAAGGGACCAAGACCCCACAACTCACTCGTCCTGACAATAAAGGTAATTTAAAAGACTAACAAAACCCCAGACAAATGGTGAAAAGTAAAATAAAACAAACAGAAACAGAAACAAGGAAACATGCACACACACAAAAGAAACAAAAACAGAACCAAACAAAACAAAAAGCAAGAGAACAAGCAGACAAACAAAAGAACCCAAGCACAAAATGGAGCAATTAAGAAGAAAGCTGACAAAAACACAAAACCAAAACACAAAAGCAAAGCAGAGTGCCAAGTGAAGAATGAAGCAAAGAAACAAAACAAACCAACAAAAATGATTAAAAAATAAAAAGAAAAGAAAAAGGGGAAAGAAGACAGAACAACAGAAAGGCAATGTAGAAACAGAAATATAAAAAAAATAAAATAAAATGCAAAATTAAAGAAAAAAAAAAGACAAACAAAACCCCCGAGAAATGGTAAAAACAAAATCAAATAAACAAAAACAGAGACAAGGAAACGCACACATGTAAAAGAAACAAACACAGAGCCAAATAAAACAGAAAGCAAGAGAACAACCAGACAAATAGAAGAGCTCAAAAATGAAATCAAACAATTAGGATTAAAGCTAACAGAAACACATAATCTAAAAACAAAACCAAAGCAGTGTGCCAACTGAAGAATGAAGCAAGGAAACAGAACAAACCAATAAAAATTATTTTTAAAAAAATAATAAAATGAAATAAAAAGGGAAAAATCACAGGACAACAGAAAAGCAAAGAAGAAATAGAAATATTTAAAATATATATATACATATATATACTGAAGAAAAAAGAAAAAATAAGGGAAAAGAACACAGAACCACAGAAAAGCAAAGTAAAAATAGGATGTATAAAGAAAATTTTAAAAATATGTTATGAAACATGGAGATCCCAAGAGACTAAATTAAAAAAAGAAAAACAACAAAAACTCCACCACCAAATAAACAAACAAAGAAAAACCAAAAAAAAAAAAAGCTGGAACCAACAACAGAACAAACTGAAACATAATAAAATTAATAGTAATAATTATGTTTCCCTGGGGTCTCCGCTGTGTCCTTGCACATGCCATGAGCCACAACCCACCTCCACCTCCCGAAGAGGCTCTCCTGTGCCTCTGAGCTGGTCTCTGGATGTGCTGTGGGCCCTGTGGGGACTACTCAGGCTCTGATCTGGTCCAATTCTTGCATGTGCTTACCCCAAAAGTCCACAGCTGCGAGAGCTAGACCGTTTTCACTTGTGGGAACACTCACTGTCTACTCAGATATTCCATAGATGCAGGGTCTACCTAGATGATCACGGGTATTTAATTTGCAGCTTGCACAGCTGATGGAAAGATTTTTGATCTTCTTCCTTAGTCACCCCATCCAGCTTTGGTTTTATCCCCACCTCTGTGTGTGGTCCACCAACAGGAGTCTGGTCCTGAGGCTGCCTTGGAGCCCTTGGGTCTATCCCTGTGAGGACCAGGCACAGAGGTGGTATGACTGCTTGGATCACAGGAGTCCCAGTGGTGCCAAATTCCCCCACTCATTCTTATATCCCTCTCTTCAGTTGCAAGGGAATGGGAGAGGTCTCTCAGGACCAAACTGATCCTAGATTCTTGTTTTCTTCCTCACCCCAATCTCTGCCTCAGGGACCTCTCTCAAGTAATAATTTTCTCTTTTACTCATATATTCAATCTCTCCCTCAGTACTGGCTCTTTATCTGTAGCATACAACCATGATAATTTAATTCAAAAGCAAAATATACTCTCAACTCCCTCTAGTTATCAGTTTATTTCTCTCCACATCACTGCTAACTCAAAGAACCATTGGTGGCTTTTGGTGCTACATCGTCACTCAATAAGCATTCATTTGACCAATATTTATTGAGCATCTAAAATGTACCAATTATTTACTGTTATGGGCTGAATATTTGTTGTCTCCCCAGCATTAATGTGATGGTATAGGAGATGGGGCCTTTGGTAGGTAATTAGGGATATATGAGAATGGGATCACGAGGGTAGGGCCCTCATGATGGGATTAGTACCCTTATAAGAAAAGAAAGAGAGAGCAGAGCTCTCACTCTCTCTCTCCACTGATAGGAGAACATAGAGAGAATTTGGCTATCTACAAGCCAAGAAAAGAGGCCTCACAATGAAACCTACCTTACTGGTACCTTGATCTTAGACGTCCCAGTCTCCAAGTCTGTGAGAAATAAATTTCTATTGTTTAAGCCACTCAGTATTTTGTTATGGAAGTCCAAGCAAAGGCAATTACTAATCTCTAAGGATACACAGTGAATAAGATATAGCCACTGCCTCAGAGTCTGTAGTTTAGTAAATTCACATATTTATTCCTCAACCCATTGCAAATTGGTGATTCCTTCTTCTACCACACTCTCACAGAAACAGCCTTATTAAGGTCATTGATGGTCTCCCAAATGTTAGAGCCATTGGACACATTTCAATCTCTTTTTTTCCTGGCATCTGTGGCATTGAGACTTGTGGCATTGTTGACAGCTCCTACTTAATTGTGAGTTTCTGCTCTCAGTGTTTCTAGGACCCCATTCTCTTTTATCTTTGTTGCTGACTCTCTGGGCCCCATCGTCTCATGTCTCCTTCAAAGGCTTCTTTTCCTTGGGCCTCCCCAGCATTCTATGCTTAGCTCTCATCTCATTCTGTCACTGACCAGGGTTCTTGGCCTTCCTTAATCAATAGAAATTGATGAGAGGACAGATAAGAAATTCAGGCAAGGCTTTATTGGGGTCCCTGCTACAGCAGGGAGGAGAAAAACAAGTAACAAGTTCCCTTGTTCGCTTCCTGAGGCGGGGCCAGCTGGTTCTTTATATGGGGTGAGGGTAGGAGTGGGCCCAGAGATGGGCTAAAGGGGTGGCTTAGGTGGTTTGCCCACCCCTTTGGTGGTGTTGTGTGCAGGGGGCATGCTTTTGCTCTTGACACCCTGCTTTTGCTCCCGGCTCTTCAGAAGTAGCAGTTGGGTTTTTGGTCTTTTTGTATCTCATTGTCCATAATTTGCCCCAACTGCACATGCATGCAGTTAATTTTAGTCCCTTATAGTTTCTTTGTATTTTGTTGCTTGAGGAGACGTGTGTCCAGGTGCAAGCACTGCAGCAAAGGGTCCCGGGTCCCAGGTCCCAGCCTGTCTCAATACTACGCAATAAACATGGGCAATCTCATATATTGGCAGTATTTTCCTTCTAACAATAGCATGGTGACTTTGAAATTCTACTTCTGATCCAGGTTGTTCTTATGACCTCTATCAGATCCTCATAGTCAATTGCCTATTGAATACCTCCATGTGGATAGTCCACAGACTTGTCAAATTCAACATGTGTGAAGATGAATTGGTCATCTTTCCCCCCAAGTCTCTACTCCTCCATTCCCTTTCTTAGTGAATGGTCATCACTCCTATCTACCTAAGCCAGAAACTAAGGGGTAATCTTTGACTATTCTTCATCCATGTCTCCCTCACACCCAAACAATTATCAATTTTTATCTATCGAACCTCAAATATATTTCCATATATCTATTTTGTCCTCTCAATTTTTTTGCCTGCCAGACTCAATTCAAAAGGATCTTAGTTTTCCTTTCTTTATTCTTGCCTTCCTCTAATCCATTCTCTTCATACTGCCACCAGATTAATTGTCCTCAAATGAAAATTTTCTTATGTCACTACCCAGCCTAAAATCCTTTAAGGGTTCCATTGCCTTCATGATTAAAAGAAAGGCCCCTGAGCTGACTATGAGGTCCTGTGTGGCCATCTCTCATCTGCCTGTCCAGTCTGATTTTTTTACATTCCCTCCCTCTTGCCACCTCAAGCTTCAGTCAACTACAGTATTTCTTGTCCCCAGAAATTGACATGTTCTTTTACCTCTTTGCCTTAACCCTGGAACATTCTGTCTCTCCTCCTTGTCTAAACTCCTCCTCACCTCGGAAGGCTGAGATCAGGATCTGTTTGCTCTTATCGACCTCTGAATTTGTTACCCCTACTGCGTATTCCCATAGCCCTCTCCGATCACCTCCCTCATGGCATGTTATCACCTATGGAAATGGTATATTTATGTGCCTGTCACCCTCACCAAATAGTGAATTCCTCAAGAGAAGAGACCCACTCTTATTTATTTTTTCACCTATAGCTGGAACAGTACCTACATGCAATAGGGACCAGTGACTATTTTTGGAAAAAATTTACAAAGGGTTTAGGAAAGGGGAGTGGTGAAAGTACAAAGAGATTTGACTACTGACTGTGCTATAAACTCAACACAGAGCTTGGTGCAAGGAATTGCTTCTATTTCCTTATCCAGAGAGGTTATTTGTAATAGCAATAGAGACATAGCTACTCCCTTGAGAAGGACTCACAGTAAAGTCTTTGAAAAACCTACAGGTGTCTGAATCACCAAGCACTAGGCGTTGCCATTTATATAGGCAAAGAACACCATTAGAGGTAATACTGGGGGATTTGTCTTAAGTCGTTCCTCCTTTAGGACAAATTTGTGTATGTATCAATACTTTTGCTTTATCCATAACAATTTTGAAAAATATCCTCAAATGATTGGATAAAGGGGGCAAGACATAAAGTAGAGCTCTTTATTTGGAAAATAAGCAGAGTAAAGGAATTGAGAATGATGAAACAAAGAAGCCAAAGAGATAAATGAAAAATAATCATGGAAACATCACATATACAAACCCAAATAATCTGAAACTTTAGTCAGATCTTTTCCTTATACCAGAGGAACTGGGGAAGCATAAACCAACATTTTCTTCAATTAGTTTCTCCAGTATGCATGTAATTCCAGAATGAGAAATGAGTTCTCTGCTTTGATAAGTGGTGAGAAATTATGGGGACTGACATTGCCCAGAAAGTGGTACAGATAAAATTGTTGGGCCCTAGATAGTGGGGACTTGGGGCACAGATCATTGACAAGTGGTGTATTACTAGTTAATTGAAACTCCAAGGAGTCATAAATCGTGATTCCTAATATCCTATATTATCATAAAAGTACATATGCATATGAATAAGTATGGTTGTTTCAAATATAATTCAAATATAAATACATAATCTCAAAAACAATCCCACAAAGTCGTATGTGTGGAACTGGGACTCAACTTCTGTTTAATAAGTTATACATTTTAACCTCCTTTAATCATTACTCTTAGAGAAGGTCATTGAATTGCTCAACATCACACAGGGAGCAAAAGTGGTGAATCTGGAATATGAACCCAGATCTTTTAATTCCACATCTAAAGTTTTTACTAGAACTCCACAACCTTCTTAAAATCTCTAGGGAAAAATCCTCCCCCCACCAAAATCCTGTTTTGAAAATAGAATAATATCCTATCACTTTAAATAAAATAGTTTCTTTTAAAATAGAATACACACACAGATAATAATAGTACCAGAAATTTAATACTCACTACCATACACACATTTCCTCTACTCTAGAAAAAAAATCAACCATTTTAATTATCTATGTTTTCTTCTATTCTCTGTCAATAGGAATACATAATTTAATAAGAATATAGTTTCTTAAATAAAGTTTAGATGACATCAATGATTTAGATATATCAATTCAAATATATTTTTAAATACTATAAGCACATGTTTTAACAGATTTCTTCGGAAAATGTTTCCTTAACTTTTATGATAATGCTAGAAATAAAAGGAACACTTACAGTTTGTCGAAATGCAATAAATTTCCCAGGTTAAAATTATATATTAAGTATCAGTGGTATGCCAGATACCTTTTCTTATATCAATATATAAAGCATTTGTATTTTTGTAGCAAAATTAGCTTCTTAAGATGTCAGAAATATCCATTTTATTTACAAATACACTTTTTTTTTTTTTTTTTTCAATAATTTTTTTTTTTTGCGGTACACGGGCCTCTCACTGTTGCGGCCTCTCCCGTTGCGGAGCACAGGCTCCAGACGCGCAGGCTCAGCGGCCATGGCTAATGAGCCCAGCCGATCCACGGCACGTGGGAATGAATATACTTTTGATGTACAGGAATATTCTCCCCTTCTTAATAACACGTTTATCACAATAATAGGAGGAACTTCTGTTACCAAGTCCAAGATTGTTCTGCCAGCCACATGACAGGCCAATAAATTGGGAGACAAGGCTTTGGGGCAAGGAATTAATGGCTTTATCTGGAAAGCCAGGAGTCTGAGAAGATGGCAGACTAATGTCTTAGAGAACCATCTTGTTTCTGGGGTCTGGATGCTAGTTTATTTTATAGAACAAAGAGTGGGGAGGTGAGGAGGTAAAGTTAAAAGGCCATAAGTTGTTGCAATTATTTCCTGATTTCAGCCAGACTCTGGGAAAGGATGTGTTAATTTCTTCTTTCCTGCAGCCATTTGACAAGTGGGCTGCATTAGGATGTTGTGAGCAGAACAAAGGTATTTTGGTTTAACATTCAGGCATGGGAGCAGGATTCTGGATATGGACCATTATGTATATTTTCAGCTATTGGCAGCATCCCTTTAGTGATTAACTTGTAGCAAAAGCAGTAGAATACAAAGGTTAAAGTAAAAGAAACAGGTCTAATATGAAGTCAGATTTCTTATTCCCTGTTATACTTCTAAAGAGTTTTTTTATCTGAGAAAGTCAAAGAACTTTCAGACTATAGGCCATTATGCCTAAATACTGTTAGTGGGGACAAACTAGGAGTAAAACTAGGAGTAAAAAGTTTAGAGAAGTGGGCTATCTGGGCTTTACTGAGCTCTATCCTCTGCAGCTGAGCCACTGATGAAACAAACCCAAGCAAATTGCTCATCAAAACTCCACTTTATAGTCATTAGCTGTAAAGTGGAAGTCACAGTAGTTTCCAGGAAGAATTTATTTAGGAATTAAGTTTTCATCAAGACCAGCTGTAGGCTTTAACATGTAGAACTACTGACATCACATTTGCAGCCTGGTTTGAGAATTTGAGGATTATGCTCTGGATAAAAGAGATTCTAGGATTATGGAGAATTTTTTTCCAATTTATCATGACTCTTTTTATATATTTATTTATTTGGCCTTGTTGGGTCTTAGTTGTGGCACACGGGATCTTCATTGCAGCATGCAGAATATTTCATTGTGGTATGCAGCCTCTCTCTAGTTGTGGTGCTTGAGCTCTACAGCACACAGACTCAGCAGTTGCAGTGTGAGGGCTTAGTTGCCCGGTGGCATGAAGGATCTGAGTTCCCCAATCAGGGATGGAACTCACATCCCCTGCATTAGAAGGTGGATTCTTAACCACTGGACCACCAGGGAAGTCCCTATCATGGCTCTTTCAGGCTGTCTTTTAGCGACTTGAAGATCTGGGCAAAAGAGTTCATTTTCTTCTTCTTTAAGCCAATTAGAAAACATTAAAAACCGTTGAAGGATCTAAGAGGCTATTTAGTTCAATATATTATATTAAGGTGAGGAGACTGAGGCCCAGAGAGTTTAAGGGCTGGGCCCAGCTGCAGGTCCTGGATCAGATGCCAGCCTCCCAACGTCCTATTCAGTTCTCTTTCCATTAAGGTGGGGCCAAGAATGGTGCCTGCATATTTGTTATGAAAACAACAAACAAAAATGATTTTTTCATTTTCACCCCTTTATTTTCCTTCTTCTTTCTGCAGCTCCGTTTTGTTGAAGATCTTCAGACAATTCAAATGTTCAAGATTTTAAGATATGAAAAGAAACTGGCCAAAATGTGGTTTTTCATGATATTTGCCTTTCTGATCTTTTGGATGCCTTATATTGTGATTTGTTTCTTGGTGTTTAATGGTTATGGACACCTGTTCACTCCTACAATAATATCTACTGTTTGATATCTCTTTGCTAAATCAAGCACTGTGTATAATCCAGTTATCTATATCTTCATGATCAGAAAGGTAAGCTTTGTAATTAACTGATCATTTTCACCATGTTGGTGGGGTTGTTGGAAAATATAATACTTTTACAGAGATTATTCATAGCAGCTTCAAGGATAAAAACCTAAATCAAGCATTTTATAGGAAACTAGAGGGTTTAAGAAGAAATGTAGAATATTCCCAGAGAAAATAATAACAATTCTAAGACCTACCAATGGAGGTTTGCACTTGTTAGGTAAAATTGTATTAAAATCAGTATTTAATACATCAGAAAACATTTTATGTTTAGTAATAATAACTACAATCAAAGTTAATAATTTATTTAAAATTCTTACTGCACTATGCAGATTGTATCAATTATCTTTACAAAACTCCATGAAATAGGCACTAATAGTATCTTATTTATGGATTATGAGACAGGTTCAGAGAAGTAAAAGAAGTTGTTTGCTTCAGGACGTGTTGGTGTCTGGATTTGAACCTGGTTTGCTGTTGTATATTTTCACCAACTGATTTGTAATCTTGATCCAAAAAAAAAAAAAATCTTAACCTAATTAAAGGAATATTAGTGAGTACACTAAGTTGTAAACTCTACCAGGAAGGACCTTGTCTGTCTCTGCTGCCCATAATATCCCCAGATTGTAGCACAAATTGCCTCACCTCATAGGGGCTCATTGAATATTTATGGAATGAATTAATGTTCAAAATTCCTTAAGGAAACACATCTAGCTGCCTGCTTGGAAGATTCATGCAACTTGAATCTATGGCTATTATAAGGTATTGAAAGAGACCTATGTGGTAAAGTTAATAAGAATTATAATAAATAAAAGACATTAAACTCCAGGCTTAAGTAGATCTGAGCATTACCACCTAACTCCACGTCAGCTAACAAATAAAAAAGAACAACCCAAATTAAATTTACCTAATTTTCTTGAATGTCAATCCAAACCTTTACTTAATATTCAACTTTATTTTCTCCCTGCCCAGTTTCAAAGAGCCCTTTTGCAGCTCCTATGTTTCCGACTGCAGAGATGCCAGTGACCAGCTAAAGATCTACCAGCAGTTGGGAGTGAAATGCAAATCCAACTCATTGTGATGCCACAGAAAGATAGGGACAGACCAAAGAAAAAACTGACTTTTAACTCTTCTTCCATCATTTTTGTCATCACTAATGATGAATCACTATCAGTTGACGGTGAGAGAACCAGTGGGTCATAGGTCGATGTAATCCAAGTTTGTCCTTTATAGGAAAGAATAATGGTAATGAAAGATGGGACTTTAAATCAGATACCACATTTAGACTACCATTAAAAGAACTGTTTTGGGATCCCCATTCTATGTAATATCAACAGAACTTTTGTGGTCCAACAGGAAATCTGAATTGCTCTCTGGCCTCAAGGAGTAACTGAGCAAGACAAATTCTTTTAATTCAACGGGTGCTTTGTATAATGAAAAACGACTTGCACAAGGTGGGCATCAGGCACCATCAACTTCTAACATATTGGAAGTTTTCACTTTAAATATATATTTTTAAAAGACTGTATTTTCCAAGGCACATAACACATTTCTCAAAAATACTTAGCTCTTAAAATAACTTTGTCTCATACACTTGTGTGAAATAGCTAGAAAATCTTTAATTTTCTGTAGTGTTGGGTCCTATTCAGTGTCATGTCAAATGTTTGCTCAATCAAATTTATCAAAGAGACAATTCTTAGGATGAAAAAGAAAATCAATTCCTTAACTTTATGTGAAACAAAAGACTATTGCTCTATGTATAATATGATAAAGAGGAGCTTCAGACCAATATGCTACTGAGCAAGCTCTAGAAGATACCATTAAAAAGAAACACAGGAAAGAAAATAGAATGTCAAGGTGGTCAAGGTTTATTGGTAATCATACATTAGCAGATGATGTACATGGTGAAGCTGATGTTAATGGCAGATAGGTATCTCCATTTATTTCATTTCAAATATGAACATGGCAGGCTTAGCCCCTCCTTCTAGTAATTTCCCACAATTTTGCCAAGAATTCTATTGAGAGATTTAGAAAAGGAGTTCCAGCAAAAAACAAACAAACCTACATTTGAAGAGGGATGAAAATAAGTGTAAAACTGTATTCACAAAATGTGAATATTAAATAAAAATCTTTATTGATCTTCAGTCAATACACTGGATAAATAATGGTCAGTGTTAGTGAAGAGACCATTTTTCCATGAGTCATTATTTAGTCTAAACATGGATTATTAGGACTCAAGAATTTCCTTGACAATATAGGCAAGAAAGTGAATCATTTTATTTCCTAATTTTTATTTCTTACATGACTGTTCTACTAGTGTTGCATCTTCATAATTAATCACATTTGAAAGACTTCTAAATGATTCAGTTGGCCTATTGAAGAAGGAAGAAGCAAGAAAAAAGTTTCACTAAATGAACATTTAAACATCAAGTTTGTTGCTAGTTTTGTAGCATATAGTTCAAGAATGTTAGTAAATTGCTTCTGAAATGGAATAAAATATGGCTTCATATTTCTATGAAAATTGTCTCCCCTTGTTTCCTTTCCACTCTTTTATGTATATAGATATTTAGTTTATAAATAAAGCTCTTCCTATCCTTCACTTAGTGTGGCTTTAATAGCCTTTTAAAAAAATCCTTAGAAGGTAATATTGCCTTTTGAAGACTGGGAAATAAAATCAATTCATTTTGAACTCTCTCGAAAGCCCCCCAATCCCTCATTTACACTTCTAGTTTTAGCAAGAAAATCTGAGCCCTGTGCTTAGGTAAGTTCCATCCAGGTAATGAAAAATGCAGTTAATATATTAGGCAAATTGCAACTTTTAGTCCCAGATGTTAAGTCAATCCTATCATGACTTCTATTATGTCCTTTAAAGAAAAGAGTGATCAGTGACTTCATTGAGGTCTCTAGGGCCTTACTTTTTGAGACGTGAAAGAGATCTTAGTCACTGCACTTTTATATTTAGAATGATCTGACCTAAGCATAGTGCTGTGGGGAAGCTGAGTTTTACTTAAAGTGGTGGGTTATTTTTTCAATAATTTCAGTGAGCTCACAGAGAAATTCTACATTGAATTTATAAGCTGATAAATATCTTCTATTAGTGAATTAAATATGATGATGGAAACATGATTTTAATCCTGTTTTGGTTACAGAGAAATCTAATATTTGCTACTTCAGGATCTTTTTATCACTTTCTAATGACATTGGGAATTTGTTCTAGTGACTCCAGGGAGTTTACAGGGAGACATGCCCTGTATTCTGGAAGTAAGTGACCCAGTCCCATGGTCTTCTCAAGTAGTCCAGGGGTCTCAGTGACTTGGAACGCATAAGTAGGTAAGTACCACTGACAGCTATCAGTGTTCCAAAGAAAAAGAGTCCTTTGTTTATCACCTGTAAAAAAAGAGCAAGAAATTTCACTTTATTTGTGCAGTGATTAAAATCTTTCAAGTAGACTTCATTTTTAAATGACGTTTTATACAATTTCCTCTTTGTTCTTTAAACTGAAACAGTGACGTAATTGCATGACCACTAGGTGAAGTCCTGAAATATCTGGCAAGGTCAAGAATTTGGAACTTCCTGCCTCCCTTTCTCCCTCCTCTCTCTCTTCCCAGAAACTCCTGAATCTATGTGTCTGTATAAAGAATTCTTAACAGTTAACCTTTGTCCAGCCATAAAAAAAATTCACAGTTGAAAAAAAAAATAACTGTTAACTCTGTCTTGAAAGAAGCCACAAATGATTCAGTCATTGCTCAGACCCTGCACAAAGTGTCCCTGAGAAGAGTGATGGGTTCATTGGCCTCTGTGACTTGGAAGACACACATTCAAAGACTTAAACATGCACCTTCACCACCTACAGTCTATCAACCGCACGAGCTGAGGTTCAGTCTAGTCTGGGTTGCGTGCACTCTCGTATCATCCTGGTCTCTTTCACTGCACTTACTGTCCTGCATTCTAACTGCCTGTCACTGTCTCTTTCCCCTTTGGACTTTTAGTTCCTTGAAGGCAGGGACCTTATTTTATTCACCTCTGTATGAATAAATCTTGATTCATTCCAATCTAGCCTCTAAATCTTTCTAAAATCCACACCTGAGACTATGAGCTTCCTTTGTCTTCCTGTTTCCCTCAAAATAATATTCAAGATGTTTCAGGTCCTACTTACTGTTCCAGCTCCACCTCTAGCCATTTTCACACATATGTGCTTCTTCCAGGTCCACTGAAATACTTGCCATTCCCATTCTGAACATGTGAGAGGTTTCTTCAACCTCCACGCCCCCCTCCCTATGCCCATGCCCATTCCCCACCAGGGCAGTGCCTCTTCACTGCAGGTGTCCATTTCCCCCACTAGTCTCTGAGCTATGCAAAGAGTAGGGGCTGCTTTATGTTCATCACCATGCCCAGCTCAATGTTTACATACTATTTGTTTAGTAAGTGAAGTTGTAAAGTTTCCACAGTGGAAGATCAGGAATCTGAATCTCCATTTAATGGCATCTGTGAGTCAACTGCCCAAAATTAATGTGAAATAGCATTACACTGGAATTAGACTGTGTTTTATAAGTGATTTGCTTCTGTCCAGTTTTGTAAATTAAACCCATAGGAGTATTGCATGAAGCAAAAGTCAATTGCTAAATAGAAGGTCACATTGATAAAATAAAGTAGAAAGTTTAGAAATATTAGCATCAATTTCTTTTTTGAATTTCTTCTCCTCAGGGATTGCCTCTTTTTGTAATTTTGTTCATTAGGCATTCTGCCACCTGTGTATCCAGGACATTTTTTAATTTGAAAGGCAAACACCTAGTGTCTGTCACATTATTTCCATATTTGCCTGAGGTAAACATAACCATAACACTGTGAAATTCAACACATCAGATTAAAAATAAGTGTAATCTGTTCCAACCTTTTTTTGCCAATGCCAGCGCAGCACTGCCTCATGGTATCTTATTCTGGAAAAGGTGACCTGTAAGAAAGTTTAAAAAGTATTCTTGTGTATTCTTTAACGGCTAAACAGAAGATTAAAATGAGGAAAAGTCTTAAATCCAGACCTTACCATGGTGTAAAGAGGGATAAAGGTAGATGGCATAATAGCATGAAGAAATCTCTCTATGTTCTTTTGGAAGAGGAACCACCTTGAGTTGACGTGTGCTCGCATCTGCAATAATGTAAGGAGTCTCAAAGAATACCTTGAACAAAGTACCTTTAATTGTTTTCTGCAACTTTATCACTCTTTATTCCCATTCACCACAAAGCCAGACTGAAGGTAGTCAAATAAATTCTTATTTTCAATTCTTCTCAGTCATTTCCAATCCTTTTCAGTCAATGTCAGAGAACAATAACTTGAAAAGGTAGAGCAATTATGGAAAACCTGTTAGAGAACTCTATTTTGCATGGGGGCCAACTCTATTTCAGTAAGAGTCTGTTTGTATGGATCTGTGAGTAGTCTGTGAGCCCAAAGACTTGACTAATTTCTGTTACTTCCTGGTCAGTTTGGAACATTATTTATGGCAAGAAGAGATCTGTTTAAAACTAGGCCTGTCTTGATATACTCCATATTCAGGATAAACATTACATTGTAGTTGTCTTGTTTTCAAAGACAAGGCAAAATACATCAGTGAGACTTCCAGTATCTTATAGAACTTCCTTCACCACATATGAAACAATTCTGCTTGAGTTGAAGTCTATTTTATTTCTGTCTTCAGGAGAGATGGAAAACAACTATACTCTTTTTAAAATTTTTATCTTGTAAATTTTTTCATTTGATTATTTAAAAACTATAACCACAACCATTTACTGTGAGCTTTTCATGTGACTGGCTTAAAATGGAATTGTGTTTTTCTTCTGAGTAGTAACCTACTGACTATGAATTTCTTTGGTATTACATATTTCTTTCAGTGCAAAAAACCCCAAAGGATTTCAGTGCTAATTTAAGTTTGCAGCTTATAATGTTAAGAATGGAAAGGTTATTTAATGTCTCTTAAATTTTCCAAATATGTTAACTCATATCAAAAATAATTTTTCATTAAAATAGCATATTAGTACCTCTACTAAATGTCTAAGCCTTGAGCCTATGAATTATCAGATATTGAAACCAGACATTTTGTCTTTTTTGTTACCTCCTAAATGTCCCTGAAATGTAGATGGAGGTGATGTGTGTGGGTCATTATCACTGTCTTTATAGTCAAAGTTCAACTATGTGTAAGGAATGCTCTGTGTGTGTGTGTGTGTGTGTGTGTGTGTGTATGTTTTCTCTTGGCACCTATTCTTATGCAACATGCATGAGACGGGGATCAAAGAAACATTAAAGCAAAGAATGTTTATTAGAATGTCAGTGCATGATCTCATTGAATAGAACCAAACATTCTCACTTGCCTCTATGTAACTGTACATGGATAGGTCTGAAATTGCATGGTCATCTGGAATTCTTAATCTTGAGAATTCAGGAAGGCACATACCTAGAAACCAAGTTAAATAATATATCTTTTCCAAAACAGTCTGTAAACAATGTGCTTGACTCTACACAGTTCAAATGAAATGGTGTATTCTCTATCAGTGGTCTCTACTAACCTTTTAAAACTCTGGACAACAAGACTGTATGACCAACAATCTATGAATACTGAGCAATAACACAGGGGCATTTCCCATTACCTATGATTTAATAAAACTTATGATAAAGTTGTTATAATATATACTAGATTAGTGAATCATTATTTTTATTTCACAAATGGAAAGCAGTTCATATAAATGACTGTAAATGACCCCAAATCCTTAGAATTTGCTACTCTCCTTTTTGTTCTTCTTTGCTACCCCATATACATTTGTTTCATTTTACCTAAGCCACCTCATTAGCTTAAACATACCCTGTTATTCTGTTATCTCCCAGAGGCAGGACTCATGTTATATTCATGTTTGAAAACTTAACCTGGTATATGGTAAACACTGAATAAATATTTGATAAATTAATAACTAACTAATATAACTTCACAGGGCCAAACAGCTCTAGTTCTGAGGAAGCCATTTCTAAAGTCAGAGAACATGGGTGCAAGTCCCAGCTTCACCACTTCTAGCTACTTGACTTTGGGCAAGTTACTTAACCATCTCTAAGCTTAAATTCCCTCAGTTGTAAAATAGGGACAAGAATAGTACCTATGCCCCATGTTTTTCATGAGATAATGTGATAAAAATCAGCAAGATACCCAACACATATTACATGTTCAGTGACGTTAGTTATTATTGTGATAATTTTTGTTCTATCTTCATTCTCTTGTAACTAAAACCAGTATTGACAGTATGTTCTGTTATATGAGCCCTCCATCTGTCTCCACCATTGTCATTACATGCTAACCAATCACACAAGGGCTAAGAAGGGAGGAAACAAAATACTTCTGGATCCTGAGCATCTGAGTGAGATAACTGGGAAAGAAAGGAAGAAAACCAGAAGAAATTTACCCTGGAATCTATAATCTCTTCAGATTCAGACAGCACAGTGTTCACTGACTCCCTATAACACTATAAAAAAAATTTTCACTGTGAACTTACTTTGTTCCAGGCTTTTTTTTTTCTTTTTTTTTCTTGATGTATAGTTGATGTACAATATTATATGAGTTATGGGTGTACAACATAGTAATTCACAATTTTTAAAGGTTATACTCCATATTTAGTTATTATAAAATATTGGCTATATTCCCTGTGTTGTACAATATATCCTTGTAGCTTATTTATTTTATACCTCATAGTTTGTAACTCTTAATCCCCTTCCTCTATCTTGCCCCTCCCCCTACCCTTTTACCCACTGGCAGCCACTAGTTTGTAATCTGTGGATTAGGCTATTTTTAAAAAAAGCTTTCCACAAATCATTTGATTTAAACTTCACAACTCTCTGAAGTGGTATTATCCCCATTTTATTGATGGGAAAAAAAATCTGAGACTTTAAAAAGATAAAGTGACTTGTTCAAGGTCAAAGGGCTAATAAGTCAGCAAGTCAAGACTGGAATCTGGGTGTAGATTCAAAGCTGGTTCTCTAAGTCTATCCCTTACCTGAAACAGGTTTAAATTCAGAGGTAACCTTTGAGGACATGTAATGCTGAGAAGCAATAAAAGTTATCCAGTTCTCAGGCTATTATTTGCAATTTCTTTTACAGGTGAAAATTATGTACGTTTAATTTAACTTACTTTCAGAATTATACATAAAGTTTAAAACTTCAATACTTATAAAATTAATATATTTCTGGAATTAATTTTAATCAAAAGGCAAATGGAAGTATCAGATGCAACCTTTGATAAGGCAAAAAGCAAGAAAATTCTGGAGCTTCTAAAAGTGTTTCTGAGGGCATGCTGTAGGGATTATAGGCATGGAGGTTAACTAGGCTGAGAGGGAGGGAAAGGAGTATATCTCTGCCAAACTTTGGTGCTCGGAACTTTTATCTTTGTATTGATCGATGCATAGACCTCCATGTAAAACTTAAAAGAAACTATTTTTTCCTCTCTGGGTGTTCCTTGTCTGATATTGGCAACAACAGTGGCATAGACTGTTAATAGAAAAATTTATAATCCTGAACAGGAAATATACATCATGGTTTGTAATCTTCCAGGATCAGAAATAGGTGTACAATTAATCAGCAAGGCTAGTCCATGTCCAGTTGAGAAATTTTACTTACTAAGGTCGTTATTGAATTTATCCATTAATTCATCAAATACCAAGCAGTCTTCAAATCCCTAAAACAAGAAAAAATAAACTGTAAATAATAAATACTTCTTAGCAATTTTGAATAGACTTTTCATTGGTGAGTATAATTCACAGGATGTTTACTCTCAACCAGCACATAACAGCCAAATAATCACACTTAGCATTGAATTCTGATTAAAAAGACAATTGACTGCATGTTTGATGGTTTTATCTTTGCCTGATTTACTCATATATATATATATAATTTAGAATATGATCAAAATTTTAAATTACTTGTAATTTTGACAATTCCATTGCTTCTTCAAGAAGCAAAAATAATTATATTGTTCTACCATGAGCATTAGAATAATATTTAAACTATTCAGGGCTTTAAGATTCACATTTAGAGCAATTTAATGACAGGATAGAACTTTCATATTAACTTACTTTCTATAAGACAAGATTAAAGCAAATTTCCAATCAACAAATCTACAAAATTAGTAAGGTACTATGCTAAATGAAGTAGGGAGAAGAAAATAAAAAGCTATGTATCCCTGCATCCTAGGAATTCAAACTATGGTTTTAAGACAATATAAAAATATGTAAAAGTTAAGAAATAAAATACTTCTATATCAATTATACATATCATACCTGAAGCAAATAAATTTGTCAATTATATAGGCTGTTAATGCTATAGGAATTTAGAAATGAGAGATACCATATAGGGATAAGATAACACTCTTAAATTCTTTATTTAATTAATTCATTTATTCCTGGAGAATTCCTATGAGATAGGTATATTAAAATCCGAATTTTACAGATAAGGAAGTAGAGATAAGTTAGTTGCATGAGAACATATTCTAATAAATCATGAAGCCAGACTTTGAACCAGGGAGTTCTAATTATCCACTATGCTAAAATTGATGTTTCCTTACTTTTTTAAAAATTTAAGTACAGTTGACTTACAATATTATATTTATTTCAGGTATACAACATAGTGATTTGATATTTTTATAGATTATACTCCATATAAAGGTATTATAAAATATAGGCTATATATTCTGTGCTGTATATTACATCCTTGCATCTTATTTATTTTATGCCTCATAGTTTGTACCTCTTAATCCCCTTCCTCTATCTTGCCCCTCCCCCTACCCTTCTACCCACTGGTAACCACTAGTTTGTTCTCTATATCTGTGAGTCTGTTTCTGCTTTGTTATATTCGTTCATTTGCTTTATTTTTTAGATTCCACATATAAGTGAAAACGTACAGTATTTGTCTTTCTTTGTCTGACTTATTTCACTAACCATAATACCATCCAGGTCCATCCACGTTGTTGCAAATGGCAAAATTTTGTTCTTTTTTATGGTTGAGTAATATTCTGTTGTATATACATACCACTTCTTTATCCATCCATTGTTAATGGACAGTTAGGTTGCTTCCATATCTTGGCTATTGTAAATAATGCTGATATGAACATGGGGTGTATATATCTTTTCAAATTAGCATTTTAATTTTCTTTGGATACATACCATGAGTGGAATTTCTGGACCATATGGTAGTTCTATTTTTAATTTTTTGAGGAACTCTGTACTGTTTTCCTTACTGGCTGAACCAATTTACATTCCCACCAACACTACTAGAATTCGCTTTTCTCCACATCCTTGACAACACTTGTTCTTTGTTGTCTTTTTGATGATAGCCATTCTGACAACTATGAGATGATATCTCACGGTGGTTTTGATTTGTACTTCCTTGATGATTAGTGATGTTGAGCATCTTTTCATATGCCTGTTGGCCATCTGTATGTCTTCTTTGGAAAAATGCCTATTCAGGTCTTCTGCCCATGTTTTAAATTGGGTTGTTTGTTTTCTTGACATTGAGTTCCATGAGTTTTTATATATTTTTGATATTAACCCCTTATCAGACATTACATTTGCGAAGATCTCCCATTCAGTAGGTTGCCTTTTCCTTTTGTTGATGGTTTCCTACACTGTGCAAAACTTTTAAGTTTGATTAGGTTTCACTTGTTTGTTTTACTTTTGTTTCTTTTGCTTGAGGAGACAGATCCAAAAAAGTATTACTAAGACCTATGTGAAAGCATTTCTTTGCTTCTAATAGTTTTATGGTTTCATATCCTACACTTAAATCTTTAATCCATTTTGAGTGTATTTTTGGGTATAATAGGAGAAAATATTCTAATTTCATTCTTTTACATGTAGCTGTCCAGTTTTCCCAACACCACTTATTGAAGAGACTGTCTTTTCCCCATTGTATATTTTTGCCTCCTTTGCTGTAGATTAACTGACCATATCTGCATGGGTTTATTCCTGGGCTCGCTGTTCCATTGACCTATGTGTCTGTTTTTGTGTCATTACCATACTGTTTTGATGATTATAACTTTGTAGCATAGTCTGAATTTAGGGTCCATGATACCTCCAGCTTTGTTCTCTTTTCTCAAGATTGCTTTGTCTGTTGAGGGTCTTTTGTAGTTCCTTACAAATTTTAGGATTTTTTTCTAGTTCTGTGAAAACTGTCGTGAATATTTTGATAAGAATTGCATTAAGTTTGTAGATTGCTTTGGGTAGTATGGACATTTTAACAATATTAATTCTTCCAATCTATGAATACAGGATATCTTTCCATTTATTTTTATCATCTTTAATTATGTTTATCAATGTCTTATAGTTTTCAGAGTATAAGTCTTTCACCTCCTTTGTTAAATTCATTTCTATGTGTTTTATTATTTTTGGTGCAATTCTAATATTGTTTTCTTGCTTTCACTTTCTAATAGTTCATTATTAGTGCATAGAAAAGCAACAGGTTTCTGTATATTAATCTTGTATCCTGCCACTTTACTGAATTCATTTATTAGTTCTAATATTTTTTTGGTGAAGACTTTAGGGTTTTCTATATATAATATGTCATCAGCAAATAGTGACAGTTTTACTTCTTCCTTTCCAATTTGGATGGCTTTTACCTCTTTTACTTGTCTGATTGCTATGACTAGGACCTCCAGTACTATATTAAATAGAAATGGTGAGAGTGGACATCCTTATCTTGTTCCTGATCTTAGAGAAAAAGCTTTCAGCTTTTCACTGCTGAGTATGATGTTATCTGTGGGTTTGTCATAAATGACCTTTATTATGTTGAGATATGGCGCTTCTGTACAAATTTTGTTCAGAGTTTTTATCAGAATGGATGTTGAATTTTGTCAAATGCCTTTTCTACATCTATTGAGATGGTCATGTGATTTTTATCTTTTGTTTTGATAACGTGATTTATCACACTGGTTGATTTGCAGATATTGAACCATACTTGTACTGCAGGGATTAATCCCAGTTTATCATAGTGTATGATTCTTTTAATTTATTGTTAAATTTATTTGCTAATATTTTGTTGAGAATTTTTATATCTATATTCATCAGAAAAATTGGTCTGTAATATTCTTTTATTTTTTTGTAGTGTCTTTGTATATGTTGGTATCAGGGTAATGCTGAACTCAGAATGAATTTGGGAGTGTTCCCTCCTCTTCAATTTTTGGAAAATGTTTGGTAGAATTCATCTGTGAAGTTATTAGTCCTGGTTTTGTTTGTTGAGTGTTTTTGATTATTAACTTAGTTTCAATACTAATAATCAGTCAGTTCAGATTATCTATTTCCTCCTGATTCAGTCTTGGAAGATTGTATGTTTCTAGAAATCTATCTGTTTCTCTCAGGTTGTCCAGTTTGTTGGCATATTCATAGTATTCTCCTATGATTGTTTGTGTTTCTGTGATAATGGTTATATCTTCTCCTCTTTCATTTATTATTTTGTTTATTTGGATCCTCTCTCTTTTTTTCTTAGTGAGCCTGCGTAAAGGTTTATCTGTTTTTTGTTTATCTTTTTAAAAAACCAGCCCTTGATTTCATTGATCTTTTCTATTTTTTTTTTTGAGGGGGTTCTCTATTTTATTTATTTCCACTCTGATCTTTATTATTTCCTTCCTTCTGCTGACTTTGGGCTTTGTTTTTTCTTCTTTTTCTAATTTCTTCAGATAAGATAGGTTGTTTACTTGAGACTTTTCTATTTTCTTGAGGTAGGCCTGAAATGCTATAAACTTCCCTTTTAAAACTGCTTTTGCCATCCTGTAAATAACAATTAAGTCCACCTGGTCTAATGTGTCATTTAAGGCCACTGTTTCCTCTTAGATTTTCTGTCTGGATGATTTATCCATTAAGGCAAGTGGAGTGTTAAAGTTCTCTACTATTATTGTATTACTGTCAATTTCTCCCTTTATGTCTGTCAATATTCACTTTATATATTTAAGTACTCCTATATTCGATGCATATATGTTTACAGTTTTTATATCCTCTTCCTGTATTGACCCCTTTATCATTATATAATGTCCTTCTTTTTCTTTTATTGTAGACTTTGTTTTAAAATATAATTTGTCTGATATGAGTATTGCTACCCAGCTTTCCTTTTGTTTCTATTTGCATGGAATATCTTTCTCCATCCCCTCACTTTCAATCTGTGTGTGTGTATTTAGCTCTGAAGTGAGTCTCTTGTAGGCAGCAGAGAGATGGATCTTATTTTTTAATCCAATCAGCCACCCTATGTCTTTTGACTGGAGCATTTAATCCAATGACATTTAATGTGGTTATTAATAGGTATGTACTTATTGCCATTTTATTATTTTTTTTCTGGTAGTTCTTCTTTGTTCTTTTCTTTTTCTTTTAGTCTCTTCCTTTGTGGTTTGATGATTTTCTTTAGTGTTATGTTTGTGTTCCTATCTCTCTAATTTTTGTGTATCTATTCTAGGTTTTTGATTTGTGGTTACCATGGAGTTCATACATGTTGACCTAAACTATACCTACTTGTTTTAAACTGATAGACATTTAAGTTCAAAAACATTCTAAAAGACCTACTTTTTTTACTCCTCCCCCATGGTTTGTGTTTTTTATGTCATATTTTACATTTTCAGGCCTATCCTTTAACTGTTTATTGTAATTATACTTGATTTTACAGTTTTTGTCTTTTAACCTTTGTTCTAGCTTATTTAAGTGGTTGATCCACAGCTCTTACCATATATATTTGCCTTTACCAGTGGGATTTTTCCCTTCTTATTTTTCTTATTTCTTGTTACAGCCTTTTCTTTTTTACTTAAAGAAGACACTTTAACATTTCTTGTAAGGTCGATTTAGTAATGATGAACTCTTTTACTTTTTGCTTGCTGGGAAACTATCTCTCCTTCAATTCTGAACAATAACCTTGCTGGGTAAAGTATTCTTAGTTGTAGGTTTTTTCCTTTCAGCACTTTAAACATATCATTCCATTCCCTTCTGGCCTGCAAAGCTGCTGCTGAAAAATCAGCTAATATGATTGCCTATGGGCGTTCCCTTGTTTGTGATTCTTTGTTTTGTTCTTGCTGTCTTTAAAATTCTTTCTTTAATTTTGCCATTTTCATTGTCTTGGTGTGGGTATTTGGGGGTTCATCTTGTTTGGAACTCTTTTTGTTTCCTGTACCTGGATATCTGTTTCCTTCTTCAGGTTAGGGAAGTTTTCAGCCACAATTTCATCAAATACATTTTCTACCTCTTTCTCTCTCTTCTTATTCTGAGACCCCTATAATGTGAATGTTAGTATGTTTGATTGTCTCAGAGGTCTCATTTTTAAGACTTTGTTTTTCTTTTTGCTGTTCTGATTTTGTGATTTCCACTATTCCTTCTTTCAGATCACATATGCATTCTTCTATATCACCTAATCTGCTGTTGAATCCCCCTAATGTATTTTTCATTTCATTTATTATATTCTTTAGCTCTGATTGGTTTTTTCTTATATTTTCTAAATCTCTGTTGAAGTTTTCAATGAGTGCTTTCATTCTACTCCCAAGTTTGGTGAGCATCTTTATGACCATCGCTTCTAACCCTTTATTAGGTTAATTATTTATCTCTATTTCATTAGGGTATTTTTCAAGGGTTTTACTTTGTTCTTTTGTTTGAAACATATTCCTC
Source organism: Aethalodelphis obliquidens (assembly GCF_003676395.1). NCBI lineage: Eukaryota > Metazoa > Chordata > Mammalia > Artiodactyla > Delphinidae > Aethalodelphis > Aethalodelphis obliquidens. The sequence goes on from NW_020837968.1 coordinate 25,529,875, forward strand.
CATTTTCTCATTTTGTTTAACTTTCTATGTTTGTCTCTATGAAATTATGTGAAAGTTACCTGTCCTGGTCTTGAAGGCATGTCCTATGATGTCCTATTCAGTCTGCATGTGCCCACTGGCTTTGGTGGGAGAGCTGCATCTGAAGTGAGCATGGGCCACACTTTCCCCTAGGGTATGCTGGCAGCCACCACTTTGGTGGGAAATAGGGCTGGATTCAGAGGGGCTAGAGCCAGATCCAGGTGCAGCCAGGGCTTCTCCTAGACTCAGTGGCAGTCACTGCCCTATGGGGTAGGGTTTGAGGCTCCCAGGGTTTGGAGTAGAAGTCCCGAGGGTGGTGGGTTTCTGCTGAGTGTGATGACAATCTCTGCCTTGGTTGGGGGCATGGCCAGGTTCCTGAGGGCTTGGAGCCACTCTTCTAAACTGGTTCTGCTTTTTCCCCAGGTGTACACACCTTGGTTAGAGGCAGGGTGGGGGCTGGAAGGGTTGGAGCCACAGTGCTGAGCTGGTTGCATTTCTTCCCTGGTGTGTGCATGCTCATTAGCAATAGCAGCCTCCACCTTAGTGGGGAACAGCACCAGAGTAGGAGGTGCTGGAGCAGGAGCCCAGTGCAGGTTGTGGGGTACACTGGGGCAGCCCTGGCAGGCCATCCAGAGCAACCAGCAGTTGTCAGTCTGCTGCCTCCATGCTGGGATTGGGAGCAAGCAAGTCTGTGTACATGCTCTTCAGGAGCAGAGTATCAGTTTCTTACTGCCCCCTAGTAAGCCACACTGGTTTTCAAAACAGCTAAGGAGTCTCATTTTCCTGGCCTTGAACCCGAGACCTGGGGTGTCTAATATGTGGCTCAAACTCCTCGCTCCCCAGGAAGGATCCCCAAATCTGTGATAGCCCCCTCCTCTTCTGGGTCACACACTAGGGGTGTGTGTCTTGACTAGATCAATTCTCCTCCCCTCCTACCAGACTCCATGTGGTTCTTTCTTTACAGCCTTGGTTGTAGAAGAGCTATTCTGCTCGTCTTCAGGTTGTTCACAGTGAGTTTCTCTATGTGTAGCTGTAGTTTTGATGTGTTCATGGGAGGAGGTGAACTCAGGGTCCTCCCACTCTGCCAACTTGATCCCACCTCTCTTGTTATGTTTTTGTAAAACAAAATGTTTTTGACTACTTTGCTCAAAATATAATTGATTAGATTCATAAGCTCTTTATTCTTGGACTATATCCCATTCACCAAAACAATATAAGACTATGGTTATAAAACTATTAGTAATCAAACACACATGCACATAAAATAATTGTTTGTCTAGACAATTATTTTAGAAATCCTTAAAATTAATGTTCAATATTTGAACACTATTCATTTTCTGAAATATTTTTTAGCCAGAATGGTAAAATTTCCATGAAAGCAGCTAGTATTCAACATCTAGTCTGTTTCATCATTTTATTTAACTCTATCAATTGTGTTTTCTTTTCTTTTGGAATGAAAAAGCAGAGGGAAAAAAAGATAATTTGGGATATTTTTCTTTTTTGATACTAACATTATAATCTCTAGAAAAAATACACTTTAAAAGTTAAGTCTTGAATTGCTGATAGTCAAGTTTCCAAATTTCAAGTCATCAATACATTTTCTAACTGAACAGAAAACTATCTTATGCTTTTTTATACACTAAATTACTGCATCAAGTAATCCAAGAGTTGACTATATTTAGAGATCAATCTAGTTAAATAGCTGGTATGGTTTTTGAGTTGACTGTTTTCTCAGAGATTATGTGAGGATAGTTTTAAGCATATTTTTTATTTAAGACTTTTTAGTTGAGACTGACCCAGAGAAATTTAAGGGACTTACCTACAGAAAAAGAACTTACCGCATTCATTCCCTGCCCAAAAAAGGGCACTATGGCATGAGCTGCATCTCCCATCAACACACAGTGTGATTTAAAGTGAAAAGAAGAGCACTTAACGGATATCATGGGCTGGGCGGGCAACAGAAAGAAATCTTGTGCCAGGGTTTGCCTTTAGAGGAAAACAATAAAAATGTAAAAATATTAAGCTGGGTATTAAATATTGTGTAATTCTTTCAGATTTACTGGCTTTGTTAACATAATATTTCATTGAAAAGTACGTGAGAATGCCAGGAAGAAAACAGGAGAGGGAGAACTGAAGTTTCTTCTAGTTCCCAAATTCCACTGTTCTATTTATATTCTTAATTTGCAACAGTTTTAATCACATCCAAAAAGAACAAGTTTAGCTGCATTTGAATAACTTGAAATATGTCTGTGTTATATGTCATGAAAATTTTATTATCAAGCACACAGATCACACAATTTTCAACTACGTTGGAATGTTTTAGGTTTCCTTGGAGAAACTTGAGATGCAGTTGTGCATTTGATTAGCACACAACAAACCAAAATTAAGTTAATGTGAATCCATGTGTATTTGGAAATGAACAACTGCAATCAAGCTAGTATCTGTTCAAGCATCTACAGAGGTTTTGTGGAAGCTATAGGTAGAGAAGTAGTACATACACTAGAGGATCTTAAATCTAGTTGGAGAGGCAAGAAAGAGCCACAGAACAAGTTCTGAAGTAGCTAAGGGCTAAATTTTGGTGTGCAGAGATTTCCCTTCAAAGTCAGAGAAGGAGAAGCCAACACAGGGAATTGAATTTTTCTGCAGGAAAGGATGAGAACTGACAATTTTTAATAGATCTGCTATGGGTGGGCAGTGGGCTATCCCTTTTACATAATTAGCTCATTCAATTTTCAAAATAGCCCTAAAAGTTAGGTAACCTGATGTCTATTTGAATGATGAAAAATCTGAGACTCAGGGAAGTCAGGGACAAGAGCAGTATTAAAATCTTGCTCTTTCTTCAGTATTGTGCTGCCTCCATGAAGACATCGCTGGAGATAGAAAGTGAGCTGGATTCCAGGACGGAGTGACAGTGGGAGAGAGGCACTGAGTGAGACCAAATGACAAGGTCCATATAAAGGGGAAGTTGATATGGGCCAGAGGAGCTGAGACTGATAATCCAGACAGCTAATACAATTAGCTATCAATTTGGGGGAACTTTATATGTGCCTGGCCCTGTGCTGAATGATTTATAGGCATGATCCCCTTTACTCCTCACAAAAACCCTTTGGTGCAGGTATTACTATTATCACCATTTTACTGTGAGGGGCGTGAGACATAGGAAAACTTATACAACTGGTGGACTTGAGACTTGAGGTTGCCAGCTATTTCTGCCTTGATATAGATTTGTGTTCCCACCAGCAGAAGGAAGCACAGACAAGCCCTAAGGGGCCTGAGCGCCTGCTCAGGGTACATAGAAGGTCCAGGGACATTGGTGATTTGTCTTTCCCAGGGAAACTGGCCTGGCCTGGATTTTTTCAGAATTCCTGTTCACAGCACAAGATCTTCTTGGACTTTTGCTGTAATCTAGGCTTCCTGTCCAGGTCACTGCATGATTAGTCATGCTTAACAAAAACGGAAATAAGTGTATTAGCCTTTATTTGAACTTTGAATAACTCAAACCAGTGGGGCAAAAGGCACAATTGCACATCTTGAGACTTACTTTCCAATTAGAGGGATAGAATCTGGAAAGTACTTCTGGAAGAAATTCAGCACATCACTACTAGTTTGCAGTTTTTCAAACTCTTCAAAGGGCATGAACAAAGTACACGTGAAAGATTTGTTCTGTGAGAAGAAAAGGAACAGTGTGAGAGAGATCAGGGGGCCAGGCAATGCTGGCACTAAGGCAGACCCCTAAATCACAGACCGCTTGCTGTGGCTCAGGGGCCTCTGGGAAGAATGTCCAAGCAGACAGGAAAGGCAGCCTCTCTTTCTTCCCTCACTCCCAAGGAAAAGCTCCGTCAAGTCCCAAGGTGCTCCCCAGCTTCTTGGTTATCAGGAGAATTTTATACTGTAAACTCAAGATATTTTCACCAAGCAAACATTACACTTCTTAGATTATTAATAGATTGGTTGGATTTGATTTCTCCTCTTTTTTTTTCTTTATTGTTGTTCCATTTAAGATGTTATGATATTAAGGCATTAGACCCTAGGACTGTTAATAAGTGAAGAAAAAAAAAAGAAAGTAAAAGACCAACCAGAGAAATATCAATAGATATATCTGTCTATATTATCTATATAGATAATATAGATAATAATAACTATATATGTGTATATATTATATATTAACATAGCAAAAAAGTTTCTTTCTAATGAAAGAACAGCCATGCTCTTTTGAGATAATGATTTTTCCAATGTTGTCCTACAGATATTAAAGGATGAAAGATACTTCCTAGTATATAACCTAAATCTCTCTGGCTTTATTTCGGGACCATTTCTTCCTGTGCTATCTTGGGGAAGATGGCAGTCAGGTACCACCACACATAAACCCCCATTAGTCATTCATATACGTTAAATATCCTCTCCAAAGTAAATAGTTTGGATTCCTTCAGGTTTTTCCTCAGTATCCCCAGAGTTTCAGATATAATCACTAAATAGACTAAACAATAATGAAGTTGATTACATTCATGCATACAGAGTATAAAAGTAAGTAACGAAACACATTAATTATATATGCAAAATTACAGTTGATAAGAAATTTTACACTACCATGTTAGGAAGTGCAATCATCATAAAGGTATCTCTAGGCCAAATATGTAGATAATTAGGTTCCATGGCATACTGCAGGGAAAAAAGGAATATATAATTAGTGTATTAATGTAGCACATCTGCATTAACAAATTAAACATGATGATTCTGTTTATGTTGTAATTGTTTCCACAGCAATTTAAATCAGTGTCATATGCATGGTGATGTGCACATCCATTGCTATGTAAAGCAGAAGTTTTCTTAGAAAAGATTTTGTGTTCTGTCTTTATAAACTCAGGCTTAGGTAAGTTTTTGATACCATGTATAATTGAAGATTTGAGAACATGCTGTAAGATATTCATTTTCTCTCTCTCCTCTATTTCCATGGACACACGCACATATATACACATACACAAATATGTATACATACATATATAAAATATATATTATATACACACATAAGCTGTGGATGTGTGTATATATGTGTAATATTTTTCTACTTTATTTTTTACCTTATTTGGGTACTTATTTGTATAAACAGAAAGATTCTAAGTTTAAATTTCATGGACAAAACAAAATTTTACAAACAAGCCTCTTATTGCTTGTTTACTACAACATAAATAATAGAGAGAAATGCTCCCTCTTTAGCAAAGCCACTACAGGGCAATAGCCGCCTGAGTAGGTATGTATGGCTTGGGCACATGAATTGACCCAAAGACCCAAGTGACCCAAACCACTGAGGTTCCCAGGGGTATTACATATATAAGAATATGCCATCCGTTTCCCAACTATTTTAAGTTTGTATTATTTTCTATAAATGTTTAGACAGCACCTACCATGTATATGTCTTATGGTAGTAAAAAGATGACAGAAAGTACATCTTAGTCTCCTAGCTAACATTTTCACACTTTTTTATAGTTATTTGTGTCTTAGGAGATGAAACTGCTTCTTCCCGGCTTTTTTATCCCCAGAGCCCCAAAGAAAGCCCAATACACAGACAAAGAGATGAATAAGTGAATAACACTTTGACACCAAAGATCTCACAAAGCAGTTGAATAGGCAAGATATATACATATGAAAAGCTCCCAAAAACTTCTCTTTAACAACAACTCAAGTGGTAGAGAAACAAAATGATTTGGTGCCTAGGTAGAAGTTTAGGAAATAAAAACTGGCCAGGTAAGAGGATTGTGGGTCTGGGATGGCTGAAACAAGGGATTGGTAGATTAGATAGCAGTGAAGGACAGTGGCTGCTGGTGAGGGTGAGCACGCTGAGCAACGTGGAGGGGGCACAAATGAGCATGGTGCCTTACTGGTAATAGGACACCAGCCTGGATGAGGTGAGCCTCCTTGCTTCCCTCTTGCTATCTTTTGACCTATTCTACATGGTGTTGATAAAGCAAATATGATACCAAAAACATTTTGATATTCATACATATTTCATGACCCTAGAAAACAACTCTTTAAATTTTCAGGTTCTTTATTCCAAGTCACGCTCTCAATAGATATCCTTATGCAACAGCGGTCCCAAGGTCAGATTTGTCATAATTCCCATGGGTCTTCTTACTACAAGTCCCTCCACACATAAAGTCTAAGCGAGACAGTTTGCTTGCTGTGCAAAAACAGCTTTAAGATAAGCTCCCACATAATTCCCAAAAGCACTCCCTTAATATTCACCCAACTCTGTCACTCATCCAATCTCTCCCTCCTACTCCACCTGTCAGAGATGGAGTGAAAATGTCTGCTACATTAGAAAAAGAAAAAAGGAAGGAAGAAAAGGAAAAAGAAAAGAAAGGAAGGAAGAAAGAAAGAAGTGGAGAAAAAGTTTCATAGAATTGTTTTTGGGCCATGTCAAAATATTCCCTTGTCTGGTCACATTACTATGTCAAAACAGCATTTCTTAAAAGAGTAAAAACTTTCTATAAACCACCAATCATTACTATTAAATAGGAACACCTTGTAAGTAAATGGCTATCTTAAATCTACATTAGTAGGCATGATCCCACTCAAACTGGGGACAATTTTTCAACAGAATCCTATAATCCAGAATTATCAGATCCTGGGCCATTAGAATATGACCCACCTGAAGACCATAAAATATCATTGAAGAATTAGTAAATCCATGTTTAACCAGGAGGAAGAAATAGAAAGACAACGAAATGTTAAAATATGGATTTGACTGGCTGATAGTTTAGTATATAAGTGGTATATAATACCACTATCCCAAACTGACAAACTATTTCATAGATGTCTGAATTTCAAATAGTATAGATTAAATCAGTACCTTAAAAATATATGTTTTATATGCAAATCAAGTATTTAACTAATGCTGTTTACTTTTCATTACTGATAAGCCAAGATCCTCATTGCTTCTGTTGGTGTTTTAATTTTCCTTATTAAATTCCTAAATTTATTTGTTTATGACAATACACAATATACATACTACATATTTCCCTCCGGCCACATATGGTTTAACATGGGAAGCAGGGAATGAGAAACATGCAATGCAAATCTCTTTGAAACAACTTGCTGTTCACTTTATTTAATAACTTTTGCATTTAATCATGAGTATAAGAACTCTGGATTGTCAGTATACATAGTTGATTCCCAACCCAATTTTTTTCTCCCAAGAGATAATAGAAAAATGATATTATTGTGTAAGACAAATCCCCTGTGTGTTTCCAATAAGGTAGTTGTAATTCCTCTCCTTTCTTCCATTCAAGAAAACATATCAAAAGGTAAGGGAGTGAGAGTGATATTATTAAAGAGATACCTGTACATCCAATTTATTATTAATTACAAAATACTTGTGGCCTTGATCAAGATATGCTATGAGAACAACTGCACTAGAATATGCTTCTATACTAATACGGGGCAGGGGGAGGAGGAGAGTTGTAGAAAGAAGAAAAGAAAGGGAAAGGACTTACATCCCCATTCTTAGGTGGAATAGTCAATTCCATGAACCCATGAGGAATGTATTGTTGACTGTAATCAAAGCGGGGTTTCTTCATGAGGTGAGTTCTGACAGTGGAATAGGCTCCATCACATCCTACAATGAGGTCACAGGTGACATCTTTGGCAACGTTCTCATGTCTGAAAAATAAAATAAATCATCAAAAAAAAAAAAAAAAAGCCTAGTGGTGAAAATGATGAAGTACCTCTATTGGGTATAAAAAGTAGTGACTTAATGGGGCCACTACTCACTTTTACCTATCTGATTTAGAGCTTTGAGTGGATAGCTATAAAATGAAGATAACAATTGTCCCAGTCATGGGTTTGCTTATGAGAATGAGGATAACACACAACCATACTGATTAATAAAGACATGCTAGGCCACAGAAGCATGACTAAGAGTTGAGTTCCCTGCATGAAGGAAGAGAACCTTGAAAAGAAAGCAAAGTGTTTCAAATGGAGGGAATGTATGAACAACCACAGGGATGTGACCAGAATCTTCTAGGAGCAACACATTTGTCTTGAACAGAGGAGATCAGAAGATGAATTTAAGAAAAGAATACAATTGGGAAGGGAGGAGAAGAGAATGAATGTTAAGACAAAAGGTTTAAATACATTATTCTGGCAAATGGGAGAAAATAATTTTTTTCCATTGGGGAGATGGTGTATAAAGAGTAGTAATTTAAGATAACTTACTTAGGAGTGGAAACACTGCAGTGGAGCCAGAGTGCAGACGGGAAAGAAATGGGGACAAGGTGACTGTAGTAGCCTGCATGTGTGGGGATGAGAGCCCAAGGATTGTGGCGCTCAGGAAGAAGGAAGACATAGGCTCTGAGGCAAACAGAAAGTATGAATGATTGGTGCATGTTTATAGGTCTAGTGGGAGAAAATATGGAAAGGGCTACATCAAGGATGATTTTAATTATTTGGGTAATAGTACTAGGGAAGTCAGGAATGGGAGATGCTTGGTGACAAATAGAGGATCAAGGTTTTAGATGTGTTTGAGATTATGGCAAGTAGTTGTGAAGGTGTTTAATAGGAAATTAATATTGATTAAGATTGAAATAAGGATTGAGAATGAAGAAAAAGGCCTGGCCTGGAGATGTTAATCATAGAAATGTGAATTTACAAGTACTTGTTGAATGAACTGTGAATCCATGACATATCCCACGAGTGGGATATGAGGTTTAGAACTCTAGAGGAAATGGAGTCGGCCAAGGGGAGGCAGACAAATAGTATTCAGAAAGAGGGGAGGAGACAGGGCAGCGGAGGGTCATCTGTTTCAAGGGAGGAGAGTGTTTGAAGCAGAGTATGGTTACTAGTGTACTAGTGTAGAATCAGGAAGAATCACTGGTGCTAGTATTCAGAAGGCATCTAAGACCTATTTTCAATATAAAATTACTTGATTCTAGAAACTATTTGAATTACCCTGTTAGTAATCATTTAATTCTTTCAAAAGAGCCGGAGAACAAAGTTTACAGGTACAATTCTCCACGTCAACCCTTCACCTCTGAAGTCAAAAGGCTAACTGGTGATTACCCAAGCACTGTGATCGTTCCTTCCTCAGGATTACATTTCAACAGCCTGTGGCCAAAGTGCACCTTTGCATTGGGATATTTCTCAACAGCTGAGGAAACAAAGAAAGACAACTAATAGAAATGAAATTCCAATTCTTATTTCACTTAATCAAATTGAAATATTAATCATTTTCTGAGAACAGTGTGATAGAGATACTTATTCTTACCAATGTAAAAATGAGTTAGTTAAAAGGTAATTTGACAACTATTTGGCAAATGTTCCAGGATAATTTGGTAGCAAAAGAGATAAATAAAAATCAACTATCCTCATCTCAAAAAAAAAAAAACTAATTCCATTATGCAAATTCTTATATCACTGTAATTGTTGGCACCCTAGGAAAGAAGCTGTCATCACATATTTTAAAAGTTTTCCCCAATTTAAGGCTTAATTTGTGATCGGAAATATTCAATCAAACTTCCTTTTTCATACTATGTCTGACTTTATATTTCTTTTTAGCAAGTCCTCTAGACTTCTAGCTCAATTTGTCATAAATATAGATTATTGATACTAATTCTTTTTGTAATCAAACACTGCAACAGTTAGGGGAAAATGAGTAAGAAGATTTGAAACTTAATAAGTAGAATCAAATTATTTTAGTGCTTTCTTTGCCTGCTAACAATCTATAGTGTATTTCGTTTTCTGAATTATTAATTATGTTCTTATCATAGTAGTAAATTTATTTTTGTTCCTATTAGTTCTCATGGGCAGGAGATCTATAATTAGTGGTTATTTATTGTTCTTAAAGCTACAAATCAGAATGCAGGTGTTAGAGCTGGAATAGACCTCAGAGATGATTTATTTCAAAACTCTTCATCTTATTAATGGAATAACCAAGATCCTGGAGGGAAAGACAATTTGCCTGAGATCATACAAAGTAAAAAAATTAGGAAAAATAATCCAGAGGTCTGACTTCTGTACTTATCTCTCCTTTTCATCTCAGGTTTTGTCTTTTTTTTGTTCTGCTTTGCTTGAGTTTGATTTGGGGTCTGAAGACTTTAAGATTCTTGGACATGGGATTAGAAGCTTTAGAATATTGAAATCTGAGATAAGCCTAAGACTGATCTATGTTTAAGAAACCTTTTGACAAATAACTTGGAGAAGTCAGAGTTTACCTGAACCACTATGGGTGTCTTTTATCAATACAAACACAAAATGTGTTTGTGGAATCAACCTTTTTGTAAATTAAATTTTATTTTATTTTCAAATTAGATGTATAGTAATACATCCCAAAGAATTTTCCATGGAACACTAGTCCTGTGATATGCTCCCCAAAATAATTGTTCTGTGGTCAGTCATTAGAGAAATGCTCATACTTTGACCCTCCTGGCTGTGCTGTCCTGGTCCCCAGATATATGTTGCTCTAGAGTGCTTGAAATGCAGCTGGTCTGAATGGAGATGTGATGTACCCACTGGGTTTTGACAACTTAGTACCAAAAAATAAAAAGAATAAAATGTCTCATGAGTAGCTTTCCTACATTGATTGTACATTGAAATGATAATATTTTGGATATATTAGGTTAAATATACTATTAAAATTAATTTCACCTATTTCTTTTTAGGTTTTCTAATGTGGTTAATATAAAGTTTTAAATTATACATGTGGCTGGCATTTGTGATCACATCTTAGACAGCATTGCTCTAGAAAATCCACACTGCAGACTAGTAGAATAAAGGCCCTGAGAAGCACTGTAAGAAAAGACTTTTAAAACTAAGTTGATGCAGGGTTTATCAAATTTACCTGACCACATATACTTTTTCTGTTTGTTTTACTTAACAATTATTAATAGCCCACCAAATAGTAAACTATGAAACAATCCTACATGAAAAGCTGATTCAGGGAAATGACTTAGTTACAGTACTTTCAGACGTGAGGCTCTTCTATTAGAAGGAATGAGCATTTATCTGTGGAATGGGTGGCTCACACATCTGATGCCATGTAAAGGAATAAGAACTTTATATGTCAAACAAACTTTAGGAGTCAAGAGATTCAGCATTCTTTTTATCAACATATTTATGTCATTTATGAAATTGCATGCTGTGCAGTGCACCCCTAATGAAAAACAGGGGAGCATGCAAGATTGGATCTCCTTATTATTAGCAGGTGTTTCATATATTATATATAATACTGGAGGCAGTGACTGTAATAGTTAAAAGCATGGACTTCAGAATAGACAAACTCAAGTTCAAATCCAGATTCTACTACTTATTAGCAGTGTAATCTGCTGCTCTGTGGAGCTCTCCAAGCCTCCTTTACCATCTATAAAACTGAGGTAAAAATAATTCCCACTTCACAGAGTTGTTTGGAGGGTTATACAAATTGATGCAATATAAAGCAGTTAACATAGTGCCTGGTGCATCAGTGAATATTGTCTATTATTTTTATCAATAAATTCATAGGATACTCTTAAGAGATTATCTTAGGTCCACTATGCTACTTTTTCAAAAATCTGTTTTGTAGTTTCTTTTCTTAAGATCAACATGAATATATCAAGCAACCTAGCCCACCCCCACCTATCTACTCATCCAAAAGTCAGTCTTACAACTACAAGTAAAGAAGTAGAAATAAGAATTCTAAGCCCTATTTCTTAAGTACCTGGTGAATCAACTAGAGTGACCTTCCCTATCACTCCTCCTCCCGGTTGAATTCAATTCAACAGATATGTTGCAAACTCACCCTGGGTAGGGGACTGAGGAGAAACACAGATAAATCATTGGAACCTCTGCTCTCCAAAAATCCAAGGCTGCTGGAACGCATTGAGGGATTGATTGATTTAAAAGAAAGTAGAAATACTAAAGGCATGCTTTGCATGGAATGAATCTGTTTAGTACAAATGCTGAAGAAGAGAAAAAACTATGATAAAGGGCTACATGGAATGTGATTGGATTGATTATCCAAGCTACAAATTTAATTTGCAATCCAGGGACTTTTCAATTAATAGGTAGGTCTTTTTAGTTACATGAGCATCTTCAGGCTTATACACACCTTCCTCTTTCTCAACCTCCTAAACCCTGAATCTGTTTTGTCTCCTACAAATATCTTGAATCTATACCTCCCCCCAACCACTTGGCTATAGCTTTAGTCCAGGGCCTTGTTTTTGCACACAGGGATTATCATAATACTCTAAAATCTGCAGCCCTCTATCAGCCTTCACACTATTGCTTTTCATCTTTCTGATAAGAAAATCTAATTGTCTCTTTGAAAATTGTTACATCTGTATATCTGTTGTTCCACTAGACCATGAGTTCTTCACTGAGGAGTGAGCACTCATTCAATCCAGTGCCTAGAAAACAATAGGAATTCAATACACGCTGAACAAATGATTTTTATTTAGACCACTGATAAAATGAAAAAGAGATGCTGGAAGATGCATCACCACTACTTTTTTTTTTTTTTGCGGTACGCGGTCCTTTCACTGTTGTGGCCTCTCCCGTTGCAGAGCACAGGCTCCGGACGCGCAGGCTCAGCGTCCATGGCTCATGGGCCTAGCCGCTCCGCGGCATGTGGGATCTTCGCGGACCGGTGCACGAACCTGCGTCCCCTCCATCGGCAGGCGGACTCTCAAGCACTGCGCCACCAGGGAAGCCCTCTACTTTTAAAGAAACACTTTGTATTGTACATAGTCTTGCTCTTAATAACTCCCCCAAAAAGGAATAGTAAACAAATCTCAGTAAATCATGTGACAATCATTAGTCTCATGTGCTTTACAGAAAGTGACAACTGGTGAATAAAGCACTGGACTTACCAGTCAATAGATCCTTGTTTAGATTTTCTCTGCTTATAGAAAGAATATACTGCAAGAAAAATATAATAGATACTGTTTGTTTCTGAAGAACGGACAAATATGCTTCTATTTTATTCACTCAGCAATAGGAAATATTAATCATTTAGCAGAAGGTTGCAAGCTCAGTTTTATAACCATTTAACTAAGTAATTTTTTTCTATAAACACTTTAATCAAATACATGTTATACAATGTTCACATTTAAACTTAGGTTCGATACTATAAAAAACAAACCTTTTTCTGGTAGCAAAAACATTAGTTTCACTAAGATAGTTTTAACAATCAAACATAAATCTCATATATTCATCTTAGGTCTCTAAATCGAGCTGTGTAAAAAACTTCAGAAATGACAGCACTACTAGAATAAATGTACTATTTCCCAAAGAAACTACTTTGAAAGCCTTCATTTCGGTGTGAAAGGCTGTGTGTGTGTGTGGTGTGGTTGTGGTGGGGTGAGGGTTGCTAGGAGTAGGTGGAACCCAGCTGGGACATGTGTTGGTTGTTTCTGACTTCATAGGGCCAACTGTTCCATGAGACACAGTCAGAACAGTGCATAGGGCCCATGATATTTTCAGGGATTCATGAAAATATTTTAATTTTAAAATCAGAAGAAAAAATAAATATAATGAGTATATATAAGAATGAATTCAGTCTGGATTATATTCAAGATTAATATAATCTTTATATCAATGCACTCATACAATCTAATTTTCAATATTTATTGTTTTATAGAGAAAGGGTCTCACAAAGGCAAATGTGCCTATCTAGAGCTCATGAAAGTCATAATGCAGTCTTGCAATTCAGGGCAAGTCTATTGCTTTAAAATTTTAAAGCATATAATTTTCCAAATTATGGGACATTACAACATTTAACACAAATATGGTAATTTATTAATCTTCACCTCATTCAAATATAGGCATTTAAAATTAACAGCTAAATCTATACATGGTGTAAAAATAACTTGGTCATGATACAGAAGCAGTGACTGAGGAGGAGCTTCCTGTGTCTTTGCTATAAATTAAAATTAACAGGGATGTCTTCATTCTCTGCCTCATGGTCGTTTTCTAGTCTTCTACATTATTAATCATTGCATTTCCATAGAAACCACACTTGTTATTCAAAGTATATTAGGAAACATTCAAATTATAAAGGCTTATTAATGTGAGGAAAATATTCTTTTCCTTTCACTTGATTCCTTTCAGGCTTAGTTGAGATAATCTGGGAACTAATAATCTGGGAACCAACAGACATGTCGGTCCTGCAGGAAGGCCAGGGAGAGTCCCGGTCTAATCTACTCCATATCTTTGAGCAGTATCTTATTATAACCAAAAGTTAGAGTCACTCACATCAAGCTTCACTTCTCCAATACATATTCTAAAAGGCTTATCTTGTGAAGAATAAGTAAGAATAAGAACAAACAAGTCAAGAGCTATAAAGTGGCCCTTGTAACCAAACCTAAAATAAGTAGGATAATCTCCTTTGGAGATTCGTAAGACAATAGTTGCAGTGCTGACTTTTTCAAATATGCTAGGAAAAAATGTTTACATTCTAGTCCTGAAAGCCTTCAAATGAGAATGTTTTCTAGTAAGGGGGCACCATTTCTGTATTTTGGGTATAGGAGTTTAGCAAGAAGAATTGGAGGAACTCTGACCCGCTCTGTATATTGGAGAGTATTTTGATATTTGGCAACTGGGGAGGGAAATGGGAGGAACCAGTAAGACAGTCACCACAAGGGAGAAAGGGCAGAGAAATAACAGCTGGGGGAGGTAGGCTCAGAGAAGGGGGTATAGAAAGGATTTCAGAGGTCAAACTGTACACACTAGAAATTTATAAATTGTTTGCTGTGTCCTGTGCAAGGTGGACCTTCCGTGACCCCCAAGTCTTCAGCATATTCATGTGTATTTTGAGTGAGTGCTTTTTGTATGGAAAATGGTGAAAATGGTGAGTTTCATGTGTGGCCATCATGGTACACAGCCAATACTAGAGGAGAGGGAGTGGACACCAAGAAGTCCATAGGACAGTAGGTAGGCTCCCTGAGCATTCGAAGGAATCCTGGGGTCATGGGGATGGCTTTGCACTTCCACAGTCTGTGGAATCGACCAATTCAAAGCAATTTTATATAGTTCTTAAAAGATAAGGAGACCCCATGTTCGACCCCAGTATAGAGACAGTTTTGCAAAGCTATAAATTTAGCATTAACTCAATTGCTAAGAATTGAGAAATGGCAAGACTGATGGGGAAGGATCATTTCCTCCTTCTATATTGAAGGCCCTGAAATGAGAACTCCCACCAACACGTTCAACTTCCTGGGGTGTCATTGGTGATGAAACTGCTCCTCTCTCTCTCTCTCTCTCTTTCTCTCTCTGTGAGGGTAAGGAAGTCAATTTTAGCCTCAAGTCCAAGTCACTCTTTTCATCTAGCTTCCCTGTTATTTTTGAACCATATCTTACTCCTTGACCTATTCATACTTTATTGGTTCAATCTCTGGGGAAGGGATGGATATGCTGAATTGGACCTCCTCAGCACAATGTTAATCCAAGAGAAAGGTGGGATGACTATTATGAGTCGCTCTCATTTTAGCAAAAAGAAACAGTGCAACTCAGCAGTACTACCAGCACTCCTCTGAGGGCCTCCTACACCATGCTTGCTGGCTGTTGTCTGTAAGGAAACCTGTCTTGTTTCTCCCTTGCTGCTGACCTCATGTGATCATGCAGCCTGTTTCTTTCTCCAAGGTGGTTGGAGTCAATGCATCTAAAGCTGCTGATCGCTGTGAGATTCTTTGCAAGTTTTCTCATCACTGGACACACGTGACACTTAAAAATTTACATTGTTTAGAAATTTGGTCTCACCCAACGTCCCTCCATAGATAGACTGTCATTTGATTGGAACAGTGCTATTTCGCTGCCAATCTAAGATTTAAACAAAATGTCTGTTTCAAGCCTCACCTTCTCTTCTCTGAAAATGAAAGCTTTCCTCCCTCTCTGAACCATATAGCTGAGTGCCCCTGCCATCACTCGGGTGAGTTCTTTTCACAAGAACTTGATTACTATCTGTCCTCCCCAGGTTGCAAGCTCCTCTCCTGTTGCTCAGCAACTAGCACAGGGCATGGCTAGCATAGCACAGGAGGACAATTATTGCTTCCAGAAAAGATACATTTAGTTAGTATAGTTTATACTTGACTTGCATGTGTAAATCTTACTTACCTATCAAGAAGAGGCAATTCTTTTCTTTCTTATAGCACCAAGCTCAATTTGGGGCCAATTAAACAGGACATATTAATTATCTGAAGACATTTATCTGACTATGGATGGTCAGTGGACTTTCTTTCCCTTCCTTCCCCTGCCAGGCTCATGTATTAAGACTCTGTACCTAAGTTTTCATAATGCCAAAATAAGCAGGTTATTATTTCTAAAAAGTCATTAAATAGAAAATTTTAGTCCTTCCCCACTACCCCCTCATTCCCACTTAGTCGTTGGAATGTTTTACTTTTCAATTACTTCTTTTTTTTTTTTTTTTTTGCGGTACGCGGGCCTCTCACTGCTGTGGCCTCTCCCGTTGTGGAGCACAGGCTCCGGACGCGCAGGCTCAACAGCCATGGCTCACGGGCCCAGCCACTCTGCGGCATATGGGATCTTCCCGGACCGGGGCACGAACCCGTGTCCCCTGCATCGGCAGGCGGACTCTCAACCACTGCGCCACCAGGGAAGCCCTTCAATTACTTTTTAAATGCACACAAAATTTACCATCTTAACCATTTTTAAATATACAGTTCGATGGCATTAAATACGTTTACATTGTTGCACTACTATCAGAACCATCCATCCACAGAACTCTTCATCTTGTAAACCTGAAACTCTGTCCCCATTAAATAATAGCTCCCCATTCCTCCCTTCCTCCAGGCCCTGTCAACCACCATTCTACTTTCTCTTTCTATGAATATACCTACTCTAGATACCTTACATAAGCAGAATTATATAGTACTTAACATTTTGTGGCTGGCTTATTTAGCTTAGTTTATCTAAGGTTTATTTATGTTGTAGAATATCAGAGCTTCCTTCTTTTTGAAGGCTGAATGGTATTCCTTTTTATGTTGTATAGAAAACCTACACCTCTGCTGTGTGTCTCTCCTTTACTCTCATACTATTACCACACTCACCACACTTCTGACACCATATACATGTGGGAGTTTTCCTCAAACCAGCAATTCTCTGCAACTCCAGCTGGGCACCCTATAGTTTATTCTGACACTACTAACTTGGAGATGGCATCAGACTCCACAGGTTAAAAGCTCAGCCCTACAAGACCATTCCTCTCCTTCACATGCCAATTGCAAATGCAGTTTGTCACCTGTGCTTCTGACTAATCAGCTATAAATCAGAAGTTGCCATGATCCCCTCTTCAAGTTCAATCAATTTGCTAGAGTGGCTCACAGAATTCAGGGAAACAGGTTACTTACATTTACCAGTTTATTATAAAGAATATGATGAAGGATACAGATGAACATCTAGGTGGAAGAGATGCATAGGATAAAGTATGTATTTGCCATCTCTGGGTGTGCCACTCTCCCAGTACCTCCATGTGTTCATGAACCTGGAAGCTCTCTGGACCCCATAATTTTGGGATTTTTATAGAGGCTTTATCATGTAGGCATGATGGATAATTAACTCCATTTCCAGCCCCTCTTCCCCCTCTGGAGAATGGGGGTTGTATCTGAAAGTTCCAAGCTTCTAATCATGAGTTGGTCTTTCTGGTGACCAGCCCCCATTCAGGAGTCCATCCAGAGTTACCTGGAAAGACACTGCTGTCACCCAGGAAATTCCAAGGGATTTAGAAACTCTGTGTAAGGAACCAAAGACCAAATATTAGAACAAAAGATGCTCCTAGTGTTTTTATCACTTAGAAGATTACAAGGGTTTTAGGAGCCCTATGTCAGGAACCAGTGCAGAGACCTGTATGTATTTTTTCTATTATCTCACATTAGTATATACCACATTTTGTTTATCCATCCATCAATGGACATTTTGGTTGCTTTTACTTGTTGACTACTGAGAATAATGCTGCTATGATCATGGGTGTTCAAATATCTCTGCCAGACCCTGCTTTCAGTTCTTTTGAATATATACCTAGAAGTGGAATTGCTGAATCATATGGTAGTTCTATTTTTAATTTTTTGAGGAACCACCACACTGTTTTCCACAGTAGATGCACCAATTTACATTCTCACCCACAGGGTACAAGTTTCCTATTTCTTCACACCCTCACCAACACTTATTTTTTGATAGTAGCCACCCTAATGAGTATGAGGTGCTTCAGCTTCTTTAATCAGCACAAGATCCACAAAGACCTTACTCCCATGAGCATATGTGCTTTATTTCTTGCTACCCAAAGTGTGGTCTGTGGATCTGCAGCATGGACACCACCTGGGTGAATTTGGTTTGCAGAACCTCAGCCTCCACCCCAGCCCTACAGAATCAGACTGTGTATTTTAACAAGATCCCAGGTGAGTCTGAGAAGCGCTGATCTACCTACAATGGACGCTCTGCAGAGGATCAGAGAGTCAGAAGAATATGAACCTCACTTGGGCTCTGCAAAATGAGGCATTGCTGGATAAAGTAAGCTGAGGTTTTTCTATGGTTGATAGATTTATGGTACATTCATTCTCTCTCTCAAAGAAATAAACACAGAAAGAAAGTGTAATCAGATAAAAATACTTTGCCCAACTCTGTACATTACTATTTCAAAGATAAGAAGAAAAACACAAAGTAGGATAATGGATTTTCTTTCTTAAACACTACATCATCATCTGGCCTCTGTTTGAGAAATTATACAATGCTGAAATCATTTCCAGTTCATTCTATAAATTCTATTATAACTATTACAACTAGAATAATAATAATTTGAGAAAAGAGAGTCAGGGGGAGGCAATAGCATCATAAAACTGAAGTTTGCATAGCGTTGTTCTTGCATAGTATGCTTAACAATAAATACATGGTAATCTCTATCTAGTTGAAAGGAGATGGGAGGGAAAGGGCATCCCAGGCCAGTATGAGTGAAGCATAGAGGCATAAAACAGCCTAATAGCAATAACAATAATAACCATTATTGAATGGTTATTAGGGACTGGGCCCTTTCTGAGCATCTCATATGAATTAACTAGTATATGTTCTTGCATTCTAAACAGGCAAGCAATGTCAAAGATAGGGTTAGAAAAGAAAGGCAGGGCCAACAAGAAAGTAGCAGGTTCTAGACATTAGACTCAGTTATTACCATTTTACAAGAAAAGTATCTCCAGTTAAACCTACCTGTGACTTTGTCCCATAGGGAATTGCAGACTTTTTTCCTGAAAGAGAGTGAATCATTCTTGCTCTCATGGGGATACCTTGGGATACAATCTGAAATAAAATCAGAAATATCAATTTCCATAATGTGGCATCATGCAAATAAGATAGATATCGATTTTAAAATGTGCTTATTCAAGTATTTTCCAAAAATCAAAAAATGTAAAGGTCCATGAGAACACAGTATGGTAGAAAATCAATAAAAACTATGTTCCTGCAAATTTTACTTTTTAGGTTTTTTTTAACCTTTAGATTTTAGAATAGACGTCAAGTTTATTTGGTCTAAAGCAAATATTACAAGCGAAGAAATGGTTCATTGTCAGAGAGATTAAGTTATTTTTCTCATGATCACAAAAGAGAGTAATGCATGAGGAGTAAATCCCAGGATTCCTGAAATCCAGTGCAAAGTGCTTTCCTACATATGCTTAAGAAAAATGTGGAAATGCAAATGGAAGTTATATTGACTTATATATCATTTCAAAGACACACTGTTGCAAAAGTGCTATCAATAAAAATATATTATTTCTCTTCACATTTCCAAGAGACATGATAGTGAGAAGTTTGGCAACATTGAATCCATATAAGGAAAATCTGCAACAGGCACACAATCCAAACACTGAGAGCTCATTGGTTTCAGAATTCAGAAGTTTTCAAATTTTAGATAGGCAATGTAGTGCATATGTGGTTATTATATGACACACAGAGGAGTCTAGGGCACCACCCCTAACACAATATTTCTTTAGTAAAACACATTCACACGAAATGAGATTTTTTTAAAAAAGCCTATAAAGAGCCTCACATCAGGTCAAGTTTGCTGCTGAGTGGGTGATGAAAAAGCTTTCTAGTCCCAGAACTTCTGGAGTACAGAGTTGTGGATAAGAGATTATGGACGTAAGTAGTCAAAAGAACGGAGTTCGCCCGCCTCCTCTCACCCTGGATGCCATCTCAGATCACACTTCTGTAGGCAGAGGTTCACGATACTGTTGAGAGCCCAGTGTCAGAAGTGATGATCAAGTTCCCATCTGATACAGTATCTGCCTGCCCCACAACCTGCTCTGGTCCCCCCAGGTGCCTCAAGTGTGAAATGTTCACCCTGTTGTGAAATTTAGAAGTTTGAAAACCTTTGTAAAATGAGCTCTCATGCAGAGGTTTTTTTGGCATTAAGTGGTGCTTTGAACTAGGAGAAATCAAGACCGTGCAGTTGTTGAAAAACAGCAGATATTATTTTCTATAAGGAAAATGCATTAACAAGGTACCTGATCTTCCAGGCCAATGGATTTCAAGGCTTGTCGTCCTCTATAAGAAAGGGCCAAATTAATGCTTCTTCCACGTGCAAATTTAGTCACTCGGATATCTAAGATATTGGAAGTAAACCCCATGTTACACACACTTTCTTATATCCTAATACGGGATGAGCATAGAGCACCTGAAAAACTGGTGCCATCTGGACCAAATTAAAAGACCTTGTTAACTCTTTTAAAGAAAACACGGATAGTAATATATTTGCATTAAATTAAATTTAGATAGTTGAGGTTTTTAATGAAATCTAACAGTGCATCTTTTAAATTTTTTTTCTTTTTAAAATCTAAGGAGTTGCCAACAAACAAATGAAAGGATGCTCAACATCACTAATCATTAGAGAAATGCAAATCAAAACTACAATGAGGTATCACCTCACACTGGTCAGAATGGCCATCATCGAAAAATCTATAAACAGTAAATGCTGGAGAGGGTGTGGAGAAAAGGGAACCCTCTTGCACTGTTGGTAGGAATGTAAATTGATATAGCCACTATAGAAAACAGTATTCAGGTTCTTTAAAAAACAAAAATAGAACTACTATACGACCCAGCAATCCCACTACTGGGCATATACACTGAGAAAACCATAATTCAAAAAGAGACATGTAGGGGCTTCTCTGGTGGCGCAGTGGTTGGGAGTCCACCTGCCAATGCAGGGGACACAGGTTTGAGCCCTGGTCTGGGAAGATCCCACATGCCACGGAGCAACTGGGCCCGTGAGCCACAACTACTGAGCCTGCGTGTCTGAAGCCTGTGCTCCGCAACAAGAGAGGCCACGATAGTGAGAGGCCTGCGCACTGCGATGAAGAGTGGCCCTCGCTTGCCACAACTAGAGAAGGCCCTTGCACAGAAACGAAGACCCAACCCAACCATAAAATAAATAAATAAATAATTTTTTTAAAAAAAGAGAGAGACATGTACCACAATGTTCACTATAGCTCTATTTACAATAGCCAGGACATGGAAGCAACCTAAGTGTCCATTGACAGATGAATGGATAAAGAAGATGTGGTACATGTATGCAATGGAATATTACTCAGCCATAAAAAGAAATGAAGTTGAGTTATTTGCAGTGAGGTGGATGGACCTAGAGACTCTCATATAGAGTGAAGTAAGTCAGAAAGAAAAACAAATACCGTATGCAAACACATATATATGGAATCTAAAAAAAAAATGGTTCTGAAGAACCTAGGGGCAGGACAGGAATAAAGATGTAGATGTAGAGAATGGACTTGAGGACACGGGGAGGGGGAAGTGTAAGCTGGGAAGAAGTGAGAGAGTGGCATGGACATATATATACTACCCAATGTAAAATAGATAGCTAGTGGGAAGCAGCTGCATAGCACAGGGAGATCAGCTCGGTGCTTTGTGACCGCCTAGAGGGGTGGGATAGGGAGGGTGGGAGGGAGATGCAAGAGGGAGGGGATATGGGGATATATGTATATGTAAAGCTGATTCAGTTTGTTATAAAGCAGAAACTAACACACCATTGTAAAGCAATTATACTCCAATAACAATGTTAAAAAAAAAAAGGAAAAAAATGTAAGGAGGAAGAAGTCAAAGAATCAGAACAACATCTCACGTTATTCAGTATTGTCTTACCTTCTCTAGCTTCATATACATTAACTTGGAAATTCCTCTTGGCAAGGAAGCATGCATTTAATGATCCCACCTAGGAATCAAAGCAATTTTTTTCAAATTTTTATCTGATTCCACAAATACAGGGAATTTTTGCTGGCTAAATGCAACATCATGTGTGGTCATAGCCTCAGTCATTACACTGATTTACTCAATCACTACAGGAAAATACCATTTGCAAAAATAATGGGATTAACTCAACATTAAGTGGTATAATTTTCAAGGAAGTTTTGGTTTTTCCTTTTTTTTTACTTTTGTATGATGAGATATAACTTTCATACAGAACAATCATAAACCATGTGTACTGTTTACAGAATAATTAGAAAGCGAACACCCATATAGCCACTCTGATCAAAAAGTAGAACATTGCCAATCTCCTATGTCTCCCCCAAACTCCTCCCCGGTTACAATCCCCAAACTTTCACCTAGAGGTAAACATTCCGACTTTTGTGATAACCAATCTTTGCTTGTTTATATTTTTACCACTTAGGTATACCTCCCTAGGCAATATAATTTAATTTTGTCTGCTTTTGAATCAGATAATTAGAATCACACTTGTGTATTATTTTTGCAGATGTTTCTTTAACTCAATAATATGCTGATGAGATCCATCCATATGATCTCGCATAAAATCCACTTTCATTACTGTATGATTCTTCATTATGTGAAATCTCACAGACTATTTAACTGTTTTACTGTTGAAGGACATTTGAGTTGTTTCTGTCCTGAGAATATTATTTTTTCCAGTTTTATTGAGATCTAATCGATATATAAATTGTATAAATTTAAGGTATACAGCATAATGGTTTGATAGATGTGTATATTGTGAATTGATGGCCTGGGTTAATTAACAATGCTGCAAAGAACATTTCTGTACATGTGTCCTGGCACACATGTGCATGATTTTTCTCTAGGGTTTTATGCACAGAAGTGGAATCCCTGGTCAAAGGTTTATGTATCTTCACCTTTATTATGCCAAACTGTTTCAAAATTTTATACTAATGTGTTTTCCTACCAGCAGCTTCTGAGAGTTCATCTTTGCTGCCAGCATTTGGTGTTCTCAAACTTTTAAACATAGTAGTGGTTGGGTAAGGTGAGGAGGAGTATAGATTTAATTTACATAAATAAATAGTTATTAATAAAGAGATTGAACACTTTTTCATATATTGATTACCTATTTGCATCTCCTCTCTTGTAAAGTGTCTGTCTTGCCCATTTTTGGTTGAGTTGTCTGTTTTTTCTTCTATCGATCATTTGAGCTATTCAGAGATCTGAGTACAGGGTCTGTCATTTTTAAATGTTGCAAATATCTTCTTCCATTCTGTGGCTTGCTTTTTAAACTATATAGTATCTTTAATGATGAGAATCTATTTTAATGTAGTCACATTTAAGAATCTTTTACATTATTGTTAATGCATTTGGTGTCCTGCTTAAGAAATCCTTCCCTACTTTGAGATTATAACAACGTTTTTGTATATTGTCTTCTCAAAGCTTTATAGCGTTGCCCTCCTAAATAGCTTTATATAGGTTGCAGTGATTAATGCCTCACCACTAGCAACTTAAATTTAAGAACGCCATCTATATTTAATTATCACACTCGAATTTTCAGCAGCATTCAATACTGTTAACTAACCTTTCTTCTTGAAACACTAAATTTCCTTCATTTTCTGTTTTTTTCCATACATCTCTGGCCATTGCCTCTTTCTGTCTTTCACCCTTGCAAAGAAGGACAATCAAATGTTGGGGCTTCTTAAACCTCCATCCTGGTCTATCTTCCACATCCATGGTGATGCAAAAACTTACATCTCCCACTCAGATCTCTTTTTTGAGCTCATGCATATAAATGTTTAATTGATGTACCTTTTTAAATGTCTCAAAGCACCTCAGAATCAACAGATACAAATTGAAACTTGTGACCCTTGCCCCAAATTGTGTCAGTTCTCTTCACATGGGATGGATGGGATGTCTCAATGAATGACATCTCATCCATCCAGTTGCTCAAGCTAGAAATCTAAGAGTCGTCTGTGGCACCTCTCTCTCTCTCATTCTCCACATCCAATCCATTCCAAGTTCTGCCAATTCTACCCTGTAATGTTTCTCCATCTATCCATCTCTTTTCATTTTCACCATTCTGCTGCTAGTTATCATAATCATTGTGCTCGATTAATGTCGTTTCCTTTTTATTCTACCAGCATTCATCTGACTTCTTGACCATTGATTCTCCACAAGCAGCCATTTGGTGTAATAGTGAAACAGGTCATTTGAACGAAATCTTCTGCTAAGAGAAAAAGAAAGCCCAGGCAGATGAACTTGGCATTTGGAGCCACACCTAGGGTTATCTACTGATTACAGGGGAGGCAAAGAATTTCAACAGAATTTTTGATAGATTCATGAAGTTAGAGGGACAAAATCTGGAGTGTAGGACATGTACCCCAACCTCCTGTTCAGAAGGGTTTAATAAATGCCCAGGCTTTGGGTTAGGACCCTAAACAGGTATATCTTAGAAGTAGGGTAAACTGGAAATAAATCAATGATCAAAAGGACCAAAGTAGGCTTAGGAACCATCTCTAGCCCTGATTGGATTATGTTCATCTGGGATTGCTGGTAACCACAGCCACCTGACAGAAGCAAACATAATCTTCTCAGAGAAAAATGACATCATTGTAGGCCTAAGATTTTCTCCATAATATTTTTACATTATGGAGATCACATCACTGTTCTGCCCCAGCTTTGCTAGCCTTCTTTCAGCTGCTTGTACTCATCATGCTCTCCCTCACCAAAAGATTTCTGTGGCTAACAATCTTCTTCTCTTTCCTCTTTTTCTAGTAAATGCCCATTCATCCTCAGGTCTCCACTCAGATTTACTTCCTTAAGGAAGCCTTCTTCAGCCACTCTAACTACCTCAAACCCCTTCTTATGAGTTCTCATAGTGCTACAGACTTTTCCTTTGAGAAATGTTAAGGGTTGAATTGTGACACCCCCAAATTCATATGATGAAGTCTTAACCCCAGTAACTCAGCGTGACCTTATTTGGAGACAAGGTATTTACAGAAGTAATTAAGTTAAAATGGGGTCACTAGGGTGCCCCCAAATCCAATATGATGGGAGTCCTTATAAAAAGGGGGATTTGGATACTGAAACACTCATAGAGGGAAGATGATGTGAAGAGACACAGGGAGAAGACGTCCATCTACAAGCCAAGGAGAGAGACCCGGAACAGATCTTTCTCTCACATCCCTCAGAAGGAGCCAACCCTCCTGACACCTTGATTTTAGACTTCCAGCCTCCAGAACTGTGAAACAATAACTATTTATTTTTTAAACCATTTGTTTGTGGTATTCTGTTACGGCAGCCCTAGGAAACTAATACAAAGTGCTTATCACAATTGAAAGTTTACATCCTTAGGGTGATTCTATAATCAATATCTGTCTACCCCACTAAGCTGCAAACTGTTTTTGTTCACCATTTATCCCTGCCCAAAACCATTGTGTTTGCAACATAATCAGTACCTGATCAATATTTGTTGAATGTATAAATGAATGGTAGAGATTACATTTTTAAATAAAATTTATAACCAAACCAAGCCAAATTATATTGAGCATCTGTTATGCATGATTTAATCTGCTAGATTTTAGGGATCTAAAGATTGTCAAGCTAAGTACTCAGGCCCACTGACACCTAATTTAGTTCTGGTGTCAATCTAGTTCAATCTAGTTTAATCTAGTTCAAGAAGAGACAAACATATAAACTAATCAATGTTTAGTAGATTTTATATAAAAATTTTGCAGATCCCCCACAGTATCTGGATTTCATATATGGGTTGGTTAAAAAAAATATAATAAATTTAATCATAAAACATTTATATATAATTTTTAAATAATTATATGTTTTAGTCATATAATTTTATTCCATTTACCCAATGTTTTGTGCATATAGATTGAGATACCTTTCCCTGCAAAATAATTCTCAGCCCAGAGGTGGAAATCAATGTTAAAAGAAAGAAAAAAAAACGACTAAAGGAAATCTTACAGAACATACAAGGAAGGGATTAATTTTGCCTTAAGGGATCTAGCAGATTGTATTTTTCAAAGATGGTCATAACAATACCTCTTCTGTTATTTGATCTCAACACTCCTTCAGCAAGAAGTGGAGTTTATTTCTTCACTTTCTTGAATCCAGGAGGGCCTGTGATAGCCTTGATCAATAAAATGCAGTAGAAGCGACACCTGAGCCATTTCCAGGCATAGTCCTTAGCTGGCCTGGAAGCTTCTGCTTCCTGCCATTTGGAAGCCAGTGATCATATAAGAAGAGTACCTATCTGGAGGCTGTTATGTGTGAGAAACCCAAGCCACATGGACAGTACCCATGCAGTTGCTCTAGTTAAGAGCCTCAGCTGAGCGTTTCACCCATCAACAACCAACACAAACTGCCAGCCATGGGAGTGTGCCATCTTGGACATCCAGCTTAGTCAAGCCTTCAGATGACTGCAGCCCCTGGTATATGGCAGAACACCCACAGAACTGTGAGGCGTAATAATAGATTGTTGTTTTAGGCCACTAAGTTTTGGGGTAGTTTATTACACAGCAATAGATAGCCAGAACAAAGGGATTGGTAAAAGCTTACTGGAGAAGACTATGTTTCAGTTGAGTTGAAGAATGAAACTATTTTGACATGTAGAGAAGAAGCAAATTGATAAAGAGTATGAATCCTTTGGAATTTTAAAAACAACTTTCAAGAGATATAGAAAAATGATTATTTGAAAAATATTTATTGATTCCTAAGTATTACAAGAATCTTTGTTAGGCATTAAAAGTGATCCAAAGATAATACATAATGGCTGTCCCAAGGGAGTTCACAGTCTTGGCTGGATCTTCATTTTTTCAAATATTATTCACATATTTATTTAGCACATATATATTGATTTTTTCCTATGTGCCAGCTCTGTGCTAGATGCTAAGGATACAACCAAGAGCAAGATATATCTCGATCTTTCAAGGGGATTACAGTCGATTATAACACAGTGATAAATAGCATGGTGGGGGAAGTACAGCTATGAGAGTACGGAGAAAGGACCCTTAACCCAAATGTAGGGTTACAGAGTAAGATAGGGTATGACTTCTCAGAAAAAAATGAAATCTAACCTGAGACTGAAAGATTGAGTGGGAGTCAGCCAAATAAGTGTGGGTGGGTCAGGAGGAAGAGGGTTCTAAGCAGAAGGAACACATGATAAAGGTTAAAAATAACTACTAGAAAGAATAAAACAGAAATCCAATTAAAGAAACAATAATAATAATGTACAAACCCAACAAGAAGTTGTTATGTATCATTCATTCATTGCTCTAACTCATTTAATCTTCTCTGCAGCCATATGAAGTAGATACTTTATTATCTTGTTTTACAGATATGGAAATTGAGGCACAGAGAAGTTAAGTGGCTCACCTAAGGTAACACAGCTAGTGAGTGCTGGAGTTGGTATCAAGATTCAAATGGATCCAATCTGTCTCCAGAACACAGCCTCTTAATCAATAAAGTAGAAGTATGGGTGAATAGCATACAGTTGAAGATTGAGACCATGAATTAAAAGTGGCCCCAAGATTTGAGGTTTTGTTATATTTTTTTCATTGTAGCACTGAACAGCTTGGATTCTATGGAGAGGAAGAAAAACACTGGAATCAAGCAGAGTGGGATCCATCCATTTGGATGGAATAGAAAGCAAGGAGTTGAAGTATTATTTGGATTGATGAACAGTAACAATTAAGTTGGATGGGATGAAAGGAAAACAGAGAGGACTGATAAATGGGGGGAGTCGGAGTTCCCTGTGAAGAATAGATGTAGGAGAAGCAACTGAATGAGAGAGCTAGTAAGTTAGGAGGCTTTGAACAGAGAGTCCTAAATCCAACACTATTATCGTAGATGAGGCACTTCTGTGGAATGACAAGGTCGAGGTCCAGGATGTGGTCATGGGACTTGGAGACTGAAGTATGATGGAGGTGGAAGGGATTGAAAGCACAGAGTTCTAGGAACTAACAGGCTAGGGAATTGGTTGGGTCTTCAATGTAAACTTTGATAGTCACTCAGTGTGATGTCAGGGCTGGGATATAGAAAAAAGATTATGAAGTCTTCAGTATTGGGTAGAAGTGGCCTAGAGGTTGATTAATGACCACAGTGAGGGGACAGAGGTGATATAAGTAGTATAAGTAACCTCAAATGATTTGCACATAAAAATGGAGACAGGGCTGGAAGTTTCGGTGTAGAGTAAGGGTACCATGGCAACTCCCAATCTTGAGATACTTGAGCTGTGGGAGAAGGCTGCAAGAGAGCTGCTGTCCTCAGGTTTACGCTAAGGCCAGGAGTCTGAGGGAAAATGCAATAAGTAAAGCAAAAACACTGGGAATTTTGCCTACCAAAAAACAGATCCAGTGGGCTCTGTGGAAGATTTTGGAAGGGAAGGGAGAAAAGAGAAGTTCAGCAGGGAGACAGGAATCACAGATATGGATGAGGGTACACCTGCGAGGGCACACTTAACTAGAGGAGCTCTGAGATGTGAGGCTGCTGTGTTCTCAGCAGCCCCCAGTGGATGTGGGGATTAAGGAGAGGGGCTTGCACCTGGGCAGTGTTTAGGGGACCTATTAGTACAATTGTAGGCACAGGAGGACCTGAGTCCTCTTCTATTTACTCCACCTGAGTTTTTTTTCTCTGCTCCAAGGCAACTTAGCATCTAAGCACTTAGATATTCTTTTTCTTAATAATCTGATGGTTCAGGGCTTGTGTCTCCTCTCACCATGGATACTGCAGCCACCTAACTTTCTTCATGTTATTCAATTTCTGTAGACTGTGATGGTTATTTTGTAGTCAGTCCCTATTTAAACCATTAAGTGTGTGGAAAGTTTAAAAATTTAATTTTGCAAAGCAATTCACATATTTAATATCCTGAAAGGCCAACCAAGAAATCCATGTTGAATTATTTTGTTAAATAAATATACCAGAGGTAAGGGGTGGTAAGTAGGCAGAACATAGAGGATTTTTAGGACATTGAAAATACTCTGTATGATACCCTAATTTTATACATTTATCCAAACCCACAGAATGTACAACACCAAGAGTGAACAAGGTAAACTATGAAATTTGAGTGATAATGATGTATCAATGTAGGTTCATCAACTGCAGCAAATATACCATTCTGGTGGGGGTGGTTGATAATGGGGCCAGAGGTATATGGGAAATCTCTGTATTCCCCTTAATTTTGCTGTGAACCTTAAACTGTTCTAAAAAATATACTCATAATAAGTAAGTAAGGACTTCCTTGGTGGTCCAGTGGTGAAGAATCTGCCTGCCAATGCAGGGGACACGGATTCGACCCCTGGTCCAGGAAGATCCCACATGCTGCAGGGCAACTAAGCCCACGCACCACAACTACTGAAGCCTGCGCACTCTAGAGCCCGTGCTCCGCAACGAGAGAAGCCACCACAATGAGAAGCCCGAGAACCACAACAAAGAGTAGCTCTCACTCGCCGCAACTGGAGATAGCCCGTGCGCAGCAACAAAGAGCCAGTGCAGCCAAACAAAAAAAAAGTAAGTAAATAAATAAATAAGCAAACCATTTTTTCCTGTGTAGCCACTACTTAAATTGAGAACACATTACTTGCTAACATTTGGTGTGTCTGAAGAGATCATTACAAATTGCTTCCCTCTTAATCCCTCAGTCTGAAGTGACTTCACCTTGTATTGTCATCATTTTCTCATCAGTGATCAAGCTATCTCAGCTGACAGTATGACTTGGTGCTTGGCATAAAAAACTGTGTGTCTTAATATCTTTTTCATGCCTTTCTTCACACCTTTCCAGCAAGGCCCTGGACTCTTTTGTGTTTCACTAATCACAGCTCCTTTGATCTTTTTTCTTTTTTTCGGTACGCGGGCCTCTCACTGTTGTGGCCTCTCCCGTTGCGGAGCACAGGCTCCAGACGCTCCGCGGCATGTGGGATCGTCTCAGACCGGGGCACGAACCCGTGTACCCTGCATCGGTAGGCGGACTCTCAACCACTGCGCCACCAGGGAAGCCCTCCTTTGATCTTCTTAATTCCCTTTTTTCCTCCCCTGATTTCTTCCAGCTTATGAAAAGTTGCCTGCCTATCTTCCTTTCACATGTGTGTTAAAGAATATCTAGTAAGGGCAATAGTAGTAAGTTGTATCAAGGAAAAGAAAAACTGTAAGCTAACTAAAGTTCATACAATAAAATTTCTTCCCAAGGCTAAATTGCTCTATAGCATTAGGGAAAAAAATAGAAAGGCTAGATAGAATAAGTCTCACTGAAGGAAAAGAGAAAGGTTTGTGAAACTCCTCTTTCTTTCACAGTATTATAATCATAACTGCTTCTTTTATGTTTGTGGAAAGCAGGACAGGGGAAGGATATTGATCAGGAGACCAACTGGGTCAGGAAAGTTGGAATGAGGCTAGAGGAAATAATTTAGAAATGAGTTTTTCTTACTGGGAAAACAGACCAGGGAGAAAGACAGTAGGATACACAAGCCACAATCTAAACAATGAAAGGTCAGTGAACCTAATATAGGGAAATTGTGTAACCGAGCAGGACCCTTTAGGGCCATCCCAGGGCATGCCCTTCCTCCATGTCCTCTGCTTTAGCTGTTCTCTGAAGTACCTAGATAATAGTATCTGATGCACACTTCCTGAGTTGTTTTACAGATATGAACCCCTCCCCCCCACCACCAAATGGAAGGTGTTAACTACTTGGTGACCATGAGCACACAGCCCCCACACCTCCTGAAGCCTAAGGATTGATAATGTTAACCCCTGTGACACTGCTCTGTTACCTCACTATCAACGAACCAGAGAATTGTGCATGAGCTGATCACATACCCTGCGATACCCACCCCTCACCTGGCCTTTAAAAATGCTTTGCTGAAACCTTCAGGGAGTTCCGGGTTTTCTGGGCACGAGCCACGGTCTCCTGGCATGGCCCTGCAATAAATCTTCCTCTGCTCCAAACTCCAACATTTTGGTTTGTTTGGCCTCACTGTGTGTCAGGCAGACGAACTTGCCTTTGGTGACAATGACAGAAAAGTGGAGAAACTGAGACTCAGAAGCAAGAAATCCATTCATCTGTTTCCTGGGAATTCAACTTGAATTATAGAGTAAATGAGCTGTAACAAATGACATACAAACAAGAGTCTCAGTGACTGAGTTCAGAACAGGCTCAGTTCCAAGCCAATGGTGGGCCAATGGTCTACTTTCATGGGTTTGTTATGTTACTTTTCTTTGACCAAAATTTGATTCCAGGATCTTGGGAGATGAAGCTGACTCAGATGGAGATTCTCCTTCAATCCTTTCTAAGGTTGGAAGTGTTGATCTCTACCTCTCTAACACTTCTTGTGTTTACCAATTGAGCATGTATAAATGGTTCCTCATGAGGTAGAAGGAAAAGAAGGAACCTCAGGTGATATGGACACAATAGGGTTAAATATAATCTTGGTTCATGAAAATATCAAGGGCTAGAGAGGATGAGGGCCAATAGGATCTATTATGCATTGCTTGCAATGATCTCAAGTTGAGTATTCACATAACTGACAAATCGGCAATTCCTCTTCAAGGCATATACCCAAGAGAAACTCCAGGAGACACATGCCAGGATATCCAGAGCCACAGTTTTCATAACTAAAAATAAACGAAATACTGGAAGCAGCCTAAATAGCCATCACAGAGGTATGGACAAATAAATTATGGTATATTTACACAATAAAATACTACAATATGAATATATTAGTAACACTACAAGTAAAAAGAACATGTCCCAGATGACTTCATACTGCGTGATGCTCATATAATAAAGACAACTACAACTAAACCACAGATACATGTATATAACAATTTTTAGAAGTATATATTTTATAGAATTTTTTTTTTTTTTTTGTAGTACGTGGGCCTCTTAACGTTGTGGCCTCTCCCATTGCAGAGCACAGGCTCCAGATGCGCAGGCCTAGCGGCCACGGCCCATGGGCCCAGCCGCTCCGCGGCACGTGGGATCCTCCCGGACCGGGGCACGAACCCGCCCCCCCCTGCATTGGCAGGTGGACTCTCAACCACTGTGCCACCAGGGAAGCACCAGAAGTATATATTTTTAGGAGCATATTATTTATGTGTGTATATATATGATCAGCATATATCATATATACATAAAACTTTTATATATATAAAATCAAGAGAATGATAAACACGAGATTCAGGCCAATGTAATGGGTGGGAGAGAAGCACAGAGGCTGTTATAAGTCATTCAATGTATCAATTCCAGGTTGAGTGGCGAGTTCAAAAGTACTGCTGCTTATTATTATTAATAAACACACAAAAGAATAAACAAAAATGCCTTCTCCAAGACCAGTCATAATAAGGTGTCCAATTCTGTATAACTAAGGTTTGAATAAAATTAAAAGAAAAAATATTGGTAGATGTTACATAAATTCAACTAGAAGGATTAGTTAACATGGCTAATAAAGTACTTTTCAGACTCTAACTTTATTTCTCCTTCTTACTTTGTGTAAAATGCACTTAATCAGGAATGAAGTGCCTTGTTTAGTTGTTACACAGGCAAAAAGGCTAGCAAGACATAAAGATATAAATGCAAAGGAAAATGTGTGTACATCATTCTGAGCATACCACAAACTCTCGGTTAAGGCACAGCTGGTTCCTGTAAATCAATAGGGGAGGAGGGTGGTGAGAGGAGAGAAGAAACTAGGCAGGGTTAGACTCCTGGGAGCAATCAGCAGTTTTCATGCCAGTTCTTAGAGTTAAGCCTGGACAGAGCTAAGACAGTTCTATTAATGACATGGACAATTATGAAAAATCTCTATATTTCTTTTGAAACACCAATAGTCCACAATAGTAAACAGTTTTGATCATAAAATAATTTGTAAATTAAATGTTTTATTAACAACTGCTCTAGCCTGTTTGCTTAAACAGAGCTCTGATGAGATTCCTAGGTTATGTAATTATGTATTTACCCAATTTATTGTTCTTCCATTTCTCTACTTCCTCTTGTATTACTTCCTTCTTTAAAGGTCATATGCTTTGACTCACGCTGGCCCATTATATTGATGCCTAACTTACCAATTTAAAAGATAATTTGAAATTTTCTTTTATATAAATGTGAGTGAGATAAGCTCAGCATTCAGCAGGTGTGGCTTTTTGTAATAGGATTCATTAACTTTCTGCTGATTCCCATGTGACCTCTTCAGCAATGATCGTTCAAGTGTCCAATGATCATGAGAAAACTGTACCTTTTAATTTATAAATGCTGACTTTGACAGGAAGAGGCAACATGATTATAAACATGTCATACCTTTTATGCCTTTTAATGTAATGTGTTTGAAATTAATCTGATAATGTAATGTTAAACATGTGTCACCTATGTTGACCCATAGTGTCAACATAATGAAGCATATAAAACTCTCCCTAAGAGTCACAGAGTTTGTTTGTTTATGAGTCTGTCACCAAACAGACTTTAGTAAAGTCTGTTACTACCTCCTACTCATGAAACTATAGCTTGATCTCTGAAGAATTTGATCTTTGAACATAGCAATGTAATGAGAAGAACAAGACTGTTAACTGTACTTACTCTGAAATAAGCAAATAAAAGTGTCTTCAGGGACTTCCCTGGTGGTCCAGTGGGTAAGACTCTGAGCTCCCAAAGCAGGGGGCCTGTGTTCGATCCCTGGTTGGGGAACTAGATCCCACATGCATGCCACAACTAAGAGTTTGCATGCCACAACTAAGAAGTCCACATGCTGCAACTAAAAAAGATCCCACATGCCGCAACTAAAGATCCCACGTGCCGCAACAAAACATCCCATGTGCCACAACAAAGATCCCTCATGCCACAGCTAAGACCCAGCGCAGCCTAAATAAATAAATAATGAATAAATATATTTTTAAAAAAGGTCTTCATACTTTGTAACAATTCCATCTGCTAGAATTGTGTATGTTATGCCATTACCCTTCACTGGAACTACTACAAGTTTTCTAATAACTCTCCCTCCCCCCCAGTCTCTACCTATTTAAGC
The DNA here is from genome assembly GCF_003676395.1 of Aethalodelphis obliquidens. Classification (NCBI taxonomy): domain Eukaryota; kingdom Metazoa; phylum Chordata; class Mammalia; order Artiodactyla; family Delphinidae; genus Aethalodelphis; species Aethalodelphis obliquidens. Next base: position 25,564,110 of record NW_020837968.1, read on the forward strand.
CATACTTCCACCAGAGCTAGTTATCTTCTAAAACAGAAATCAAATGATGCATTTTCTTTCTTAAAATCCTTTAATGGCTCCTTAGGAAAAAGTCCCAAATTTTCAACATGGCATAAAAGACTTTTACATGGGAACCCAGCCTCTCTCTCCAGCTCATTTTTTGCTATTCCCTTGTACTATCTGTAAGAGGTATACCAAAGTCACTGTATATTTCCTGAATATGCCATGCACTTTTATATTTATGTGCCTTTGAATCTAATGTTCCCTTTGCCTGGACTATTTTTTTCTGCTTTAGCCTTCATTCAAGACTCATGTCCTCTGTGCAATTTCTCTCAGTATCTCTCTTACTCCAAAAGACTTGTCTTTTCTTCTTTAATTCCATGGATGTATATGTGTGTGTGTGTGTGTGTGTGTGTGTGTGTGTGTGTATGTGTGTTTTAACGTCTCTCATAATTAACTAAATTATTTATTTACATTCCTGTCTGACTTTCCCACCAGGCTGTGAGTGCCCAGGGAATAATGATATGTGGTGTATGGCTTGTACTTTATCAATCTTTCTATTTCTGGTACAGACCTGATAGTTAGTAAAAACCTTAACATTTTTTAATAAAACATTAGAAAATACAGATAAACATGAAGAAAAATGTAATCTCCTACAATCTTACCATCAGGGAGAACTGGTGTTAAGATTTTCTATGTATGTAAAGCAAACGATATTTCTTTTAAAAATGGTAGCAGGATATATATTTTATTTCATAATTTCCTTTAAAAAATGAATTGTATACTGTGAATATATTTCCAAGTCATAAAATATTTTAAATCATAATACTTGATAGTTGCATTACATTTCATTGTATGCAATGCCCTTATATTTGTACATTTGAGTTATTTTAATTTTTTAGGATTATAAATGATTGCATGGTGCCCACTGAGTTCTTTTGATAAAATCACAGTAATGAAATGGTCCATCAAAGCACAAGTTTTAGTGGCAGGGACCAAACTCTCAGAAACTTCTGAGATCTACACCCTCTTTCTGTCTGCCCCATTGGTTCTTAGGCCTTAGTACCAGGGGGGAATGGAATAAATATAACAGGGTAACAAGAAAGGAGGGAGAAGAAAATCTGAGATAAGTGGAGATGATTTTGATTGCCTGGAGTGTGGGAGGAGTTTGCTGTATTTTCTTTGGTTTTGTTTTTGGAATAGCTGCAAAGTACATGAAAGAGACTGAGAGTGAGTGAGATTTTTAGAAGGTTTTGTTACAGGTTTTGAACATATTCCAGATTTGGTGTTTTGGGGAGACCACGTTAAAGATTCTAATGCTTTTAATTCCCCTCAGGTTGAAGGACGATCGTTCCTCTAAATGCAGTGCCTTGCTGAGGCTGACTTCGAGAGAGAGAGCTGATGCTGCTTTCCACAATTCTCCCCTATTTTTAAGACAATCAGCATGTATTTTTTCAAATTGTCTTCCAGAAAAAAGTACCAATTTAGATTATCATCAACAGTGGAGGAGTGCTCTTTTCTCTTTGAGTGGACAGATAGATGAATAGGTGGATGGATAGATGTTTATGGACAGATGGACAAACAGAGTATTTCGGAACCAATGAAAAGGAAAGCAAAACACGTTCCTTGCAGGGAGTTAATAATACTTTGATCTGTCTAGAGTTACTGGTTCCATTCCAGGTACTGCTCATCAGGTAGCAAATGAAATAAACTCTGAGCAAGGAATTCTGTTTTATGTAGGTGAGAACAGGATTTATGAGGCAACTTAGAAGTCCATCAGGATAGCAAAACAAAAAAAAAAATCTCAAAATGTTAGTCTGGTGTGTTAGAGAAATATAGATACTTGAGCGAGATAGCTGAAAGAAAGCTTGTTCAGTGGGAGGAAATGAAGCACAGCAAAATTACAAAAGAGATTGAGGAAAGCTGGTAGAGTGAGATGAAAACTTGTCCCTAGCCATTGAGCAACCGCAGGATGATGTCTGTGGTCACAAAATAAATCCACTCTACTTCTGTTTGTAGAAGTTGCTAGATATCAGGGCAGTAATAAAGGTTTTTCATACACAGATTTTAGTGCCTGAAGAGCAGAAAATAAGAGTGGACTGAATAGAGTTTTATTTTAATATTAATAGAACAACAATAATAATAAAGGTAATTAAGTTATTTACATGGTTTGTCTCATCAATATTTGCATAAAATAAAAAGTAGACACTTGAACCAACTATATATAGACCTATACATGGAATTATATATAGACCTTGACCAAAGATTATGAAACATTTGATGGTTTGTATGTGTCTAGAATATTTATTTTATAGAAAGTAAAAATTCTGGGTGACATTTGATTTCTGTTTTTACGAAGACTACATTGAGAACAAAGATAGCGATCTGTGAGTGAGGAAGTATGAAAAAGAAGCAGCATAATAGTAGAATTAAAAGACCTAGGGACCGGCACATATATACAATGGAATATTTCTCAGCCATGAAAGAAACAAAACTGAGTTATTTGTAGTGAGGTGGATGGATCTAGAGACTGTCATACAGAGTGAAGTAAGTCAGAAAGAGAAAAACAAATACCGTATGCTAACACATATATATGGAATCTAAAAAAAAAACAGATGGTCCTGAAGAACCTAGGGGCAGGACAGGAATAAAGACGCAGACGTAGAGAATGGACTTGAGGACACGGGGAGCAGTAATTATAAGCTGGAGAGAAGTGAGAGAGAGGCATGGACTTATATACACTACCAAATGTAAAATAGATAGCTAGTGGGAAGCAGCTGCATAGCACAGGGGGATCAGCTCGGGGCTTTGTGACCTCCTAGAGGGGTGGGATAGGGAGGGTGGGAGGGAGACGCAAGAGGGAGGGGATATGGGGATATATGTATATGTATAGCTGATTCACTTTGTTATACGGCAGAAACTAACACACCATTGTAAAGCAATTATACTCCAATAAAGATGTTAATAAATAAATAAATAATAAAAATAAAACAAGTAGGAAAAAAAAAAGATCTAGGGACCTAGTTTTAGCCCATGATGAAGCAAACAAGATGCAGAGAGGGTAGGATTTCTTGGGCTTCCAGCTGGTTGCAGCCTCTCCTCCTCTTCACTGTCTTCTGCTCTTTCTGTCCAACTGAGCTGAGTGAAGAGTGAGCTCTGAGGGGAAAGATCCTAGGGAGAAGGGGCAGAAAGCACCATCTAGGGCCAATTTGGTATCAGGACTAAATTGAGCCTATAAATCTGTGACAGAATTATCATCTATAGAAGTGAGACACAACCTCTCATAGAATCAAGGTCAAGCAGTTTCAAAGGCAATGACTTGAATACTAGGGGAGAGGGCACAATTAACGACAGTAAGTCATAAAATGCACAACTCTCCTTACCCTGATGTTTTGAATGACTTTACCCTCTAAATAGCTCTTAATGGAGAATTTTGCTGGGTCAAACATAGGGAGAATGGAGTGGGGTTGCTTGTCAGCAGGGGAGACAAAAGAAATGCTTCAATATTGCCCTAAAATACATCTTCAAAGTGTGTGCCGGAACAATGCACACATACTTCAACAGAAGGCTGCAGCTAAGGCTGGAATGCTTAATAGTCCTTTCAGCTAAAACTCTTAAACTTCAGCCAAAAAGTGAGGGCTTAGTAGCTGTAGTTGTCACTGAAATCTCTGGTCATTTTCATCATACCTGTAAACATTGAAAATAGTCACCTCAGAAGCAGCATTTCTGAATACCAAGGATCTGAATACCTACATATCTTAAGGACATATGTGCAGGATAGATGGCCTTTCTTTTGACTTCTCTGGCTTGTCGCTTTGGGAAGAAAACACACCTCACTCTAACACAAAGTAAGGCAGCTTGTGTGGCAGTTTTTTCCGCTAGGTCAACTTGTTAGAATTGGAAAACTGTAAAACTCCTTCCAGCCTGAAAAGTAGAGATTGTTTTTCAAATTAGTCCTTCAAAGGACTGCATTCCTTATGATTCCATTCTGATGAAAAATATTGTCTTTCTTTTAATTGTCCATAACTTCTAAGAGCATGATCCCCCATTTTGTTCTGAAAGCAAACTCATGCACACAAAATATTTTAGTGTGTTTGACAGTATAAGGCACTGGGATAACCTTCATAAAAGGAAAGGGAGCAGGACCCAAAGATAAGAAAATCTTTAGACTCATGAAGTTAAAAACCTTCTATGGGGAATACACTCTGCATATCTATAACTTTCACAGAATGCAGTCTGTGAGAAAGGCAAGCAAAGCTCTGTGTGCCTTGCAGGGGAAGGGGAGGTAATGACCATTGCAGGGGAAGGGGTTGGGAGCAGTGTTTCCCACGAGAAGGAAGATAACTAAGCCAATACATTCATTTTGCTAAATATCCAGATTAACGTTCTTGAAAAACTGTTTTAACATCTTTTTCCACTCTTCAATAGCTCAACTTTCACCAATTTATGACCATGGTTTACAGTTTCTTTCACCTTTAGTTGCTGAGTAAGATTCTTTCATTGATCTATTGGCTCCTTCTGACCTTTTGGACTTGACATGTCTTCAAAGAACAGAAATCAACTGGTTAATCACAGAATCAGATAATCACTATACTAGAGCAAAGACAAATTCTAAGGGTAATCTTTCACTAGACAAGGCACCATTGGGAAAAAAATACGTTCACTATATTCTTTGGACTTCGAGTAAAGGTTCTCAGCTCCATTTCATTTTTTCCCCTGGGGCCCAGAGAGAGTCTTTAATGTAGTAGACAGTATAAAGGATTAGGATCAGTCCATGGGGAGGAAGAGTATGGGAAAGGTGGGGGAAAAAATGCAAGGGGGCTTCCCTGGTGGAGCAGTGGTTGAGAGTCCGCCTGCCGATGCAGGGGACACAGGTTCGTGCCCTGGTCCGGGAAGATCCCACATGCCGCGGAGCGGCTAGACCCGTGAGCCATGGCCACTGAGCCTGCGCGTCCGGAGCCTGTGCTCCGCAACGGGAGAGGCCACAACAGTGAAGATGCAAGGAAGTAGATGGGTAAGAAAATAATTTTGTCCTTTATGTATTGAATTTAACCTTCTTGAATTGCTCTATTTAATCAATGGGTTTTTTTCGTAATTTCCTCAATATTCAGACTTCCATCCAATATGAAATTTCTTTTACCTTCATATCATTAAGAAGAGTTGTTCATTCCTCTCATTCATTCATCCATCAAATACTAACTAAATAATGACATTAAGCAATGTTAGGTATGGTTCCAGCCATAAGAGTCTATATCCTAGTTGGAGTAGATATTTAATAAAGAGTTTACCTTTATTTACCAAAAACAAATAAAGTGTATAAGTTCAGATACTGATAAATAATACAAAAAAACAAAAAACAGGGAAAAGATGAGGCCAGGCAGGTAGACAGGCTCAGTTCCTGTAGGGCCTTTGGTAAGGAGTTTGGATTTTATTTTTTTTGTAATGGGAAACCACTGGAAGGTTTTAAGCAAACAGTGATAATTATCACACTAATGATTTAAAAGTGGTAGCTGTGTAACTGCCTGTGGATAAGAGTAGAAGCTGGGAGACCACTTAGGAGGAAATCAGGACTATGGATGAAGGATGTTGATGGCCTGGACTAGGATGTTAGCAATGGCCAGAACTGAAATATATCTTGGATATAGAGCCACCAAGGCTTACTGGTAGAGTGAAAGAGGAATGGGATTTGCATAAAATGAAAAAAAGAACATGATTCCTAGGCATGGACCTGAGCAATAAGGTAAATAGAATTCCTTTGCAGAGGAATTTTAGTTGCTTGTTAATACACGTGTATTAATTCATGTCTTCTATTTTCTAGCACATGTATGTATGCATGCACAGATAATGACGTGTTTACATGATGAAGAGTTCAAGTGTTATTCGGGGAGAAATCTGTGGATGATACCCATTTTTATGCCTTCCAAAATCATATATCCAATCACATATTTGTTATCTCCCCTTGGACTTCTAAGACATTTTAAGATATATCACTGCTGCCACCCTAGTCCAAGTCTTGGACAAACACAACAGCCTCTTAACTGGTGTATCTGGTCTTCTTACAATTTTCCCAACTCTTCTCTACATAACAGCCTAAAGAATCTTAAAATCGCAGCTTGCTTTCCTACCTAAGATCTTCCAATGGTTTTCCATTGTGTCTAGGATAAAATCTGTCTGCCTTGCCCTCTAAGATCCTAGGATCTCTGGCTATTTCATTCTCCCCAGCCTCTGCAGCTACTCTTCTCCACTCTCATTCTTTCTGCCTTTCTGTCTGCTCCAAGAAAGTGCCCAGCCCATTATCTATCGCCTCAGTGTTTCTCTTTGGACAGTCGTTCATCTACCCAAGATGCTCTTTCTGTAGCCCTTCGCATGGTTCCTTCCTTCTCATCATTCAGGTCATATGCCTCCCCCTCAGAAAGGCTGCCCCTGAGCACACTCTAAATGGACACCCGTTAAGACACTACCGCATTACCCTGCTTGCATTTCTTTCATAGTGCTTAGGTCTCACCGAATTTATTTATTCGTTTTCTTCTCCATTGTCTTTCTCCTCCCTGAATGTTCACCACTGTTTCCCTAGTACCTAAAGCAATGTTAGCACATAGCTGGCACCCAATAAGATTTTGTTGAATACATGAATTCTCCTTTTATGTAAAATTTAGAAAGGAAAAAACTGGACTGAAGCCTGGTATGAAGTAATAAGAAATGATGACACATGTCACATGCATTGGCCAACAAGACATGTGGTAGCCTTCCTTAGCATTTTGAAATTTAGAACCAGAAAAGTTAGAACTATCATCGTACTTTGGGGAAAACACAAGAAAGAAGGCAAAACAAAAGTCAGAATTAGTACAAACTGTATAACTCTATGTGCGATATAAAATATACTGATCTATATACAACCCAGAACAGTGTCTGGCACATATTAGGCCCTTAATAAATTTTTGTTGAGTAAATGAATGAATGAGCTAAAGGCCTGCAAATCATTAGACCAAAAGCAAAACCAAAATGATTAAACTTTAACTAATGGGGATATTTTTACTCCAAAATAGGAGTTCTGCTAAGGGAGGGGAAATACAGTTTAGCTGATGCAGCCCCACATTAAGCAGAGCTAGCTTTCATATAATAACGACAGAGCAGAGGAGAGCCCCCTCCTACCTCTTGCTAAATGTGGGCCATCTCAGCCCCTTCATCTCACCGGCTCTGTGAGAGAGGAGGCCTAACTTCACCACCCTAGGACCAGCTCCACTGCGCCAGCCAAATAAGGTGACTAAACAGGTTTTACTCCCAAGTACTCAGATAACTAGTGAACATTCAACATGATAGTTTTGCATTAACTTCATGTTTCTTGACCCTTTTATTCTTATTAGACAGTATAAACTGAGTTATTAACCAAAGTGGGGCAAATGTTTTGATTAAAATGACTATTTACACTAATAATCTGTTTTTAAAGAGTAGCCAATTTGGGGATTAATCAAATTCGATTTGCTTTATTTTCTATTTTAAAAATGCTGTACTGAAAAAGCAGGGGAAAACAGACACTTTTGTATTTAATGGAAATAAAATCGCTTTTCTAGAAAAGAGCAAACTAAACTAATACCACATTTTAAAAAGGTGTATTTAAATATCAGAAAAGTTTCAAAAGAAAGTGAACAATCCTTACAAATGATTAGTAATAATCATTAAAATACGTGAAATAGGTAAGGAAGATTAGAGGTACAAACTTCCACTTACAAGATAAATGAACTGTACATCGTGAGGAATATAGTCAATAATTATATAGTATCTCTGTATGACAACAAACACGTGGTCAAAAAGTACAAACTTACAGTTATAATGTAAATAAGCACTAAGGGTGTAATGTACAACATGTAATTAATACTGCTATATATTATATATGAAAGTTAAGAAAGTAAATCCTAAGAGTTCTCATCACAGAAGATCTTTTTCTTTTATTTTGTATCTGTATGAGATGAGGGATAATGTTCACTAAACTTATTACAGCAATCATCTCATGATGTATATAAGTCAAATCATTATGCTGTACACTTTAAACTTATACAGTGTTGTATGTCAATTATACCTCAATAAAACTGGAAGAAAAAAATTAAAGAAGTTAATCTCTGATAAACAAATAAAAAAGAGTAATGATAATTAATATAATACTGCTAACAGGAATAATATATCCAAAGAGATTCTTACCAAGCCACCACCAATGACAGCTATGTTTTTCCTTTGAATATCAGAAGAATCCATCACTGCCAAAGTGGTTTCCATAATTTTTGCTGGTCTTGTCACGGAGAAGACTGTCTCCTACACACTGATTTCCTCCGGTCTTTGCCCAAAGCCCTGCAATTGTGAGCCAGCAGCATTATTTGAGCAAGGCTAATTTTCCTTGAACTTAGAAGGTAGCATTTAACCCGTTAGTTGCCCAAAGGACAATCAGCTCAACTTTAGGAAAAAAGGGAATTCATTGCAATAATCAAAATTTGAAAAATCCAGACAAGTGAAGCTACTCACTATCTTATGTGTAAAACAGAATTTTTAAAGCACAGTTTTACAGCTTTTCTTCTTCCTTTTCTAAACTGTGTATTCTTACTTTCATTTTCATCCATGACTAACCATGAATGATACTTCCCTGGTCTCATGTCCCAGAGCATCTTACACTTTTCTTAGGAAGATGGCATGGTTTCATAATTGATCTGTGGATTATTCTTGTTATTAAGACTGGTCAGGAATTTCAGCTAAATGGTCTTCATGGATTGTCTTTTTTTGCATCAAATGCTAGAAACATTAGAATCTAATTTGTGCATTAACTCTAGGGGAGATGGTTAATATTATGCTTTTTATAAATTCACTCATGGTTTCATATTATCTTTCCACTTCTTTGTCTTCTTTAACCCCATTTTAAAAGCATATTTTAAATTTTTTGTGCATATTTTTGAATTGAGGGTTTCTTTAAAATGGAGCATGATGTGTAAAATAAAGTAAGAACATAAATGAAGATGCTTTCTCCCTGGTGAGGGCAGACAGACTTCAGAACGGTTTTTCCCTGGTGAGGAACTAGAGTTAGACATCATTCAATAGTGACCCTTGTGGATAAGTATGGTTAGAGTTGCTAGAAGAAGTTGTTAGGAATTTTTATTTATTTATTTACAATAGGTAATATTACATTCACATGGTATGAAATACAAGAGGCACAAAAGGGTATACAGTGAATAGTCATTTTTCTTCTAATCCTGTCCCTTGGCCACCTATTTCTCCTGCCCAGAGACATCCACTGTTTTGGTGTCTGGGTTTCCCTACTCTTCTGTAAACAGCACTCTCTTTCTCTCTCTCTCTCTCTCTCTCTCTCTCTCTCTCTCTCTCTCTCTCTC